>NC_035169.2:17040716-17349761 GCF_001659605.2 Manihot esculenta | reverse complement strand
TTGGTGATTCTGATCAGTGTTGCCCTTTCCATAGCTGAAATTGGGATGGTCTCTCCAACCTGGATTATAGGTGTTGGAGTATGGATCATATCTAGGCTGGTTGTTGTACCTCCCAATGGCGTTGGCTTGCTGATGGTCTTCTTGGAGTGTGGGACATTGATCAGTTGGGTGTCCCACACATAAACAAATCCCACATGGCCTAGGTGGCTGGGGTGCTTGAATCTGTTGTACCACATCCACCACAGCATTTTATATAACAGATGTTAGTTTAGACATAGAAGGAAAATTTACCTCATTGGCCCTTTGTGGTTGCCTCTCTTCTCCATATTGCCTAGATGAGGCTGCAAGAGTGGAGATTAATTCTCTCATTTGTCTAGGTGTTTTGTCTTCAATGGAGCCTCCACAGGTTACATAAATGAATTTTCTTTCTGAGGGAGATAATCCTCCATAGAAGAATTGTATAAGGGCCTTGTCTGACATGTCATGTTGAGGGCATTCTATGCAAAGTCTTTCAAATCTTTCCCAATAATCATAAAGGTCCTCAGATGGTTTTTGCTTTATGCTTGTAATTTCTCTTATTATGCCAATTGATTTATGAGTTGGGAAGTATTTGTTCAAAAAGGTTCTGACCATATCATCCCAAGAAGTAATAGATCCAGGTGGCAAGTAAAATAACCAATCTTTAGCAAAGTCTTCTAATGAAAAGGGGAAGGCTCTTAACTTAATTTGGTCTTCAGAGATACCTTGAGGTTTCATAGATGAACAGATCATATTGAATGTTTTTAAGTGCTTGTGTGGATTTTCATTTTCTCTACCTCTAAACTTAGGGAGAATGTGTATCAAACCTGTCTTCAGTTCAAAGGGAACTGTCAGAGGTGGGTAGGTGATGCAAAGTGGTGCATAGTCACCTACAGGGGTTGCCAATTCTCCCATAGTTCTTTCTCTTTGTTCTTGGGGCCTAACTGCTGGATTTTCTTGAACTATTTCGTTCTGGACAGCAAGTCCATTTGGGGCAGCATCTTGTGGATTAGGTTCAGCCATTGGTGCAGCTTGTTGGTAAAATTCGGTTGCTTCAGATGAAGCTTCTGCGGCTTGCTTTCTAAGTCTTCTGAGAGTGCGTTCAATTTCTGGATCAAAGGGCAGTGTGTCCCTGTGTTCAGATCTGGTCATGAAAGAAAAATAAACAAGTAAAATCAATTCCCCGGCAACGGCGCCAATTTTTGACTCGCGGTTGTCGAAGCCGGTCAAAAATTACCTTTCTGGTTATCAACAAATTTACACTTGTAGATAGTGGTGAAAGGATCGAATCCACAGAGAATTGAGAACTCACCTATTTCTCTTTTTAATGACCAAGAAAATAAACTAAAAGTGAGATAAAAACTGAAAGTGGGATCAAACGAGACAAACTGAAAGCAAAAATAAATTGCAGTAAAAGTAAAATGGGGGGTTTGAGATTGATTATAGTAACTAATAATGAGAATAATAATAGAAAGCAAATAATTAAAATAAAAGAGAAAATCAATATGAGAAAAGTCTAGTTGAAGATATGGATCCACTTTGGTTGTTTGGATTGATCATTGAAACTTAGATTATTTTGATTGGTTCAATAGATTAGTTATGGGGGTGGAAGACGCTTCTCACCACCATGTCTCTCCTTATGATTAAATTAATTAGGGAACGTCCTCTAATCAATTACTAATTAACAAATTACCAAGGAACGTCCTTGGGCCATCGGCATCAAAACAATTGTCAATTGCATAAAGAAATAGAGAGACAATCCTAGCTACCCAAACGTATGGAGATAACGCTAGATCATGCAATACCTTGGTTTTTACACCAAGTGTTCTAAGGTCAGAATATTTCCAGCAATTACGGACTAAAAATAATCCCAACTAACAATCAATTAACTTTGCAATTAAAATCAAGTGGCCAATTTGATCAAAACAACAAAGTAATCATGTAATTAAAGCATCAATTGCATAAATATTGAACAAAACCAAAGACAATAATTTATGTTCAGATCTCACAACCCATTAAACAACCTTAGTTTCAACCAATCCTCAACTAGAATTAAAGAAATCAGCCACTCATTGGCTGATTAAAAACAAAATAATAAAAGGAAAATAAAAGAGGAAGAAGGAACCGAAGGATGGAGGCAGAATCTGCCTTGCGCCGAGCACTGCCGAATTGAAGAAAATTGTGTTGTTCTCAATTGTCTTTCGTTCGGCCACTGGAAGTTCTTTAAATAGAGCAGAGGAGATGTGCGCCCTAGGTTCCTTCATTGCTGCCCACGTGAGGCGCTCTGGGCCATTTGCAGGAATGGTCGTCCATATGCGGGCTCGTTTGAAGCGCCTTGGCGGGGCCCATGCTGGATGAAGATTGGTGTGCGATTTCTTGGGCGGGCCCGTGTGCGTGAATGGCTGAAGCGGTCCACGTGCAGAGATGTGGAGAAGGCACTGGTGGTCCACTTGAAGCTGGACGTGTATGAGCGGGCCCGGTGCGTGAATTGATGAGATGAATTGAGGAGCTCGGTCCACGTGACTGGTCCATGCGAAGCCCATCTGCCGAGTGGTCCATGACGAAGGAGTGCGCGGGTGCGTGAATTCGGTCCTCTCACGTGAATGGGCTGTCCACGGTGGAGTGGGTGTTGAAATGCTTTCGTGGGCCCAAGTTGACTGATCCATGGTGCGTTCCACGGTGTAGGGTACTGGCGGGTCCATCTGCGCATTTGGGGATGGTCCATAAGCATCCATGGGCTGCTATGTGCAGGCCCAAGTGTCCTTTTGCTGCCCAATTATTTCTTGGCTCTAAATAAGGCAGTTTTAGGGGGGTTTTCTCCAAATTGTCCTTTTACACCATTTTCTGCAAAATAATATTAAAAGCAATAAATTAAGCAGAAATCATGTAAATATTCATCAATAATATTAATATAAAATGGACTAAATTATGCTCTATCATTAGGCTATCAAAACAGTTTTGAGCCTAAGGCATTAGATGGGGTATAACATACATTTGACATATGACGTTAACACATCATAATCTAAGAGTTACATTAGATGTAATTGGTAAGGAGTTACCTACCTAAATAACTTAATTCTAAGCGTCATGCCAAAACTGACTTGGAATTAGGTGAAATATGGATCTTAGCCCACTAAAATATTATTATTATAATAATTCTTTTTGAGAGTTGTATTTTAGTGGGAGATT
The DNA here is from genome assembly GCF_001659605.2 of Manihot esculenta. Taxonomy (NCBI): domain Eukaryota; kingdom Viridiplantae; phylum Streptophyta; class Magnoliopsida; order Malpighiales; family Euphorbiaceae; genus Manihot; species Manihot esculenta. Next base: position 17,346,554 of record NC_035169.2, on the reverse strand, counting down.
ATTATCACCTCAATATTAATTTACTAAATTGATCATATTTTCATATTTTGTAGATCATTATGGCCGCTAATAACAATACCACTTTATCACTGCAATTCATCCTTGAGAAGGATAAACTAAAAGAAAATGTGACCAATTTTGTTGACTGGTTTAGAAACTTGAGAATTGTTCTCAAGCAAGAGAAAAAGTCCTATGTGCTTGATGAAGCTATCCTTAAACCACCTCCTGCTGATGCTACTAATGCTATTAAGAATAAGCATAAGAAGCATATGGATGATTCTAATGACATTGGATATCTTATGTTGGCAACTATGTGCCCAGAACTTCAAAAAGATCTGGAGCACCTTGAGGCTTATGAGATGAGTGTCCATCTCAAACAAGCTTTCCAATAGCAAGTTAGGCAAGATAGGTATGAGACCACCATTGCATTGCATGATTGCAAAATGGCTGAAGGTAAATCAGTTAGTGCTCATGTTTTGAAGATGAAAGGCTACATTGATCACCTTGTTAGGCTTGGCTATCCTCTGAGTTTAGAACTCTCCACGGATTTGATCCTACATTCCTTACCTAGCAGTTTTTCTCAGTTTTTCATGAACTATAACATGAACAACATGGAGAAATCCATTCCTGAGCTGCATGGGATGCTAAAGACAACTAAGGTAAATGTCAAGAAAAGGCTTACCCAAATTTTGAATGTTAATAAGGGTAAACCCATGAAAAATAAGGGGAAGCCCAAGTCTAAAGGTAGTAATGGGCTTAAGGGACGAGGCAAGCCTAAACCGCAAGCCAAGGCAAAAGTTCCTAAGGAAATAGTTCCTAAGGAAGGAATCTGCTTCCATTGCAAGCAACCAGGACAATGGAAGAGAAATTGCAAGATCTTTTTGGATGAGTGCAAGAAGAAGAAGAGTAGTGAGACTATGACTTCAGGTATTTATGTTATAGATATTAATTTATCTATTTCTACTTCATGGGTATTAGATACTGGATGTGGTTCTCACATTTGTACAAATGTGTAGGGTCTCAAAAGGAGTAGAAAACTGAAGAAGGGCTATGTGAACCTACGTGTAGGCAATGGAGCAAGAGTTATTGCCTTAACTGTAGGGACTTATGAACTTGTTTTGCCCAATGGGCCTTTGTTAATTTTGAACACCTGCTTTTATGTTCCTACTTTGAGTAGGAATATTATTTCAGTTTCTGTTTTGGACGATGAAGGGTTTTCATTTCTTATTAAGAATAAGAAATGCTCCATTTATAATAAAGATTTGCTTTATTGTATTGCAAATTCATATAATGGCCTTTATGTCCTTAATCTAGATGATTCTAGAGATAATAATATCTATAATATAAATTCTAAGAAAACTAAGCCAAATGAGTTAAACCCAATATATTTATGGCATTGTCGTCTTAGCCATATAAATGAGAATCACATATCTAAGCTCCATAAGGATGGTTTATTAGATTCATTTGATTTTGAATCATTTGAAAATTGTGAATTTTGTTTGCTTGGTAAGATGACAAAGGACCCTTTTACTAGACAAGGTCAAAGGACTTCAGACTTATTGGGCTTAGTACATACAGATTTATGTGGCCCACTAAGCATTAGTGCCAGGGGAGGTTATCAGTACTCCATTACATTCACTGATGATTTCAGTAGGTATGGCTATGTCTACCTAATGAAACATAAATATGAATCATTTAAAATGTTTAGAACTTTTCAAAATGAAGTACAAAATCAACTTGGTAGAACTATTAAAATGCTTCAATCTGATCGAGGTGGCGAATATTTGAGCCAAGAGTTTGATGAACATCTTAGAAATTGTGGAATTGTTTCACAATTAACTCCTCCATGAACTCCACAATGGACTGGTGTTTCTGAAAGGAGAAATCGAACTTTATTAGATATGGTTCAATCTATGATGAGGCAAACACATCTCCCTTTATTGTTTTGGGGTTGTGCCTTGGAGACAGCTGCATTTATTTTAAACCGAGTACCATCAAAAGCGGTTGAAAAGACACCATATGAGTTATGGACTAGCAAAATGCCCAGTTTGTCTTTTCTTAAGATTTGGGGTTGTGAGGTATCCTAAGGCACCATATCCTAAGATTTGGGGTTGTGAGGTATCTTAAGATTTGAAAAGACACCATATCCTAAGTGCAATTTTGTGGGGTATCCTAAGGAAACCAAATGATACTATTTCTATAGTCCCTCAAAGAACAAAGTGTTTGTTGCTCGAAATGGTACCTTTTTAGAAAAGGAATTTATCTCTCAGAGATTCAGTGGGAGTACAGTGAGACTTGAGAAAACTCAAGCACCACAAGAGAGCATTGAACCGCCGGTAGAACCACTTCCAGAATCACAAACGGTTGTGGAAACTGAAAGGGTGACACAAGTCCCACGCAGATCTGATAGGACACGTCATCAGCCTGAGAGATATGGATTTCTCATGACTGATAGTCGTGAAGTTTTGCTCATTGATCAAGATGAGCCTACTACCTATCAAGAGGCTGTGTCAGGTCCAGATTCTGAAAAATAGCTTTCCGCCATGAAATCTGAAATATAATTCATGTATGACAATCGAGTTTGATCATTAATTGATCCCCCTGAGGGTATTAAGACCATTGGTTGTAAATGGATTTTCAAGAAGAAAACTGACGTGGATGGAAATGTGCATACCTACAAAGCAAGGCTTGTTGCAAAAGGTTTCAAACAAACTCATGGTATAGACTATGATGAGACCTTTTCGCCAATTGCAATACTTAAGTTGGTTAGAATTCTCATTACCATTGTTGCGTACTATGATTATGAGATATGGCAAATGGATGTCAAAATAGCTTTCCTTAATGGAAACTTGCTCGAGGATGTGTACATGACACAACCTGAGGGTTTTGTAATCTCTGAGAATTCGGGAAAGATTTGCAAGCTTCAAAGATCCATTTATGGATTGAAGCAAGCCTCTCGGAGCTGGAATCTTCGTTTTGATGAGACAGTCAAGGACTTTGGATTCATCAAGAATGAAGATGAACCTTGTGTTTACAAGATGGTTAGTGGGAGTGCAGTTGTGTTTCTAGTCCTATATGTAGATGACATATTACTCATTGGGAATGATATCCCTACCTTGCAAAAGGTTAAGTTTTGGTTAGGGAATTCTTTTTCAATGAAGGACTTAGGCGAGGCTGGATATATCCTTGGTGTAAAGATCTATAGGGATAGATCCAAGAGGATAATCGGTCTGAGTCAAAGTACTTATATTGACAAGGTATTGAAAAGGTTAAGCATGCAAGATTCCAAAAGAGGATTCTTGCCCATGTCTCATGGTATTCATCTCAGCAAGAATCAATGTCCTATGACGTCTAATGAGCGAGAATGGATGAATAAGATTCCTTATACTTCTACTATTGGATCTATCATGTATGTCATGTTATGTACTAGACCAGACGTCTCATATGCATTAAGCACAACAAGCAAATATCAGGCAGATCCCGGTGAAAGTCACTGGACAGCTGTTAAGAATATCCTAAAGTACCTTAGAAGGACTAAGGATGCATTCCTAGTTTATGGAGGTTTGAAAGACGGGCTAGTTGTAAAAGGTTACACATATGCTAGTTTTCAAACCGACATAAATGACTTCATATCACAATCAGGATTCGTATTCACCTTAAATGGTGGAGCTGTTAGTTGGAAAAGTTCCAAGCAGAGCACTGTAGCAGATTCTACAACAGAAGCTGAGTATATAGCAGCATCAGCTGCAGCTAAAGAGGCAATCTGGTTGAAGAAATTCATCACAGAGTTGGGAGTGGTTTCCAGCATTGCAAATCCTATGGACCTTTATTGTGATAACAATGGTGCCATAGTACAGGCAAAGGAGCCCAGATCTCATCAGATATCTAAGCATATACTCAGGCAATTTCACCTTATTCAAGAGATCATTGATAGAGGGGATATCAAAATATGCAAAGTAGACACAAATGACAACATTGCAGATCCATTGACCAAACCTCTCTCACAGGTCAAGCATGATCAGCACACTAGGTCTATGGGTATTAGATATTTATATGATTAGGCCTAGTACAAGTGGGAGATTGTTAGTGTATTTGCCCTAGGCCATTATCTTGGACCTTTTTTTATGTCATTTTGATTATTAATAATAAGAGATTTTATTATCGTTATTATCTGTTTGCATGTTACATAATAATGATTAACATCTCTGGTTTCTTATTATTATGTTAATAATAATAAAATATAACTAGTATGATTATTGATTGATAATCATGAGATGATTATGTATATGTTGATATAATTCAATAATCATAGATACTTGTTAGAGAATAAAGTATTGGATGGGCCCGCATTGAGATCACTACATGGGTTAATGTCATAAGTGAATCTCAAAGTAGTTATGTCTTAATCCTTTGACTTGAGATTGTCATAGTTTCCAACATAAGGACTGTTATGTTTTGACATAACCATACATTGCCTTTAATCGGACAATCATAAAGGTTATGGTTGAGCATAATGGAAATTATATAGGGGATATTAAACAATCAAAATAGAATTTGTCCCTCTCTTTGAGAGAGATATCTTCTGGGCCCCTCGATAAGTGAGACTGAGAAATGCATGGACGTGGTCAAATAAATTGATAGTGTGATCAATATCATTTAATTTTATCAGTCTACTTAGAAATTGAGAAATCATAAGTTTGAACATTATAAGTTTGACATTCACCATGACTTATGTTCAAATTAGATGTCGTGTGACAAAGGGATTAATACATATTCTATTTATTAGGCTTTATCGGACTATCGATGCTCATATTAGTTGGATAGTCATAATGTCTTGCTAGAGGCCGCTTATGATTTATGCGCCTTGTAGGATGGGCCTATTGCCAATTAATAAGAGTCTATTGGTGTAATACCCGGCATGTTCAGACATCGAAATTCCTACCGTCCGATGGAATCTAGGATGTCAAAGCATCCCTGAAGGGTAGAGTGAAGGTTTTCTAAAATATTTTTACATGTTTTAAGCTTTTGTTTTAGAAAAGAAATGAGTTTTGAAGAGAAAAGGCTAAGGAAGTCTTTGCCACTTTCGGCCCCCGAAAGTTGAAGTTCGGCCGCCGAAAGTACCCCATGTTCGGCCCCCTAAACTCTAATGTTCGGCCTCCGAAGGTGGTGAGGTGTTGCATGTAGCTTTAGCCACCAAATGTGAAGCGGTGGTTCTTTGTTAAAGGTGCTTTTGGCCGAGAAAGGAGGTGCTTAAGCTTTCCTTTGGGTCAGAGACATGTTCATGCTTCCCCTTAGTGAGTTACCTAGTTTCTCATCAAATCTTTCAAAGAAAAACAAGTTTAAAGTGAGTTTAAGATAGTTTTGAGAAGTTGTGGAGTTTAAGAACTTGTGAAGCTTGAATCTCCATCTTTTCAAGTTTGGAGTCACACCAGCCTTTGTTCTTCAAGAGGTAAGTGTGAATCCTTAGTTTTTATTGTAACGCCCCGGAAATCCGGACCGCTACCGGCGCTAGGATTCGGGTCGACTTAAGGCCGCCGGGACCCGTAGCAAGCCTGACATATAACCTGTAAACCTGTATAATCCCGTACATGATCAACAACATGCATCAAAATTAAAACTTTTCCTCATACATACTGTCATCAACTAACTCAACCTGTACATACTCTGATCATATACAACATAGTCCCTCTGTGGGATCTCATCATGCCTTAAAGGCAAAACAGCCTGTGTTGAATTAGTTTACATAAACATCATAACATAAGATCATGTATAGACAAAAGGGATTAACAATACATTATGGTCAAGCACAACTCTATCCTCAATAACCTCATTACATAACATTCTGAATATTTTTACATTTCATCAATTGTCATGTCCACAAACTAACTATTACATACATCAAACATACTTCAAAACTCTGGCTAACCTTCTGATCTACCCTGTACCTGCACATCTGGGGTTAGGGGAGAGGGGTGAGCTACAAAGCCCAGTGAGCAGAATAGTATAAAACAATATATTAAAATTTCATGCTTTCATGGAATGCAACACATCACAACAAATCACATCTCGGATGGTATTGTCACCTATAGTCCTCTACATAGGTCCAACTGTGCCGGGACGTAGAATGGGTCAACCGGTCTTTCCCTTATCATAACATATCATATGGACCAACTGTGCCAGGGACGTAGAATGGGTACAACCTGGACTTTCTCTTACATCGTGCCAGGGACGTAGAATGGGTACAACCTGGACTTCCATACCATAACATGCCATAACATCAATCATATCATATGAGGACTAAAGGATCATCCAATAACCAATCCACATCAACATTAACATCATAAATGCAATGCAACATATTCGTGGATACTAATGCAAGCAACCTATTATATCTCATGGCATTCATGATGCATGGATCATGCTCAAAATTCATATTTCATTTATTTAAAACTTAAGGTTTATTCCACTCACCTCTGGCTAGCTCTGACAAACTCTGTAGCAGCTGGGTCACTGCTGGGGTCCTCGGTTCCTCGGGTCCGAACCTACACAGGTGGACTCCAATGAGGGACCAAACATACATAAACATAACTCTAATATACTCCCCAAAAACCCCCTAAAACATCATGAAACAATCACATAACAACATGCAAGAAATGGCTGGACAGGGCACTTTCGGCGGCAGGTTCGGCGGCCGAAAGTCCCTCCAGAGCCGAAAGTCAGGCAGGTTCGGCGGCACCTTCGGCGGCCGAAACTCCCAGACAGAGACGAAACTCATGCATGTTCGGCGGCACCTTCGGCGGCCGAAAGTCCCAGACAGAGACGAAAGTCTCCCTTCGGGGGCAACTTCGGCAGCCGAAAAGCCTGCCTCACCAGCCATGTTCGGCGGCCGAAAGCTCCTTCGGCTGCCGAACCTGGTTTCTGCCAAAGGGCAGAAACTTGGCTCCTAAATGCACATTTCGCCTCCCAAGCTCAAATCATGCATACCATTCAACCAAAACATGCATACAAGCTCCTAGGGGCCTCAAACAAGCATATACCCCATCTACAACACTTCAAACATACTCAAACATGCCACATTGTTCAAAAATCACATAAAACCTAACATAGCTCAACTAACTTAATCATGCATTTCTACCCCATAAAACTTCATGAAACTTATTTAAACATACATGGGGCTTAAGATCGGCTCTTACCTCTTGAAGATCGAGAGGGAGACGACCTAAACTTGGAGATCCAAAAAGATGAGCTCCTGAGTTCCCAAGGCTCCAAAACTTGTTTCAAAAGTTCAAAACCTTCAATGCAAGCTTAAAACTCAAGAAAAATGGTGGGGATTTGGAGGAAGAACACTAGGTTTGCAAAGGGAAAGTCGGAAGCTTGCTGTGGCCGAAAATGGGAGAAAGCTCGCCCATTTCGGCTAAGTGCCCCTTATATAGTGGCTGGCCAGGCCACGTTCGGGGGCCGAATGTGCCTCCGCATCCATGCAAATGTTCGGCGGCCGAACTTGACTTTCGGCGGCCGAACCTGAACTTCCCTAACTCATGCTTTCGGGGACCTAACGTGCCTCCAAAACGCATGCATGTTCGGCGGCCGAACTTGACTTTCGGCGGCCGAACCTGGGTTTTCCTCCAATGCTATTTTCATGCAAAAACTCATTTAGTTTCATACTTTAAAACATTAAAATACATGAAAACATTTTATAAAACATGCCTCTACCCTTCTAGAGGTCTCCGACATCCGAGATTCCACCGGACGGTAGGAATTCCGATACCGGAGTCTAGCCGGGTATTACATTCTCCCCCCCTTAAGAACATTCGTCCCCGAATGTTCCTCAACTAGCACATGCATAGCAAACAACACAACATATATAAGCACATAAACACATAGGGATCTAACCTTAAAAGAGATGAGGGTATTGCTGGAGCATGGACTCCCGTGTCTCCCAAGTGCATTCCTCCAAATTGTGGTGGTTCCACAGGACTTTCACCATCGGGATTTCCTTGTTTCTTAACTTTCTGATCTGGGTGTCTATGATCCGTACTGGCTGTTCAACATAGGTGAGATCCTCTTGGACCTCCACATCAGGCTCACTAAGAACCTTACTCGGATCTGACACAAACTTCCTCAACATTGAAACATGGAAAACCGGATGGATTCTCTCCATCGAAGCAGGTAAATCCAGCTTGTACGACACATTCCCAATCCTTTGCAAGATCTCAAAGGGTCCGATGTATCGTGGGGCTAGTTTACCTTTCTTCCCGAAGCGAACCACTCCCTTCATTGGAGACACCTTGAGCAATACCAACTCCCCCTCCTGAAACTCTAACTGTCTTCTGCGGACGTCTGCATAGCTCTTCTGTCTGCTTGCAGCAGTCTTGATCCTTTCTCTAATTATGGGTACCACCCTGCTGGTAATCTCTACTAGCTCAGGCCCTGCCAAGGCCTTTTCTCCAACTTCCTCCCAGCAAACAGGTGACATGCACTTCCTCCCATATAAAGCTTCATATGGAGCCATCCCGATGCTGGCATGATGGCTGTTGTTGTAGGCAAACTCCACCAAAGGTAGATGCTGCCTCCAAGAACCGCCAAAGTCCAGCACACACATTCTGAGCATATCCTCGATAGTCTGGATGGTCCTTTCTGACTGTCCGTCGGTCTGGGGGTGGAAGGCAGTACTGAAATCCAACCTAGTACCCATGGCATTCTGCAGACTCCGCCAAAATCTGGAGGTGAACTGGGGCCCTCTATCTGACACTATCGAAACAGGAACCCCATGCAACCTGACGATCTCATCCATATATACCTGCGCCAACTTGTCCACAGAGTAGCCACTCCTGACAGGGATGAAGTGAGCAGATTTGGTGAGTCTGTCCACAATCACCCATATGGAGTCCAATCTGTTGGACGTCGCCGGTAACCCCACTACGAAGTCCATAGCTATATTCTCCCATTTCCACTCTGGAATAGGTAGCGGGTTAAGCATTCCAGCCGGCTTCTGATGTTCCAGCTTCACCCTCTGACACACTTCGCAGGCGGACACAAACTGTGCCACTTCTTTCTTCATCGCTGGCCACCAATAAACTTTCTTCAAATCTTGATACATCTTGGTGGCTCCGGGGTGAATGCTGTATCTCGCATTATGAGCTTCTCTCATAATGTCTCCTTTTAGCCCAATGTCATCTGGTACACATAGTCTGCTCCCATAGCGGAGGATCCCCTTACTGTCGAATCTGAACTCACTATCATTGCCTGACTGAACAGTCCTGGCAATCTTCACTAACTCCGGGTCCTCATGCTGTTTCTGAGCCACCTGCTCTAGAAACACGGGTGCCACTCTCATCTGGGCCACCAAGGCACCTGTACCAGATAACTCCATCTGTAGACCTTCCTCAATAAGCTTATAGAACTCCTTCACCACTGGCCTCCTCTCTGCCGATATGTGGGATAAACTACCGAGTGATTTCCGGCTTAAGGCGTCTGCCACAACATTCGCCTTACCCGGATGGTACTGAATCTTGCAATCATAGTCACTCAGCAGCTCCACCCATCTCCTCTGTCTCAAATTCAAATCCCTCTGACTCAAGATGTACTGCAGGCTCTTATGATCTGTAAAGATCTCACATTTCACTCCATAGAGGTAATGCCTCCACATCTTGAGTGCAAAGATTACTGCTGCCATCTCAAGGTCGTGTGTGGGGTAATTCAACTCATGCTTCTTCAGCTGCCTAGAAGCATAAGCAATCACCTTCTCATTCTGCATCAGTACACAACCCAGTCCCACACGGGACGCATCACAAAAGACTGTAAAGTCCTCTCCACTAGATGGCAGAGCTAACACTGGTGTTGAAGTCAACTTCTTCTTAAGCTCTTCAAAACTCTCCTCGCACTGGTCGGTCCACAGAAACTTCTGACTCTTCCTAGTTAACCTGGTCAGAGGAGCTGCTATCTTAGAGAAGTCCTGAACGAACCTCCTGTAGTAACCTGCCAAACCCAAGAAACTTCTAATCTCTGTCACTGAAGTGGGTCTAGGCCAGTTAGCCACAGTTTCTGTCTTCTTGGGATCTACCTCAATACCATTCTCTGACACTACATGCCCCAAGAACGAAATGCTCCTCAGCCAGAACTCACATTTAGAGAACTTGGCATACAAGCCATGTTCCCTCAAAGTCTGCAAGACCAACCGCAGATGATGGGCATGCTCCTCTGCATTCCTGGAATACACTAAGATATCATCTATAAAGACAATAACAAAGTGATCCAGGTATTGATTAAATACTCTGTTCATGAGATCCATGAATGCTGCAGGGGCGTTGGTTAACCCGAACGGCATTACAAGGAACTCAAAATGCCCATATCTGGTCCTGAAGGCTGTCTTCGGCACATCTTCATCCCTTATCCTTAGCTGATGGTACCCCGATCTTAGATCTATTTTGGAGAAACAACCTGCTCCAGCTAGCTGGTCGAATAGATCATCGATCCTTGGCAATGGGTACCTATTCTTGGTAGTGACTTTGTTCAACTGCCTGTAGTCGATACAAAGTCTAAGGGATCCATCCTTCTTCCTCACAAACAAGACCGGAGCACCCCAAGGTGAGGTACTCTGTCGGATGAAACCCTTTTCTACCAGCTCCTGCAATTGCTCTTTTAACTCCTTTAACTCTGCTGGGGCCATCCTGTAGGGAGGGATAGAGATCGGTCTAGCTCCAGGTACCAACTCTATCTCGAACTCTATCTCCCTAGCAGGTGGTAAACCTGGAAGTTCATCAGGAAAGACATCCTGAAACTCTCTGACAACTGGCACCGAGGCTGGCTCCCTGACCTGACTGTCTAGCTCTCTCACATGAGCTAAGTACCCCTGACATCCCTTCCTAAGCAACCTACGAGCCTGAAGAGCTGATATCAGACCTCTAGGTGTACCCCTCTTGTCTCCTCTGAAGACGACCTCTGACCCGTCCTGATCTCTGAACTTGACTACCTTGTCCCTGCAGTCCAAGGTAGCACCATGGGTAGATAGCCAATCCATCCCTAGAATGACGTCAAAGTCTGTCAAATCTAGAACCACAAGGTCGGCGGAGAGGCATCTTCCCTCAACAAAAACTGGACTGTACTGGCAGACTGACACTGCCACTGACGGGTCACACTTGGGTCCACTGACCCATAGGGGACACTCTAACCCAGAGACTATCAGACCCAACCTCTCAACGGCTCTCGGAGCAATAAATGAATGAGATGCACCCGGGTCCATTAATGCATACACATCAGAACACCCAATGACGAGATTACCTGACACCACGGTGTTGGATGTGTTAGCCTCCTGCTGTGTCATGGTGAAGATCCTGGCTGGAGCTGATGGACCTTCACCTCGGGAACCAGAAGAAGAGGCTGCCCCTCTCCCTCTACCTCTGCCACTGCCCTGAGTTGTGGCTGGAACTGCTGGCTGTGCCACACTACCAGAAGCTGTCTGCTGGGGCTGGCCCATAAAAGGTGCTCTAGGACAATCCCGAGCCATGTGTCCCTCCTGTCCACATCTGAAACATGTGTTAGTCCCAGCTCGACACACTCCCCTGTGCGGTCTTCCACATCTCTGACATTCTGTACCATCTGAGCCTGAGCTCGAGCCACCGCCGAATCCCAAACCGGATTTCAACTTGTTCCAAAACTTATTCTTCTTCGACTTCCTGGTGGTGTTATCCCACCTCTTCTTGCCTGAACTCTGAGAAGAGAACCCTGGTCCTCCTCTGCCTGGGGTCTTAACCCCTGAAGACTGGGTCACTGACTGCTTCACTGACCCCTCAACTATAGCACTTGCCTCCATTCTTCGAGCCATATCCACCACAGTGTGGAAACTTTCTCTCTCAGCTGACTGAACCAACGAGGAGTACCTGGAATGCAGCTTCATAACATATTTCTTGGCTTTCTTCGTATCTGAATCTAGAGCTTGCCCTGAAAAAGGCAATAGCTCCAAGAATTTATCCGTGAACTCCTCTACACTCATGTGCTCTGACTGCCTCAGTTGCTCAAACTCAATCATTTTCAGTTCTCTAGAACTGTCTGGAAAAGCCCATCCAGCGAACTCATTCGCAAATTCTTCCCACGTCATACCGTCTAGTCTCGGGTCCACATAACATTTGAACCATTCCCGTGCCTTCTTGCACTTTAAAGTGAACCCTGCCATCTGAATGGCCCTACTGTCACTTGCCCCTAGCTCATCAGTTATCGTCTTCACCACTCTCAGATACTCAAAGGGGTCATCCCCTGACTTGTATTTGGGAGCATCTAACTTGAGGTAGTCTGTCATCTTTACCTTGCTCCCATCAACTGAGCTAGGTCTAGGAGGTTGAGTAACTGGGGCTGCTGGTTCTGTAGGTGGTGGAGGTGGAGGTGCAGCATTCCCCGAGGTGGGGTTTGCCGGGTTTGGATAGAAGGGTGAGGGTGGATAAGCTGGGTACTGTGTGTAGGGTGGATAGAAAGGTGGATAAGGCATGTAGGTAGGGTAGGGGTGAAAGCTGGAGTAATCCGATGTACCTCCCATCGGATACCCTGAACCCTGTGGGAAGGGTGGATAATGGGGTGGAAAACCATACCCCGAGGCCTGAACGCCTCCCTGTGACTCCCCTGTCCCTTCTTCCTGCATGCTCACATCCAGGTTCCCATCCCTCCTCTGATCCTCTTCCATAACCTCCCTCACATCTGAAGAACTTCCTCCTCTATCAGTCCCCCTTCTGCTAGCATCAAAAGACCTTCTAGGGTCCCTTGACACTCTTTCTCTGTTGGCTCTACAAGACATTGCCCTAGGCAATGTAGGAGGACGGGCGCTCGTGCCCTCATCCTCAGGTGGCACTCCAGTCAACCGTGCAGATCGACGAGTTCCTCTCATCCTGTTTTCTGAAAACAGTACACAACATACAAACATTAGCATCATATGGTTCATGTGAGCACACATGAACCCTCATCACATACATCACATAGTATATCATATCATTAATGCACATGCATAAAGTCATGGCATTTCACATCATCATGCAAGACAGGACTCAACATCCTATCCTAGTGGACATGACCTTCCTATTGTGCTTGACCTTCTATAACATCTATGAGCCCGACACTCTAGGTCCGACCATATGAACCTAGGGCTCTGATACCATTCTGTAACGACCCGAAAATCGGACCGCTACCGGCGCTAGGATCCGGGTCGACTTAAGGCCGCCGGGACCCGTAGCAAGCCTGACATGTAACCTGTAAACCTGTTTAATCCCATACATGATCAACAATCATACATAAAATTAAAACTTTTCCTCATACATACTGTCATCAACTAACTCAACCTGTGCATACCCTGAACATATACATAACATAGTCCCTCTGTGGGATCTCATCATGCCTTAAAGGCAAAACAGCCTGTGTTGAGTTAGTTTACATAAACATCATAACATAAGATCATGTATAGACAAAAGGGATTAACAATACATTATGGTCAAGCACAACTCTATCCTCAATAACCTCATTACATAACATTCTGAATATTTTTACATTTCATCAATTGTCATGTCCACAATACTAACTATTACATACATAGACATACTTCAAAACTCTGGCTAACCTTCTGATCTACCCTGTACCTGCACATCTGGGGTTAGGGGAGAGGGGTGAGCTACAAAGCCCAGTGAGCAGAATAGTATAAAACAATATATTAAAATTTCATGCTTTCATGGAATGCAACACATCACAACAAATCACATCTCGGATGGTATTGTCACCTATAGTCCTCTACATAGGTCCAACTGTGCCGGGACGTAGAATGGGTCAACCGGTCTTTCCCTTATCATAACATATCATATGGACCAACTGTGCCAGGGACGTAGAATGGGTACAACCTGGACTTTCTCTTACATCGTGCCAGGGACGTAGAATGGGTACAACCTGGACTTCCATACCATAACATGCCATAACATCAATCATATCATATGAGGACTAAAGGATCATCCAATAACCAATCCACATCAACATTAACATCATAAATGCAATGCAACATATTCGTGAATACTAATGCAAGCAACCTATTATATCTCATGGCATTCATGATGCATGGATCATGCTCAAAATTCATATTTCATTTATTTAAAACTTAAGGTTTATTCCACTCACCTCTGGCTAGCTCTGACAAACTCTGTAGCAGCTGGCTCACTGCTGGGGTCCTCGGTTCCTCGGGTCCGAACCTACACAGGTGGACTCCAATGAGGGACCAAACATACATAAACATAACTCTAATATACTCCCCAAAAACCCCCTAAAACATCATGAAACAATCACATAACAACATGCAAGAAATGGCTGGACAGGGCACTTTCGGCGGCAGGTTCGGCGGCCGAAAGTCCCTCCAGAGCCGAAAGTCAGGCAGGTTCGGCGGCACCTTCGGCGGCCGAAACTCCCAGACAGAGACGAAACTCATGCATGTTCGGCGGCACCTTCGGCGGCCGAAAGTCCCAGACAGAGACGAAAGTCTCCCTTCGGGGGCAACTTCGGCAGCCGAAAGGCCTGCCTCACCAGCCATGTTCGGCGGCCGAAAGCTCCTTCGGCTGCCGAACCTGGTTTCTGCCAAAGGGCAGAAACTTGGCTCCTAAATGCACATTTCGCCTCCCAAGCTCAAATCATGCATACCATTCAACCAAAACATGCATACAAGCTCCTAGGGGCCTCAAACAAGCATATACCCCATCTACAACACTTCAAACATACTCAAACATGCCACATTGTTCAAAAATCACATAAAACCTAACATAGCTCAACTAACTTAATCATGCATTTCTACCCCATAAAACTTCATAAAACTTATTTAAACATACATGGGGCTTAAGATCGGCTCTTACCTCTTGAAGATCGAGAGGGAGACGACCTAAACTTGGAGATCCAAGAAGATGAGCTCCTGAGTTCCCAAAGCTCCAAAACTTGTTTCAAAAGTTCAAAACCTTCAATGCAAGCTTAAAACTCAAGAAAAATGGTGGGGATTTGGAGGAAGAACACTAGGTTTGCAAAGGGAAAGTCGGAAGCTTGCTGTGGCCGAAAATGGGAGAAAGCTCGCCCATTTCGGCTAAGTGCCCCTTATATAGTGGCTGGCCAGGCCACGTTCGGGGGCCGAATGTGCCTCCGCATCCATGCAAATGTTCGGCGGCCGAACTTGACTTTCGGCGGCCGAACCTGAACTTCCCTAACTCATGCTTTCGGGGGCCTAACGTGCCTCCAAAACGCATGCATGTTCGGCGGCCGAACTTGACTTTCGGCGGCCGAACCTGGGTTTTCCTCCAATGCTATTTTCATGCAAAAACTCATTTAGTTTCATACTTTAAAACATTAAAATACATGAAAACATTTTATAAAACATGCCTCTTACCCTTCTAGAGGTCTCCGACATCCGAGATTCCACCGGACGGTAGGAATTCCGATACCGGAGTCTAGCCGGGTATTACATTTATCATGTTTTACATAAGCTTGATGAAGGAGAAGGGGAGTTATGCATGTGTATGCATAAGTTGTGCATAGTAGGGTGCATAAATCGTTTATGCTATATGTATGCTTGATGTGTGTTGTTGGTTGGAGTTTTAATGTGGTTTAAGACTCCTATATGCATGATTAAGTGTTAGAGCATGTTTGGAGAGGTGGGATGCATGTTTGGAGGGTTAGTGTAACGACCCCAAAAAGGACCGTCACCGGCGCTAGGATTCAGGTCGGCTTAAGGCCGCCAGAACCCGTAGTAAGCCTGCTATACTCTCTGTGCACCTGTAAACCTCATACATGATCATACATTTTATGTGAAAATAAAACTCTTTTCTGAACCGAGGCTTAACCTGTGCATGCACTATCTTTGTACTCTGTACTCATGTACTCTGTACTCTGTATCCCTGACTAGAGCTTGCTCTAGATGGGTTAACTCATACCTGTTAAGCCTGGTTTCCACATACAGGAAAACATATATACATATACCGATCATGTACAAAACATATACATCACTAGGTCTAGGTCAAGCAACAACTATTACATCTCTTTAATATTACATGTCCACTCTAGGCTATTACAGATCTCTTCTCTTTTCCTGTACTCGGCTGGACTGTCCTTTCCTGTACACTGTACACTGAATACTGAACCTGCAAAACTGGGGTTAAGGGAGTGGGATGAGCTCTATAGCCCAGTGAGTAGAACAGTAAAACATCTCAGTAAAATATGATCTCATGGAATGCACCATATCACAGACAAGCCACATCAAGTGTAAACCTGTCACCACATAGTCCCAGTAACTCTGTGCCAGGGCGTAGAATCGAGCACCTGGTCTTCCTGTCATATATGTATATGTGTATATAACACCTGTGAACTTACCATTGCCAGGGCGTAGTCAAAGGCTCCTGGACTTTGCTATACCTGCCAGGGCGTAGTCAAAGGCTCCTGGTCTTTGCTATACGTGCCAGGGCGTAGTCAAAGGCTCCTGGACTTCCTGTCTGTGACTATTGGATCATTCAGCATTTACTCACATCAACAAATAACAATGCAATGCAACATATTCGTGGATACTAATGCAATCATCCTATGACATAATCATGATGCATGAGATATGCTAAAAGCAGTTTGTGGTTCAATTAAAAGTTATAAGTTTAGTTCCACTCACCTCTGGCTAACTGGACTGACTGACTCTGCAGGTTCTGAATCTCTGGAGCAGTACTCACTGCTGCTCTCTCTGGTTCCTCTGGTCTGTATAAGCACATAAAGACTCAAATGAGGGACCAAACAAGCTTATGACCAACTCACTTAAACTCCCCAAGAATCCCCTTACACTCACTCTAATAGTCATGCAAAACAAGCAAAAGAAAGCTGGACAGAACACTTTCGGCGGCAGGTTCGGCGGCCGAATGTCCTTTCCAGAGACGAAACTCAAGCACCTTCGGCGGCCGAATCTCTATGTTCGGCGGCCGAACCCTTTCGGGGGCAAGTTTCGGAGGCCACAAGGCACTCCAGAGACGAAAGTCTCTCACCTTCGGCGGCACTTTCGGCGGCCGAATCCCCCAAACAGAGCCGAACATGCAAAACACTCGGGGGCAAGCTGTGGCAGCCTAAGCCTCCATGCAAGAGGTTCGGCGGCCGAATGAACCTTCGGCTGCCGAACCTGAGTTCATCCAGAACTCAGTTTTAATGGCAAACCATCTCCTCCTTCCCTTCAACTTCTCAAACCATGCAAACTTCACCTCCTCAACATACATATACTCATGTATATGATCACAGGGGTCCAAAACTAGCTAATAACCCCAAACAATAAATCAAACATAACACATAAACATGTAGCCATGCATAACTCATCAAAACTATCATTAATACCCTAAGCATGCATCTCCTTCCCTTATCCCCATAAACTCAGAAACATATATACATGTTCAAGTGCATCACTTACCTCCTGTAGCAAGAAGCTAAACACTCTGAACAAGGAAAAACGAATCACCTCTTCTCACACTCTCAAACTCTCTCAAAAACGTAACTTTAGTTTCTCTCAACTCTCAACACTTTTGCAAGCACCTCAAGCTTCTGTATGATCACCCAAAACATGTACAGGTGAGTCATAGAGACGTGGCCATTCCATGGCAAGAATCTGAGGCCAACACTTGTCAAAAACCATGACTCAGCTCACCAGCCAGCTCATCGTCGGCTGCTCAATCACATGCAAGACCATGCAATCGTTCGGGGGCCGAACTCACCTTCGGAAGCCGAACACCTTCGGCGGCCGAACTTACTTTCGGCGGCCGAACTTGGCTCAACTGCCTTAGGTCATTTCAACTCAAAACTCACTTCCCTTAATCTTTAAAACATTCAAACACATCATAACCCTTAATAACACACAACTCCTACCCTTAGATAGAATCCCAACACCCCGGATTCCATCAGACAATAGGAATTCCGGTGCCGGGCTCTAGCCAGGTATTACATTCTCCCCTCCTTAAGAACATTCGTCCTCGGATGTTCCTAAAACATACAAAAAAACAAAACACAAGGAGGAAACTAACCTCAAAACAGATATGGATACTGCTGGAGCATAGACTCCCGCGTCTCCCACGTGCACTCTTCTAGGTTATGGTGGTTCCATAGGACTTTCACCATCGGAATCTCCTTGTTCCTTAGCTGTCTGATCTGCGTGTCTAAAATCCGCACTGGTTGCTCTATATAGGTGAGATCTGTATGAATCTCCACTTCAGGCTCACTCAAAACCTGATTCGGATCTGACACAAACTGTCGTAGCATAGAAACATGAAATACCGGGTGAATCCTCTCCATAGAAACAGGTAAATCCAGCTTATACGACACATTTCCGATCCTCTGCAACACCTCAAAGGGTCCAATGTACCGTGGAGCTAATTTACCTTTCTTTCCAAAACGAACTACTCCTTTCATTGGAGACACTTTCAGCAACACCCAATTACCTTCTTGAAACTCTAATTGCTTTCTGCGAACGTCTGCATAACTTTTCTGTCTACTCTGAGCTGTTCTGATTCTCTCTCTGATCATGGGCACCATTCTACTAGTAATGTCTACTAATTCTGGCCCTGCAAGAGTTTTCTCTCCTACCTCTTCCCAGCAAACAGGGGATCTGCATTTCCTCCCATACAACGCTTCATAAGGAGCCATCCCAATGCTAGCATGATGACTGTTATTGTAGGCAAACTCCACCAAAGGTAGATGCTGCCTCCAAGAACCGCCAAAGTCTAACACACATAGGCGAAGCATATCCTCTATGGTCTGGATGGTCCTTTCTGACTGTCCATCAGTCTGTGGGTGGAAAGCAGTACTAAAATCTAACCTCGTGCCCATCGCACTCTGCAGACTCCGCCAAAAGCGGGATGTAAACTGTGGTCCTCTGTCTGAAACTATAGACACTGGGACTCCATGTAATCTCACTATTTCATCCAGATAGACCTGTGCCAACTTATCCACAGAATAGTTACTCCGTACTGGAAGAAAATGAGCAGATTTCGTGAGTCTGTCCACAATCACCCATATCGAGTCTATCCTGTTGGACGCTACTGGTAAACCCACTACAAAATCCATGGCTATGTTCTCCCATTTCCATTCTGGAATCGGTAATGGGTTAAGCATTCCTGCTGGTTTCTGATGCTCTAATTTCACCCTCTGACAAACCTCACAGGCTGTCACGAACTGCGCCACTTCTTTCTTCATGTCTGGCCACCAATAGATCCTTTTCAGATCCTGATACATCTTGGTAGCTCCTGGGTGAACACTATACTTTGCATTATGAGCTTCCCTCATAATGTCTTCTTTCACACTGCCCCTATCTGGTACACAAAGTCGACTTCCATAGCGAAGGATCCCTTTACTATCAAATCTGAACTCTGCATTGTTGCCTGACTGAACAGTCCTGGCAATTTTCATCAACTCAGGGTCCTCATGCTGTCTCTGAGCTATCTGCTCCAGAAACACAGGTGTCACTCTCATCTGTGCTATCAACGCACCTGTACCAGACAACTCTAACTGTAATCCCTCGTCAAAGAGCTTATAAAGCTCCATCACAACTGGTCTCCGCTCTGCTGCTATATGGGACAAACTGCCTAGTGACTTCCGGCTTAGGGCGTCTGCGACAACATTCGC
This sequence comes from Manihot esculenta, assembly GCF_001659605.2. Taxonomy (NCBI): domain Eukaryota; kingdom Viridiplantae; phylum Streptophyta; class Magnoliopsida; order Malpighiales; family Euphorbiaceae; genus Manihot; species Manihot esculenta. Next base: position 17,326,922 of record NC_035169.2, on the reverse strand, counting down.
CTTACCCGGGTGATACTGGATTTTACAATCATAATCACTGAGCAATTCGACCCACCTTCTCTGCCTCAAATTCAGCTCTCTTTGACTTAAGATGTACTGTAAACTCTTATGATCAGTGAAGATCTCGCATTTAACTCCGTAGAGGTAATGCCGCCACATCTTAAGTGCAAAGATAACTGCTGCCATCTCTAGGTCATGGGTAGGGTAATTCAACTCGTGCTTCTTCAATTGTCTAGAAGCATAAGCTATTACTCTATCACTCTGCATCAATACACAACCCAATCCCACTCGAGATGCATCACAGAATACTGTGAAGTCCTCATTACTCACAGGCAGAGCTAACACTGGTGCTGTGGTTAATCTCCTCTTGAGCTCCTCGAAGCTCTCTTCACACTGGTCTGACCATATAAACTTCTGGTTTTTCTGAGTCAATTTGGTCATAGGAGCTGCTATCTTTGAGAAGTTCTGAACAAACCTCCTGTAGTAACCTGCCAGTCCCAGAAAGCTTTTAATCTCAGTTACTGTTGTGGGTCTGGGCCAGTTAGCTACAGCCTCTATCTTCTTGGGATCTACCTCAATACCCTCTGCTGATACTACATGTCCCAAGAAGGAAATGCTCCGTAACCAAAACTCACACTTCGAGAACTTGGCATATAAACCATGCTCTCGCAGTGTCTGTAAAACAATCCTCAGATGCTGGGCATGCTCCTCTGCATCTCTGGAATACACTAAGATATCATCGATAAACACAATGACAAAGTGATCCAGAAACTCACTGAATATCCTGTTCATGAGATCCATAAATGCTGCAGGGGCGTTAGTCAACCCAAACGGCATCACTAAGAACTCATAATGCCCATATCTGGTCCGGAAAGCTGTCTTAGGCACATCTGCCTCTCTGACTCTCAACTGATGATACCCAGATCTCAGATCTATTTTCGAGAAACAACCTGCTCCAGCTAGCTGGTCAAATAGATCATCAATCCGAGGTAAGGGATACCTATTCTTGATAGTGACCTTGTTCAACTGTCTGTAGTCGATACAAAGTCTAAGGGATCCATCCTTCTTTCTGACAAAAAGCACTGGAGCACCCCAAGGTGAGGTACTAGGGCGGATGAAACCCTTATCTACCAAGTCCTGCAACTGTTCTTTCAATTCTGTTAACTCAGCTGGCGCCATCCTGTAGGGAGGTATAGAGATAGGTCTAGTACCTGGCAATAATTCAATGTCAAATCCTATCTCCCTATCAGGTGGTAGTCCTGGCAAATCGTCTGGGAACACATCGAGAAACTCTCGGACTACTGGCACTGTGGCTGGTTCCCTCACCTGACTGTCTAGCTCTCTCACATGAGCTAGAAACCCCTGACAACCCCTCCTAAGCAAACGACGAGCCTGAAGGGCTGAAATCATACCTCTGGGTGTACCTCTCCTGTCTCCTCTGAAGACACAATCTGACCCATACTGGTCTCTGAGACTCACTAGCTTCTCTCGACAGTCCAACGTAGCACTATATGCAGATAGCCAATCCATCCCTAGAATGACATCAAAATCTGTCAAATCTAGAACCACAAGGTCAGCTGGAAGGCATCTACCCTCAATAAACACTGGACTGAAACGACAGACTGACACTGCCACTGATGGGTCACATCTAGGTCCACTGACCCAGAGAGGATACTCTAACTCAGAACTGATCAAACCCAACCTCTCTATGGCTCTCGAAGCAATAAAGGAATGAGAAGCACCGGGGTCCATCAAAGCATACACATCTGAACACCCAATGATGAGATTACCTGACACCACTGTGTTCGACGTGTTAGCCTCCTCCTGTGTCACTGTGAAAATCCGTGCCGGGGCTACCGGATTTCCACCTCGGGAACCTGCTGCTGAAGTAGAGGCTACCCCTCTCCCTCTACCTCTGCCACTACTCTGAGGCATGACTGGAGCTACTGGCCGTACAACTGGCTGTACCACACTGCCTGAACTCATCTGCTGGGATGGTGCAAAAGTCATCTGCGGACAATCCCGAGCAATATGCCCTTCCTGTCCACATCGAAAACAAGCTGTAGATCCCAACTGACAAACTCCGCCATGTGGTTTTCCGCATCGTCTGCAGACTGGAGCTGTGCCAGAGCTTGAGCCACTACCTATTCCCAGACCTGACTTGACTTTATTCCAGAACCCTTTCCTTGTTCCTCTCGCTCTATCCCATCTTTTACTGCCTGTAGAACCTGAACTGGGGGCTTTAGAACCCGAAGCTTGTGCCCTAGATTGTTTCTGAATATTGGCATTAGCTTCCATTTTCCTGGCTGCATCTATAATAGAGTGAAAACTCTCCTTTTCTGCTGGAAGAATCAACGAAGAATACCTGGGATGCAATCTCATAGTATATCTCCTTGCCTTCTTCTGGTCAGTATCATAGGCTTGACCCACATACTGAAGCAGATCCAGGAACTTATCTGTGAATTCATCAACACTCATCTCGTCTGTCTGTCTTAACTGTTCAAATTCAATTATCTTCATCTCCCTTGAACTGTCAGGAAAAGCCCACCCTGCAAACTCATTGGCGAACTCTCCCCATGACATACTGTCCATTCTAGGCTCCACATAATTCTTAAACCATTCTCTGGCCTTCCTGCACTTTAATGTGAAACCTGCCATCTCAATGGCTCTCCTATCATCTGCTCCCAATTCACTGGTGATCATCCTAACTGCTCTGAGGTAATCAAATGGATCATCTCCCGTATTGTATTTCGGAGCATCCAATTTTAAGTACTCCGTCATTTGAACTTTACCTCCAGATGAGCTAGGTTCATGCCCGTCAACAACAGGGACTACTGGTTCTGGTGGTGGTACTGGTTCATTTGGTTCATTTGGCTCTAGGTGTGCTGCACTTGGATGTATAGGGGAAGATGGATACATAGGATATGGTGGATATGATGGGTAATAGTGAGGATATGGCATATATGGCATGTATGTAGGATATGGGTCAAAACGAGAGTATTCCGACATACCCTCCATCGGATACTCTGGCTCCTGAAACAAGGATGGATAACCATAACCTGAGGCCTGAACACCTCCCTCGGAATCGCCCATACCTTCATCCATAGACGGATCAGTCTCCATAGCCTCTCTCTCTTCCTCTGATCTACCTCCCCTAGCTGTACCTCTTCTGCTCTCGTCTACAGACCTTCTAGGGTCTATTGACATACCTTCCCTGCTAGATCTCTGAGACCTTGCCCTTGGCAATGCAGGAGGACGAGCAGCTAGTCTCTCATTTTCTGGTGGGACTCCAGTCAATCGAGCTGATCGACGAGTTCCTCGCATCTTTACTCTGGAAACACAACATATAACATATCGCTTTAGCACATAGCACATAAATATCACATATCACTCATACACATGCAATACTCATGGCATATTATAGCAGATAGGACTCAAGACCCTATCCTAGTGGACATGATTTCCTATTGTGCTTGACCACTTCTAACCTGTCTGAGCCCAACACTGTCTCTATAGGTCCGATCATGTGAACCTAGGGCTCTGATACCAATCTGTAACGACCCCAAAAAGGACCGTCACCGGCGCTAGGATTCAGGTCGGCTTAAGGCCGCCAGAACCCGTAGTAAGCCTGCTATACTCTCTGTGCACCTGTAAACCTCATACATGATCATACATTTTATGTGAAAATAAAACTCTTTTCTGAACCGAGGCTTAACCTGTGCATGCACTATCTTTGTACTCTGTACTCATGTACTCTGTACTCTGTATCCCTGACTAGAGCTTGCTCTAGATGGGTTAACTCATACCTGTTAAGCCTGGTTTCCACATACAGGAAAACATATATACATATACCGATCATGTACAAAACATATACATCACTAGGTCTAGGTCAAGCAACAACTATTACATCTCTTTAATATTACATGTCCACTCTAGGCTATTACAGATCTCTTCTCTTTTCCTGTACTCGGCTGGACTGTCCTTTCCTGTACACTGTACACTGAATACTGAACCTGCAAAACTGGGGTTAAGGGAGTGGGATGAGCTCTATAGCCCAGTGAGTAGAACAGTAAAACATCTCAGTAAAATATGATCTCATGGAATGCACCATATCACAGACAAGCCACATCAAGTGTAAACCTGTCACCACATAGTCCCAGTAACTCTGTGCCAGGGCGTAGAATCGAGCACCTGGTCTTCCTGTCATATATGTATATGTGTATATAACACCTGTGAACTTACCATTGCCAGGGCGTAGTCAAAGGCTCCTGGACTTTGCTATACCTGCCAGGGCGTAGTCAAAGGCTCCTGGTCTTTGCTATACGTGCCAGGGCGTAGTCAAAGGCTCCTGGACTTCCTGTCTGTGACTATTGGATCATTCAGCATTTACTCACATCAACAAATAACAATGCAATGCAACATATTCGTGGATACTAATGCAATCATCCTATGACATAATCATGATGCATGAGATATGCAAGCAGTTTGTGGTTCAATTAAAAGTTATAAGTTTAGTTCCACTCACCTCTGGCTAACTGGACTGACTGACTCTGCAGGTTCTGAATCTCTGGAGCAGTACTCACTGCTGCTCTCTCTGGTTCCTCTGGTCTGTATAAGCACATAAAGACTCAAATGAGGGACCAAACAAGCTTATGACCAACTCACTTAAACTCCCCAAGAATCCCCTTACACTCACTCTAATAGTCATGCAAAACAAGCAAAAGAAAGCTGGACAGAACACTTTCGGCGGCAGGTTCGGCGGCCGAATGTCCTTTCCAGAGACGAAACTCAAGCACCTTCGGCGGCCGAATCTCTATGTTCGGCGGCCGAACCCTTTCGGGGGCAAGTTTCGGAGGCCACAAGGCACTCCAGAGACGAAAGTCTCTCACCTTCGGCGGCACTTTCGGCGGCCGAATCCCCCAAACAGAGCCGAACATGCAAAACACTCGGGGGTAAGCTGTGGCAGCCTAAGCCTCCATGCAAGAGGTTCGGCGGCCGAATGAACCTTCGGCTGCCGAACCTGAGTTCATCCAGAACTCAGTTTTAATGGCAAACCATCTCCTCCTTCCCTTCAACTTCTCAAACCATGCAAACTTCACCTCCTCAACATACATATACTCATGTATATGATCACAGGGGTCCAAAACTAGCTAATAACCCCAAACAATAAATCAAACATAACACATAAACATGTAGCCATGCATAACTCATCAAAACTATCATTAATACCCTAAGCATGCATCTCCTTCCCTTATCCCCATAAACTCAGAAACATATATACATGTTCAAGTGCATCACTTACCTCCTGTAGCAAGAAGCTAAACACTCTGAACAAGGAAAAACGAATCACCTCTTCTCACACTCTCAAACTCTCTCAAAAACGTAACTTTAGTTTCTCTCAACTCTCAACACTTTTGCAAGCACCTCAAGCTTCTGTATGATCACCCAAAACATGTACAGGTGAGTCATAGAGACGTGGCCATTCCATGGCAAGAATCTGAGGCCAACACTTGTCAAAAACCATGACTCAGCTCACCAGCCAGCTCATCGTCGGCTGCTCAATCACATGCAAGACCATGCAATCGTTCGGGGGCCGAACTCACCTTCGGAAGCCGAACACCTTCGGCGGCCGAACTTACTTTCGGCGGCCGAACTTGGCTCAACTGCCTTAGGTCATTTCAACTCAAAACTCACTTCCCTTAATCTTTAAAACATTCAAACACATCATAACCCTTAATAACACACAACTCCTACCCTTAGATAGAATCCCAACACCCCGGATTCCATCAGACAATAGGAATTCCGGTGCCGGGCTCTAGCCAGGTATTACAGTTAGTGTTTGGATGGCATGGTTGTGCACGAAGCTGAGTTCTGGATGAACTCAGGTTCGGCCGCCGAATGTGGGAGTTCGGCCGCCGAACCTCTTCTGAAGGCAGTTTTGGCTGCCTAAGGTTGCCCCCGAACATTTGGACTTTCGGATCTGTCATGCACATTCGGCCGCCGAAGGTGCCCCCGAAAGTGCCCTGTCCAGCTTTCCTTTGCATGTTTTCCATGGTTGTTCTAAGGTGTTTTAAGGGGTTTTTGGGGAGATGTTTAGAGATATGTTAGAGTATGTTTGGTCCCTCATTTAAGTCTATCTGTGTAGGCACAGACCAGAGGAACCAGAGAGTTCAGCAGTGAGTACCGCTTTAGGAGCCTGCAGAGTCAGTCAGAGTCAGTCAGAGGTGAGTGAAACTACACTTAATTCTTTTAATTACGAAATGTAATGTTTTTAGCATATTTCATTCATCATGAGTATGCATAGGATGATTGCATTAGAAATCACGAATATGTTGCATTGCATAGTTAATTGTTGATGTGGGTGAATGCTGAATGATCCAATAGTCCCAGACAGGAAGTCCAGGACCCCATTCTACGGCCTGGCAGGTATAGAGAGTTCAGGACCCCATTCTACGGCCTGACAGGTTTGTTTTTGTACAGGAAGTCCAGGACCCCATGCGATGGCCTGGCAGATTTATTATTTATACAGGAAAAATCCAAGACCTCATCAATGGCCTGGAAATTTAAAATATGTGTGTATGTATGTATGGATGTATGTATGCATTACAGGAAGACCAGGACCCCAGTCGACGGCCTGGCACGGATTAGATACTGGGACTATGTGGTGACAGGTTTACCCTAGATGTGAATTGTCTGTGATATGATGCATTCCATAAGATCATGTTTTAATGACAGGTTTTATTGTTCTACTCACTGGGCTATAGAGCTCATCCTTCTCCCTTATTCCCAGTTTTGCAGGTTTCAGTATACAGGTTGTACAAGGGCAAGTCAGAGGTGCAAAAAAAAAAATAAATAAAAAATAAAGAGCTTGTAATAGTTAGAGTGGATATGTAATATTAAAGAGATGTATTAGTTGTGTAAATAGTTAAAGTGTGCTTGACTTAGTTATTCTATTTTATAAGTCTTTTGTATACATGATCAAGTTATATAACTGTTTTACAAACAGGTGAAAAACCAGGCTTAACAGGTATGATTTAACCCATCTAGAGCAAGCTCTAGTCAGGGGTACAGAATACAAAGTATAGAGATTGTGCATGCACAGGTTAAGCCATAGTTCAGAGAAAGAAAAGTTTTTATTTTCACAGAAAATATATGATCATGTATGAGTTTTTACAGGTACACAGAGAGTATAATAGGCTTGCTACGGGTTCTGGCGGCCTTATGCTGACCTGAATCCTAGCGCCGGTGACGGTCCATTCCCGGGTCGTTACAGATTGGTATCAGAGCCCTAGGTTCACATGATCGGACCTATAGAGAGAGTGTCGGGCTCATAGAGGATAGAATTGGTCAAGCACAATAGGAAAACATGTCCACTCGGATAGGATGTTAGTCCTGTCTTTTGATGTTATGATATGCCATGAATATGCATGTGTATTATTGACATGTGCTGTTATATGCTGATGTGCTATATTGTGTGTTTTGTTCTCAGGAAGTTAAGATGCGAGGAGCTCGTCGATCAGTTCGATTGACTAGAGATCCACCAGAAAGTGAGAGAGTAGATGCTCAACCTCCTGTTTTGCCAAGGGCAAGATCTCAGAGATCAAGCAGGGAGGGTATGTCAATGGACCCTAGAAGGTCTTTAGACGAGAGCAGAAGAGGCGTTGTTAGGGGAGGAAGATCGGAGGAAGTGAGAGAAGCTATGGAGGTAGAACAGGCCATGGATGAAAGCATGGGTATTGGTAGGTCTGATGAGGGTATGGGAGAGTTTCAGGGAGGCACTCAGGCCTCGGGGTTTGGTTATCCATTCTCTTTTCAGGACCCAGATTATTCAATGGGAGATGTGTCGGAGTACTCCAGTTACATCCCATATTCTCCTTACACGCCATACATACCTCATTATGATCCACCATATCCCATGTATCCACCCTCACCTGTGCATCAAAGTACAGCGTATCCAGAACAAGATGAACCAGTACCTCCACCACAACCAGAACCAGTAATTCAGATACCTCGACCTCATTTACCCGAGAGAAGAAGGGTGAAAATGACAGAGTACCTGAAATTGGATGCTCCTAAGTTTAACCCAGGAGATGATCCATTTGAATACCTCAGATCAGTCAGGATGATAACCAGTGAGTTGGGAGCAGATGATTGTAGAGCCATTGAAATGGCAGGGTTCACACTTAAATGCAAGAAAGCTCAGGAATGGTTTAAAAACTATGTGGAACCCAGGATGGACAGTATGTCGTGGGGAGAGTTCGCCAATGAATTTGCAGGGTGGGCTTTTCCTGACAGTTCTAGGGAGATGAAAGTAGTGGAATTTGAGCAGTTGAGACAGACAGATGAAATGAGTGTTGATGAATTTACAGACAAGTTCCTGGATTTGCTTCAGTATGTGGGTCAAGCCTATGATACTGATCAGAAGAAGGCAAGGAGATATACTATGAGACTTCATCCCAGGTATTCTTCCTTGATTCTTCCAGCAGAAAAGGAGAGTTTCCACTCTATAGTGGATGCAGCCAAGAAAATGGAGGCAAGTTCCAATATTCAGAAACAATCAAGAGCACAGGCTTCGAGTTCTAAGGCCCCTAGTACAGGTACGTCAGGCAGTAAGAGATGGGACAAGGCAAAAGGAGCAAAGAAAAAGTTCTGGGGTAAAGTTAAGTCTGGTCTGGGATTTGGTAGTGGCTCAAGCTCTGGCACAGCTAATCCAGTATGTCAGAGATGTGGAAGACCACATAGGGGAGCTTGTCAGTTGGGATCTACAGCTTGTTATAGATGTGGACAGGAAGGGCATATTGCTCGGTATTGTCCTCAGATGACTTTTATGGCACCATCTCAGCAGATGAGTTCAGGCAGTGTAGTACAGCCAGCAGCTCCAGTCATGCCTCAGAGTAGTGGCAGAGGTAGAGGGAGAGGGGCAGCCTCTACTTCAGCAGCAGGTTCCTGAGGTGGAAATCCGGTAGCCCCAGCACGGATTTTCACTGTGACTCAGGAGGAGGCTAACACGTCAAACACAGTGGTGTCAGGTAATCTCATCATTGGGTGTTCTGATGTGTATGCTTTGATGGACCCCGGTGCTTCTCATTCCTTTATTGCTTCGAGAGCCGTAGAGAGATTGGGTTTGATCATTTCTGAGTTAGAGTATCCTCTCTGGGTCAGTGGACCCAAGTGTGACCCATCAGTGGCAGTGTCAGTCTGTCGTTTCAGTCCAGTGTTCATAGAGGGTAGATGCCTTCCAGCTGACCTTGTGGTTCTAGACTTGACTGATTTTGATGTCATTCTAGGGATGGATTGGCTATCTGCATATAGTGCTACGTTGGACTGTCGAGAGAAGCTAGTGAGTCTCAGAGACCAGGATGGGTCAGAGTGTGTCTTCAGAGGAGACAGGAGAGGTACACCCAGAGGTATGATTTCAGCCCTTCAGGCTCGTTGTTTGCTTAGGAGGGGTTGTCAGGGGTTTCTAGCTCATGTGAGAGAGCTAGATAGTCAGGTTAGGGAACCAGCCACAGTACCAGTAGTCCGAGAGTTTCTCGATGTGTTCCCAGACGATTTGCTAGGACTACCACCTGATAGGGAGATAGGGTTTGACATTGAATTATTGCCAGGTACCAGACCTATCTCTATTCCTCCCTATAGGATGGCGCCAGCAGAGTTAAAAGAATTGAAGGAGCAGTTGCAGGACTTGGTAGATAAGGGTTTCATCCGCCCTAGTACCTCACCTTGGGGTGCTCCAGTGCTTTTTGTCAAGAAGAAGGATGGATCCCTCAGACTTTGTATCGACTACAGACAGTTGAACAAGGTCACTATCAAGAATAAGTATCCCTTACCTCGGATTGATGATCTATTTGACCAGCTAGCTGGAGCAGGTTGTTTCTCGAAAATAGATCTGAGATCCGGGTATCATCAGTTGAGAGTCAGAGAGGCAGATGTGCCTAAGACAGCTTTCCGGACCAGATATGGGCATTATGAGTTTTTAGTGATGCCGTTCGGGTTGACTAACGCCCCTGCAGCATTTATGGATCTCATGAATAGAGTTTTCAGTGAGTATCTGGATCACTTTGTTATTGTTTTCATTGACGATATCTTAGTGTATTCCAGAAATGCAGAGGAGCATGCCCAGCATCTGAGAATAGTTCTGCAGACACTGAGAGAGCGTGGATTATATGCCAAGTTCTCAAAGTGTGAATTTTGGTTAAGGAGCATTTCCTTCTTGGGACATGTAGTATCAGCAGAAGGGATTGAGGTAGACCCCAAGAAGATAGAGGCTGTAACTAACTGGCCCAGACCCACTACAGTAACAGAGATTAAAAGCTTTTTGGGACTGGCAGGTTATTACAGGAGGTTCGTTCAGGACTTCTCGAAAATAGCTGCTCCTATGACCAAATTGACTCAGAAGAACCAGAAGTTTGTCTGGTCAGACCAGTGTGAAGAGAGCTTTGAGAAGCTCAAGAGGAGATTGACCACAGCACCAGTGTTAGCTCTGCCTGTTAGTAATACAGATTTCACAGTGTTCTGTGATGCGTCTCGAGTGGGATTGGGTTGTGTTTTGATGCAGAGAGACAGGGTGATTGCTTATGCTTCTAGACAGTTGAAGAAGCACGAGTTGAATTACCCCACCCATGACCTAGAGATGGCAGCAGTTATCTTTGCACTTAAGATGTGGCGGCATTACCTCTACGGGGTTAAATGCGAGATCTTCACCGATCACAAGAGTTTACAATACATCTTAAGTCAAAGAGAGCTGAATTTGCGGCAAAGAAGATGGGTCGAATTGCTCAGTGATTATGATTGTAAAATCCAGTATCATCCGGGTAAGGCAAATGTTGTCGCAGACGCCCTAAGCCGGAAGTCACTAGGCAGTTTATCCCATATAGCAGCAGAGCGGAGACCGGTTGTGATGGAGCTTTATAAGCTCTTTGACGAGGGATTACAGTTAGAGTTGTCTAGTACAGGTGCGTTGATAGCACAGATGAGAGTGACACCTGTGTTTCTGGAGCAGATAGCTCAGAGACAGCACGAGGACCCTGAATTGATGAAAATTGCCAGAACTGTTCAGTCAGGCAACAATGCAGAGTTTAGATTTGACAGCAAAGGGATCCTTCGCTATGGGAGTCGACTTTGTGTACCAGATAGGGGCAGTGTGAAGGAAGACATTATGAGGGAAGCTCATAATGCGAGGTACAGTGTTCACCCAGGAGCCACCAAGATGTATCAGGATCTGAAAAGGGTCTATTGGTGGCCAGCCATGAAGAAAGAAGTGGCGCAATTCGTGACAGCCTGTGAGGTTTGTCAGAGGGTGAAATTAGAGCATCAGAAACCAGCCGGAATGCTTAACCCATTACCGATTCCAGAGTGGAAATGGGAGAACATAGCCATGGATTTTGTAGTGAGTTTACCAGTAGCGTCCAACAGGATAGACTCGATATGGGTGATTGTGGACAGACTCACGAAATCTGCTCATTTTCTTCCAGTACGGAGTAACTATTCTGTGGATAAGTTGGCACAGGTCTATCTGGATGAGATAGTGAGATTACATGGAGTTCCAGTGTCTATAGTTTCAGACAGAGGACCACAGTTTACCTCTCGCTTTTGGCGGAGTCTGCAAAGTGCAATGGGCACGAGATTGGATTTTAGTACTGCTTTCCACCCACAGACTGATGGACAGTCAGAAAGGACCATCCAGACCATAGAGGATATGCTTCGCCTATGTGTGTTAGACTTTGGCGGTTCTTGGAGGCAGCATCTACCTTTGGTGGAGTTTGCCTACAATAACAGTCATCATGCTAGCATTGGGATGGCTCCTTATGAAGCTTTGTATGGGAGGAAATGCAGATCCCCTGTTTGCTGGGAAGAGGTAGGAGAGAAGGCTCTTGCAGGGCCAGAGTTAGTAGACATTACTAGTAGAATGGTGCCCATGATCAGAGAGAGAATCAGAACAGCTCAGAGTAGACAGAAAAGTTATGCAGACGTTCGCAGAAAGCAGTTAGAGTTTCAAGAAGGTAATTGGGTATTGCTGAAAGTGTCTCCAATGAAAGGAGTGGTTCGTTTTGGGAAGAAAGGTAAATTGGCTCCACGGTACATTGGACCCTTTGAGGTGTTGCAGAGGATCGGAAATGTGTCGTATAAGCTGGATTTACCTGCTTCTATGGAGAGGATTCACCCGGTATTTCATGTTTCTATGCTACGACAGTTTGTGTCAGATCCGAATCAGGTTCTGAGTGAGCCTGAGGTGGAGATTCATACGGATCTCACCTATATAGAGCAGCCAGTGCGGATTCTGGACACGCAGATCATACAGCTAAGGAACAAGGAGATTCCGATGGTGAAAGTTCTATGGAACCACCATAACCTAGAAGAGTGCACATGGGAGACGCGGGAGTCTATGCTCCAGCAGTATCCATATTTGTTTTGAGGTTAGTTTCCTCCTTGTGTTTTGTTTATTGTTTTAGAAACATCCGAGGACGAATGTTCTTAAGGGGGGGAGAATGTAATACCCGGCATGTTCAGACATCGAAATTCCTACCGTCCGATGGAATCTAGGATGTCAAAGCATCCCTGAAGGGTAGAGTGAAGGTTTTCTAAAATATTTTTACATGTTTTAAGCTTTTGTTTTAGAAAAGAAATGAGTTTTGAAGAGAAAAGGCTAAGGAAGTCTTTGCCACTTTCGGCCCCCGAAAGTTGAAGTTCGGCCGCCGAAAGTACCCCATGTTCGGCCCCCTAAACTCTAATGTTCGGCCTCCGAAGGTGGTGAGGTGTTGCATGTAGCTTTAGCCACCAAATGTGAAGCGGTGGTTCTTTGTTAAAGGTGCTTTTGGCCGAGAAAGGAGGTGCTTAAGCTTTCCTTTGGGTCAGAGACATGTTCATGCTTCCCCTTAGTGACTTACCTAGTTTCTCATCAAATCTTTCAAAGAAAAACAAGTTTAAAGTGAGTTTAAGATAGTTTTGAGAAGTTGTGGAGTTTAAGAACTTGTGAAGCTTGAATCTCCATCTTTTCAAGTTTGGAGTCACACCAGCCTTTGTTCTTCAAGAGGTAAGTGTGAATCCTTAGTTTTTATCATGTTTTACATAAGCTTGATGAAGGAGAAGGGGAGTTATGCATGTGTATGCATAAGTTGTGCATAGTAGGGTGCATAAATCGTTTATGCTATATGTATGCTTGATGTGTGTTGTTGGTTGGAGTTTTAATGTGGTTTAAGACTCCTATATGCATGATTAAGTGTTAGAGCATGTTTGGAGAGGTGGGATGCATGTTTGGAGGGTTAGTGTTTGGATGGCATGGTTGTGCACGAAGCTGAGTTCTGGATGAACTCAGGTTCGGCCGCCGAATGTGGGAGTTCGGCCGCCGAACCTCTTCTGAAGGCAGTTTTGGCTGCCTAAGGTTGCCCCCGAACATTTGGACTTTCGGATCTGTCATGCACATTCGGCCGCCGAAGGTGCCCCCGAAAGTGCCCTGTCCAGCTTTCCTTTGCATGTTTTCCATGGTTGTTCTAAGGTGTTTTAAGGGGTTTTTGGGGAGATGTTTAGAGATATGTTAGAGTATGTTTGGTCCCTCATTTAAGTCTATCTGTGTAGGCACAGACCAGAGGAACCAGAGAGTTCAGCAGTGAGTACCGCTTTAGGAGCCTGCAGAGTCAGTCAGAGTCAGTCAGAGGTGAGTGGAACTACACTTAATTCTTTTAATTACGAAATGTAATGTTTTTAGCATATTTCATTCATCATGAGTATGCATAGGATGATTGCATTAGAAATCACGAATATGTTGCATTGCATAGTTAATTGTTGATGTGGGTGAATGCTGAATGATCCAATAGTCCCAGACAGGAAGTCCAGGACCCCATTCTACGGCCTGGCAGGTATAGAGAGTTCAGGACCCCATTCTACGGCCTGACAGGTTTGTTTTTGTACAGGAAGTCCAGGACCCCATGCGATGGCCTGGCAGATTTATTATTTATACAGGAAAAATCCAGGACCTCATCAATGGCCTGGAAATTTAAAATATGTGTGTATGTATGTATGGATGTATGTATGCATTACAGGAAGACCAGGACCCCAGTCGACGGCCTGGCACGGATTAGATACTGGGACTATGTGGTGACAGGTTTACCCTAGATGTGAATTGTCTGTGATATGATGCATTCCATAAGATCATGTTTTAATGACAGGTTTTATTGTTCTACTCACTGGGCTATAGAGCTCATCCTTCTCCCTTATTCCCAGTTTTGCAGGTTTCAGTATACAGGTTGTACAAGGGCAAGTCAGAGGTGTAAAAAAAAAATAAATAAAAAAAATAAAGAGCTTGTAATAGTTAGAGTGGATATGTAATATTAAAGAGATGTATTAGTTGTGTAAATAGTTAAAGTGTGCTTGACTTAGTTATTCTATTTTATAAGTCTTTTGTATACATGATCAAGTTATATAACTGTTTTACAAACAGGTGAAAAACCAGGCTTAACAGGTATGATTTAACCCATCTAGAGCAAGCTCTAGTCAGGGGTATAGAATACAAAGTATAGAGATTGTGCATGCACAGGTTAAGCCATAGTTCAGAGAAAGAAAAGTTTTTATTTTCACAGAAAATATATGATCATGTATGAGTTTTTACAGGTACACAGAGAGTATAGCAGGCTTGCTACGGGTTCTGGCGGCCTTATGCCGACCTGAATCCTAGCGCCGGTGACGGTCCATTCCCGGGTCGTTACAATTGGGTTACACACAAGAGAACATTGTTGATGTGCTATATTAATGGGCTAAAAGCCCATTAGTATAATTAATAATAATAAAGATGTTATTATTATTATTATTATTAATTATTATTATTATAAGATAATAATATTTAAAAGATCTGCAGTCTATCTGTAACTATTACAGATAAAAGATTTTCAGTTTCCTTATCAAAACAAACTGTCACGTAAGATATTTGAGTATCTGCGAGATTGTGATAGTGGGTGATAAACACAACTCTTTTGCGAAAAGAATTGTAGGAAAACTAAAAGTTTTAAAACGTATAAAACTCCTGCTGCGAATTGTGGGGGTAACGTTTTTGAGAAATCGTTTCAAGCTGCAGATTGTGGAGCACATAGTTTATCCATCTTGAGAGAGCTAGCACTCTAGAAGGGTAAAAGACGTTCGTGTTGATACCATTGAGGATGTTCGTTGAAAAAGCAACACCATTAATCCGGAATTGTATCTTCTCGTCGAGTCTAACAGGTCAATCCCTTATCATTCCTTTCGAAATAAACGAAGCACACGGATCCCGGGAAAGAAAACAGAGATTTTTAATTTTTCCGCTGCGTGTTTGGGTTGCAGTAATCTTTAGGTTTCCTAACAGGATGGTAGGTTAATTCGAATTTGAAAAGACCCATAGATTTATCAACCACATTTTTTTAAAATCATCTCTCTTCTCCATAAGGAAGCAAGAGTAGACTCATTAATTCAATAAGGAGATAGGAGTTGGAATTGGACCCTCATATCTTTTTTTTTTTTTATTTAGTTGATATAGAGAGGATTATGAAGATTCCACTTAGTCCTTTGAGCAAACCTGATTCTATGGTGTGGTATTTTGATTTTCAAGGATACTATATTACTAAAAGTGCAAACCGATTAACCTTGCTCCTTTGAGCAAACCTGATTCTATGTTTTAAGCATTTGCCCCATGTTTCGCTAAAGAAGATATGCAAAAAGGATTTTTATGTAGAGAAAACATGGTGCAGCCCCGTATAATTTATGGTTGCTTGTGTTTTCATATTTTACTCCATATTTTCATAAATAAATATAGAACTCTAAGTTTTTCATTAGAGAAACAAGTGAGAGTCTCAAACAGCTATAAATACTTTACACTTTTCAGAGTTTAGAGGATTTTTTTTACTCACTTTTTCATACCTCTATATAGCAGAGATCATGAGAGAGTCAAAAAATAGGAGGAATTTACACACCCTAGAGTTTTTCTTTCTTTATTTATTCTTATTTATTTTTTAGAATTATTTTAGAATAATTTTGGATAATTTCTCAATGGCATTTTTTTTAGTCCCTATTTATTTAATTAGATCAACATCATAATTCTTTCAAATTACAATTTTATCCCAATGTCAATTTATATGCAATCAAATCCTACTTAATTTAATTTCTCGTTTTATTTTCTCATACAATTCTTTATATGTGTGACCCATTAGGTTCCAAATATATTGACAAAAAATATAATTAACTAATTAATTAATTTAAAGGTCAAGAATATTATCTAGTAACATGTCAAGACTACCCAAATATTCAGAATGTCAAAAGTGGTTTGACTTAACCTTTTAGTATATGGTTTGTCAGTGTAGCTAATATCATTTCATTACAAATGTCCCAATTTAATATTTAATACATAGAGTGTATATGTAATGTTAAATCATATTAGTTCTTATCTATTAGCCATTGACCTATTAAATGAAATTTCATATTTCATTTGCTAATTTCATTCCACTTTGTGCAAAGATTTCATGATCAATGCTAGCAGATAACAAGTGAAACATTTCCCTAATTTAATTTAGGGTGATGAATTCTATCTCAATCACATAAACACCTTCACCAGTTCTTAATATATCCAATTCATTCCCATTTCTAACTTATGAACTAAGTAACGTGTATGGTGAATCAAAAAATAACAGTCTCTATATAAGATTATTTATTAATTTCAAGTCATATAATCACTTATATAACCATCACTTGAGTAATGTATAGATACAAGTTATTTTCCATATAAATTTTTTAGGCGAGTCAGTTCAGTGCACTTATTTATAAAACAAGCACCTACATATTAGTTCTAGATATCTCACATATTTCAACCTATGAGATCAGTTGCCTCTTTTAAAAGAAAAAAAAAATGTACCAATATCAATAGCTCTAATCATTGTCCAATCATGATAAAAATATCGATCAGAAACATTTAAAGATATTACTTAAAGAAAACTCAGCATTAAGAAAAACAAATAAAAAGCGTACAAAACCATAACCTATCCACTAGACTATTAATAATAGGGAAAACCAGAACATTGAAGCTGAGAAAAAAAGGGATTTTTACTTTATAAATATCAAACCCGATTGAAAATACACTAAAAAATAAAGAAAAACCCACATACAAGCCATTTGCAAGCCTTAACCAATCCAAAATAAGCTAAGAAAAACTCAGTACATCTCAAACTCGAAAACCATCGTGCAAACAAAAGAGTGCACAATTAAAGCCCTTAACTTCTATGGCTTTTGAGAGTCACATCCATGGGAGGAGCAGCTTAGTGATCCCAAAGATGCACTGAGCAACATAAAAACATATGACTCTTCCATGTGCAATAAAAGAAAATAATAGTCATTTGAAGTGCTTTCAATAGAAGATGGATGAATCCCAGTGAAGTAGATTGCTTCCCAAACCCTCAAATGGAAGCACCAAATTTACAGCAAAAACAAAAAACAAAAGAAAAAAAAATATTTACATCCTGCTCTAACAAGGGAGGGTACACTCATGATCTAGACAGCAATGTTCCCCTTCTTAGAGAGCAGGGGAAGCTACACTCTAGGTAGCATAAACTAGGGCTTTACCCTAAGAAAAAAGAAAAATCAAAAGAAAATTCTCTCTCTAAACTTATTAACTTACATTCGAGTAAATTTTTAATATTTATTCCATTTGTTTGAAATCAGGAATTTCGTAAAAATAAATTCAATTGATTTCTTTCTACCAATTCTCTTATTTAAATGAAAAAAATTTAATTCTTTTTAACTTAAAAATTTTACTTTAAAATAAACTGAAATATTCCAAGATTTTACAATAATTCATTTGAATTCTTTTTTTACAAAATAAATAATACCAAATAAAATCTTTTATGTGAAACTATTTTAGAAGTTTTATTAATTATAAAGTTCAAAACTTTATGTTTAATTATAATTATAGTTAAAAATTTCAATTTTACATGAAAAAATCTATTTTTTAAATTAATTGCAATTGTAATTATTCCTAAAATAATTCATTTAATCAAATATAAAAAATTTAAAACTTTATATTTAATCATGATTATAGCCAAAACTTTTAATTTGTTACAATCATCCCTAAAAGAAGTTTGACTAATTTTGATACACATATTATATCATACATTATTTATTATTTTTTAATATTAATTAAATCTATATAAGTAATTCTTTAATTATAGTTAACTGCATATACTCTAAAAATACGTAATTCTTATTATTCTAATTTAAAATTTAAATTCATATTTCGAATGAATTTTCAAATCTAAAATCACAATTTCCTATTTTGAATAAATTCTTAAATTTAATTAATTTTAAATTATAAATTAAGATAATTAAATGTAAGTGTTTTTGAGGTATGTGGTAAATTATAACTAATAAATTAGTTATATAGGTTCAACAAATATTTAAAAAAGGAAATAAGAGCATGAGGTGTGTACTAATTTAAAATTAGTCAAAATTATTTTAAAAATTGAATATAATTATATTAAATTTAAAAATTTTAATTTAAAATTTAAAATTTTATTTTTATTTTTGATTAAACGCAAAAGTTTAGACTTTTATATTAAAATGTATAAATTATTTTAAGAATTAATTATAATTATAAAAAATTTAAAAATAGAAAATTTTAGTTGATTAAACGTAAAAGTCTAAATTTTTATATTAAATTATATAAATTATTTTAGAAATTAACATAATTATAAAAATTTTTAAAAATAGACTATCATCCAAAATAAAAAAATTTTACCGTAAAGGTTTGGTAGATAAGCCTTTTTTCTAAAATAAGGCAATACGCAATGTTGGTGATTTACCCATTTTAATTCATGTGTTTCAAATTTGATTATGCTGATGCAAGTTTAAAATACTATGTGTAATTAATAAAATTAAAAGAATTTAATAAAAATCTGAAATTTAAGAAATGTTTTTATCACTAATTGATTAATTTACTAAATAAATTTTTATTGTTTTAAGTCGCTTAATTCAATTTAAAATTCAAATATAAAATTAATTAAGCTGATTATTGGTCCAGTTTTACTTTTAGTATAATTGCGAAATAAACTAGTTGGGGCTTTATTTTATTTAAAATGAGAAACTATAGTAGCAGCATTTGATTAAAAGGAATAAAATATGAGAATTATTATTAGATGACTGAATTTTTAAAAAAAAAATTATTAATTTATTTTATTTAAAATTTATTTAATTAAAATATTTATATATTTTATAAAATTAAATTATTTAATTATTATGTTAAAGTAACCATTAGTTTATTTATATTAATTTTATAAAAAAATAAGTAATATGAATATTTAAAATTATAAATATTAAATAATATATATAATTAAATTATAAATATTATACAATATGAATAATTTAAGACAAATTAACAGTTTTATTAATAAAAATAAATAATTTAATTTTATAAAATATATATTATTTTAATTGAGTGATTTTAAAATAAAATAAAATAATAAATTTTATAAAAATAAATAGTATTTTATCCTAAAATAAAAACTCTAAAATGGGAAGAGCAAATGTCAAAATCAGGTTAAGAAAAGACAATTTGCACGCATAGGAGGGCGGTTTGGTCGGTCGTCTGTGGCCGCCACTTTGAGACCCAAAAGCCAAACATTTTTCTTTCGGTTCCAATTACCATCAAAACCCTTCGGCCATCAGCCGTCTCAATCTCTGAAAATGCTTTCAAAAAGGGGAAAAGAAAAAAAATTCTTAATTAACATTTAACATTTAATTTTAAAAAAAATTAGAGAGCTATGAGTTATGGTTAAGAAGAGCGCATTTTAAGTATTCTAATTAAAGCGTATCAAAAATATTTAAGATTAAATATTATAAATTTTATGAATATTAAAATAATAAAAATAATTGTAAACCATCTTATATGGAATTTAGAACTATATTCTAAAAATAGCTTTGACCATTCAACCTCTTTGTTTCTTTTTTTGACGAATTTCAACTTCAATTCAAATTTGGGCCAAAAAAAAAATTTTAATTCAAATGAGCACCAAGTCATGTCTGCATCTAATTATTAAATAATTATACTTTTATTAAAATTAAATATAAATTTTAATTATGACAGAATCAAAGTTGCCGACTATAATTTTGTATAAAATTAAAAATCAAATAATAATCTCATTTTATTTGAAAAAAAAAACATTTTGTAGATAAATAATCTCTAATTATAGAATTGTGAACTTTAAAGTATAAACATTTCATGAGCATATTTTGCAGTTATTTATTTATTTATACATTATGAAAAATTCCAACATTTTTTGTCAGTAATAAATTCTTCATTTACTATATTTTTGTAATTATAAAAATAAGTTTTAAAAATGACAATTTAATTTTTATTTGTAATAAATTTATTATTTTGTTTGTTAGATGTATAAATATTATGAGTTAGAGTTTTATAATATATTTATTAATTTTTTTAATAAATGTAAAAAGAAAAATTTTTAATAACTATTTTAATATTGAAAATTAAAAATATTAAAAACTTAATATTAATAAGACAATTTAATTTTTTATGTAAAAAATAAAGCTAAAAGGGAATTTATTAGATGGTGACTTTTAAATACCCTTATCGAGTTAGGTGCAAACTTTGAGAAAGCAATTTAAAAGCTCGAGTGTGTGTATATATAATAAAATTAAATACCTAATATTTATGAGATAATTACAATTTTAAAATATTTAAATAAAATATAATTAATTTTATATAAAAATATAAAAAAAATTAAGGAGAATATGTCGTAGCAACGCGGCTACGTTAGGTGGCAACTCTGGTCAACCATTTTTAAGGCTCAACTTTAATACTTTTCTTTTCCGAAGCGACTTTTATACTTGCATGAAAATAAAAATTGATAAAATAAAACATACAAATAAGAAAAAAAAATTATAAAAAAAATATTTGTTTTAAAAAAAATAAAGTTATAGAAAATTCAATGGTCTAGTGAGTCATGGATCCAGAAGATTTAAATTAGGATTCAATTTTATTAAAATTTTAATTTTATTTAATTTATAAAAAATATTTAATTAGTAAATTTTAATTTTAAATAGAGAAATAAAAAAAATTACACACATAAAATTTTATAAATTAAATTAATTTACTTATATTAAATATTAAATATAAATTTTTAAACTTTTTTCATATAAATTTTAATACTATTTAATTTTAATATTTTGATTTATATTTAAAAATTTTTAAATTTTAAATATAACCGTAACTATTAAACTCATTTTTTATTTAAATTTTATTTTTTAAATTAAATAGTTTATAAAACTATTAAACAATCTAACTATTACTTTTAAAATTATTTTTTTTATAAATTTAAATTTTATTTTTTAAATTTAAATAATATAATATATAATTTCAATCACAAAAATAAAAATAAATGAAAATAATTTTAGAATAGTGCATATGAATAAATTAAATTAAATATATATTTATAATTATGTTTTAAATTTTTACGAAATAATAAGATTATTATAATTTAATTTTATCAATTTATAAAAATTTAGAATATAATCAATAAATTTAGTGTGGAATTAATAATATATATTATAAATTTAATATTTTTTAATGATAATTAATTTATATTTAATTATCATAATTTTATAATTTTAAATATTTAATGGATTAATTTCAACTATATATATTAATAGTTAATTTATATTTAATTATCATAATTTTATAAATTTAAATATTTAATGGATTAATTTCAACTATATATATTAAGTTAATAAATTAAATAATTAATGAATACCTTATTTTATAAATATTTCAAAAATAAAAAATTAAGTAGATCAAAAATTAAATATAAATTTTTTAAATTGAATAAAAAATAGAGAAAAAAATATAAATTAAGATAGAATGACTGTTTTAAAATGATAATGGTGTTTGAAATTTTATTTATAAGAGAATTATTATTAAATTTTTAAATTTTTAAAAATTTTAATAATTTTTCTTTTTATAAAAATCATTCCATTAAAATGTTTATATATTTTATAAAATTAGATTATTTAGTTAAAATAACTGTTAGTTAATATATTTTATTTTTAGTAGAAAGATAAATAACATAAATATTTAAATATATAAATATTAAATAATATGTATAATTAAAATTATATAAATTAAATGATATAAATATTTAAAATATGTTAATAAATTTATAAAAATTCAAAAATTTATTTTATAAAGTATAAAAATATTTTAATTGAATAATTTTTAAATAAGATAAATTAATAATTTTTTTTTTAAATTTTAGAAATTAAATAATAATTTTTATTTATTTATTTAAAATTAATAAAAATTATAAATACCCTTATAAAAATTTTTAAAAAATCTGGTGAATTCATGGCCCTTGACCTATACTTGGGTCCTTCGCTGATTCTAAAAAAGAATTGAATATACTTCTCTTGAACAACGAATATAACGTCAGAGTCTACCTATGAATATTATTCACATTACTTTTTTTCGTTAAAAATTTATTATTTCATGATTTTCTCTCTATAAAATAAGACATACCTTAATACTTACCAAAAACTCACAAATATACAATTGTTTTATACATTGAGTCTCACTTTATTTTACAAAAAATATTATTTAAAAAAAATATATTTTTTTACGTGTGAGAATTAAAGAAATTAATTAACAAAAAAATATTTTCTTAATTAAATAAAAAATTAAATTTATTTAAGGAAAATGATTTTCTTTTAAAAAAAAATTATTTTCTAAATTTTTATAATTTATTAACAGTATTATAATAAATTTATTAATATTCTTTATTTTTAATATTGCGCATAGACAATAGAAAAATAAGTTTATTTTTTAAATATTTTGAAAATATATTTCATGAAAAACACTTTTGAAATAATATTTTTTATAAAAAATATTTTTTATAAAAAATATTTTTTAAATATAAATTTTTTATGCAAATAAGTAAAGTAATTATCAATTCAAAAGTTTTTTGGTTAATCAGGATCCATATATTCATTTTTTGATTTATAAAAAAATAATTTTATCTCCAAAAATTAAATGCATTCTCTTTTTAAACATGCAAAGGACCTTAATATATTTAACATTTATTTTCATATTTTAAATTATATTATATGACACTTTCTATTCCTCAATTGTTATATTCTAAGATTAAAAAAATAATTTTTTTTTAATTGAATAGCTAGTTTAGTATTTAATTTAATTTTTTTAATAATTTAATATCTTTAATTTTAATAATTTATAATAATTTAATTTTATAATTTTAATTTTGTAATAATTTAAGTTTTTTAATTTAAAATGAATTTATCAATTTTAAACCTTGGTTGGAATAATTTAATTAAATAACTTAAATTTTTTAAGAGTGTAAAAATAGTGTCTGTGTAGCTGCTATTTTTTTTTTTACTTTTTAAAAATTTAAAATTTTTTTCTTTTAATTAAAGATAAATAATTTATAAATATCAGAAATTATATCATAAATTATCTTATAAAAATTATCTGAATATTTGATAACAAAATTATCTGAATGACAAAATCATACGTTATCCTTATCTTTTAAATTTATAAATATAATTTTCTTTGCCAGAATTTATATTATAACCATAATTAAAACATACTATATTTTACAGCCACGTTACACTTTGGGAATTGAGCTCTAAACAATTCATGTCGATGCTGATTTGAAATTGAATTTTTGTTAAAGAAAACCTGAATTTATTAATACGTTATTAATTAGAAATATATAATTACTCCTAAAATTTCTCATAAATTTAATTTTTGAATTTTTTTGATAAAAAATTCAAAATCAAAATTTTGATTTTGTAACTGAATATTTCAGTGTAAATTACGTTTGAAAATTATTATTTAATCTTTATCAGTTAGTGAAATCAATTATTTATTTCGTTTATTTTGAAAAAATATATTAATTTATTCTTTTCAACTATAAATTTTTTAGAATTTGTCTTTTTAAATTGTTAACAATTTAATTCTACTATTTATTTAAATCATAGATAATGTAAAATTACTAAAATGTCTTTGTACATAAATTAGTTTTACATTATTAAAACACAATTATTCAATTTATACAAATATAAAATCACAAATTTCTTACAATTTCACATTACAAGTATTCAGTATTATTCCATTTCAAAAAAAAAAAGTATTCAGTACTATTAATTAATTAATGAAAGACTAAATAATTAACAGATTATAAAATAATTTAATTAGAAAAATTAAATAACTAATTTCATTAAAACGCGTAACTTATTGTTTAAATAAACACAAATAATTAAATTTTAAAGATTACATTTTCCATATAAATAAGTTATAAAAAAAATTTTCCAAAACAATAAATTATAAATTAGGGACCGGCGGCAAGGACAAGATGGTAAATAAAGGAAGATGCAGAGGCAACAAGTTGATAGCAAAACAAATCAGCAGCGTTGGAGCCGAACAAAAACCGTGGTGTGATTGGCGGTAATAAAAGGACCCACCTACTACTAAGTGGACTCCACACACTCTCTCTCTCTCTCTCTTTCTCTCTCCACCTTTATATGCAAAAGATTCTCTCACTAATTTCAATTCCTTGATCATCATCCCCTCAGAGACTCCATTTCCTCTCTTGTTTTCAAAATCTAAACGCATAGGAAAACAACTTTCGATCTCTCAGGTAAGCAATTAATCTCTTTTCTTTTTCTCCTTTTCAATCCCTTCCTTCTTCTTCTTCTTATTTTTCTTCTTCTTCCTTTTGTGCATCTGTTTCCTCTTTTCCAATTTATTTTTCTTTTTCAGTTACTGATGATTTAGAAATAGCGATTGAAATTTTGCTATCCTGATTTTGTTTTGATGGTGTAGATAAGATGATGATAATTGTGTATCAAGTAGATCTCTAATTAATCCTTTTATTTTCCTTCTTTTTGATTATCGTTGGATCATGATCACGATCAACTCTTGTCAATGGTGATTTTTATTATTTTTTCCTGGTTTTTTTAGTCTGATCAATATCAAGTTCGTGTTCGAATGAATATACTGACTCATAGCAAAAAGAGAGGTGAAGAAGAAGTAGCTAGTCTTGATTGATCATTTAGTTTTCTTTTGATTAAATAAAACTTGATTTATTTTATTTTTCCCTCCTCTTTGACTGCTTGGTGTTCGGTGGAATTTAAATTATTCTGGAACTGTCTCCATGATTAAATAATTTTATGGCTTATTTCAGAATAAAAAAAATGCTATTTGCAGGCTACTTTGTTACTTTACACCATAAGGTAAAGGACAGATCTAATCTCATATGAAGAAGTTGGAAGGAAGCATAAAACCATGGTTGCAATATTATTTTTGGATTAATGATTAAAAATTTAAAATTTAATTGAAATATCTCTTGTTATTTATTTTTTGAATAAGAACGTATTTTCAATTTTTTTTTTCAAATTTTTAGCGAGATTTTGATTTATTTTTAATAAATTATATAATTTATAATTTTATTTATCAAAATTTATTTATATTATATAAATTTATCAAGTTTGTGCCCACTTGTTATTCTATAGATAGCCCCACCTTCTACTTGATCTTTTAAGTTACTCCTCACCATATTTAACTTGGTATTTACGTTATTACAATATAGGATAAATGAACCATTAGTTAGTCTTTACTATTATGTTTATATATTATGTCTTATATTCAGCAATTAAATTTATTTCCATTCAAAAAATAATTAAATTTATTAAAATATCAATTAATTTTTTTTTTGAATAAAACAAATATCACTTAATTAAAAACTATAAAAAAAAATTTAACAATACTCTATTAGAACTGTTTTTTTAAATGTTAGATAAAAGTTTTCCCTAACTAATTGCTCCATTTCCTTATTTTTCAACAACTATAGACAGAATTAGGAGATTTGTAAGTTGCGAAATTGCAGTTAAGGTTCCTAATGAAAGGAGAAAATGTTCAGTATATTGAGCTGTCAAGCTTTTAAGATGGAAAATTAGAAGAAAACAAAACAAAATAAGCAAAAGCACGATCAAGATGGGGATGGAATACCCCATTTAGTGGGATCCACCCAATTATGGTTCTTTTTAATTTTTGTATATATATTGCAAAAAGGAAAAAGAAAAGAAGTGGGAATCGGAAACAAGCAATCTCTCTTTTTTTCTTTGGGTATTTCTTTAATGCTTGATTGGTGCATCTCATCTTCTTCAATTAACGGTTGAGATTGCACCTTTTGAGTTACTGTTAACGGAAAATTTTTACTGCGCTAGATTTAGAGGGCCTTCTTACGTGTATGCTTGGATTTAGAGTATTGTTTGGGCCCCGCCACGTTAATGGTGTCAAATGTTGGGCAGTAATGCAGGTGATTTTGGATCTTACACGATTCTTTTTCTATATATATACTTTTTGGAATGGATCCTTGTGTAGTGTGTTTTTTTTTTCCTTTTTTTTTTTCCCCTTTTTTCTATAGAAGGATGAACTTTAAAACGGGTCCTTATATACTAGGTTTTTATTTATTTATTTAGAATAAATTATAAAAAGCTTGTGAAATTTAACAAAAGAATTCTTATATTTTAAAATAAGTTTAATTATTATCAACTTTTTAATTTCACCACTATTTAAAAATATATATATATTTTTTAATCCTAATAATTTTTTAATTTTTAAAATAACAGTATGTTTCATCCTTAATATTATAAAGGATTAAAAGTAATATTTTATTTAAATTTTAATGGACTAGCAAATTATTTTACTTGTAATATAAGCTAAAATGTAACAAATAAATTGAAGTAGTGTAATTTTTTTTCTAAAATTAAGGGATTATTTAATATATTTTTAGAAGTAACAATATAAGTGTGAAGTTCGTTGAGTGTAATTATATTTTCATAATTCAATATATATTGAATTGAAGACATGAACAATTGGGGTTCTCGTAAAATTTTAGTTAAGATGCGGTTAAAAGAACAAATGTTTTAGGCAGAGGAAGGAATAGCTGTTTTAGCAAACGCCAAAATGCATACACTAAAAGAAAACAGCTTTCGGCTCTGTTACATGTGAGTATAGACTACTGTTTTTTAGTTAGGTAGCCCTTTATGGTTTTCAGCTCTGCATTACCATTTTGACACTCATTTAAATGTTGAAATTTGAAAAAAAAAATCATAATTAGGTTACCAGCTCAGCTGATGCACTTGCCATTTAACAGAGTTTTTCTTTTTTATTTATTATTCTAAATCTAGTACCATAGCATGTGCTGCACTTCTGTCTTTCACAGCCAAGATCCCCGAGCTTTTTTTTAAATAATAACAATAATAATTAGGTAATGTAGACTTTGATTCCTAAATTTTAACGTAATTAATAGATCGATTCTTTGTATTTTTAAAATTGAACACTTATATTTTTATATAATCAATCTCTCTAAATTAGAGATTGTTCCATTTATTTTTACCGTTAAAAGTGCAGAAATATTTTTATTATTATTTTCATATAGATAAATTATATTTTAAATTTTTAAATTTTAACATAATTAATGGATTAATTCTTATATTTTTAAAAATATACACTTAAATCTCTTTACAATCCGTTTGATCTCATCTAACCTTCATCTATTATAAATTAAACATCTTGATCTTTCATTTTTTATTTGAAAAAACGTTTAAATCCCCATTAACTTTTATTTATAATATCTCATTTAACTAATTTTTAAAATTTTTTATTTTTCAATTTCCATTCATTAAAATATTTTAATACTTATAATTTCAAAATTTTCAGAAAATATTTACTAACTTCCACTATTTTCAAGTGGTACTAAATAACTTTTAAGTAGATATTAAATTTTACAAAAAAGTATTTTAGAAAGAATTTGTATTTTTAGAAAAAGTTTGATTATCTACTAGTTTTGAACTAATATCTATAATGGATAGAACTGTAATTTTAGATGGATTAAATATAGAGTGATTTAAGTATTTAGTTTTAAAAATACAAAATTAATTCATCAATTATACTAAAATTCAGGAATTAAAGTATAGTTTACATAATATAAAATCTATTTTAGATATTTAAAATGTTATTCTCTTTTGACTTGTTGACTAACGGAATTATACATGGAATGACTTCATAAATTGATTGTATAGAGGTTTAAGTATTTGATTTTAAAAATATATGATCGATTCCTTAAAATTCAAGATCTAAAGTGCAATTTACCCTAATAATTATCATCTTGTTGCTGCTTATGAAATAACACTCTTCTATGTTTTCTATACAATATAGCAGTATTTTGTTGTCTTTCTCCTGCCATAAACGAGCACATTTACGTTTGCTGTATCTTTCCTTGATTTGCCTATTAACTATTAACTTGAAAATTTCAGTGGTATTAATATAGTATGGAAGTCGACTCTCAAATGGCTTCTGAAGTACCAGTACTGAAGGCTGATACAGAGGAGAAAGCCGATACAGTCAATGTAAGTCATATATAATATATATAATCTGCTATAGATGATTATGAAAATAGATTGATAATGCATGATTATGAAGAGGAAAGGTCCAGCATTTCTCGTTTGAGTTCAAGTGACATTCAAATATGTTATTGAGGGTTTGATTAGTCTTTTCCTTTTTTTTTTTTAAATTTTTTTAAAGTTTTAAATTATTTTGTGTTTATATTTTTTAGTAACAAAAAATTTATGTACATGCCTATAATGTTTTCATACGATAAACAAGAGGATGTCTAGCCATGCTTATCGTTCCATATAATTTCAAGAATTAGAATTATAATAAACAACCATGTTAAATTTTGAACAGGGGGTCAAACAAATTAAACTTTAGTTCATTTTAATACGAGCTTATACAGGTCAGGAAGTGCTTTACACATCAAAATTACTGGCCTATTCTGTAGTGCAATCCAATCGTTAAACTAACCCTTTCATTTCATAGATTTCCGATGTGGGATTCCCAGCAAACTAACCCTTCATATTATTCTGAATTCACTGAAAATCATTATTGATCCTAATCAGGTAACAAATGGAGACTTGCCACAAGTAGAAAAAGCAGGGAAGAAAGAAGAGGATGAGACTGATGGAGAATTCATAAAAGTAGAGAAGGAATCACTTGATGTCAAGGATGCTTCTCCTACAGTTGAGCCAGCAAATGCAGATGAGGAGAAGCCATCGGCCACAGATGGAAGCTTAAGCAGTTCAACCAGGGAATTATTGGAAGCACAGGAGAAGGTTAGGGATCTTGAACTTGAATTGGAAAGAGTAGCTGACGCATTAAAGCATTCTGAATCAGAAAATACCAAGATGAAAGAAGAGGTATTGCTTGCAAATGAGAAGTTAGAGATTGGTGAAAAGAAGTATGTGGAGCTTGAGCTTGATCACAGGAAATTGCAAGAACAGCTAATTGATGCTGAGGAGAAATATAGTTCACAGCTTGGCACTTTGAATGAAGCTCTGCAAGCACAAGATATGAAGCACAAGGAATTGACTGAGGTGAAAGAAGCATTTGATAGTCTCAGCCTTGAGGTTGAGAGCTCTAGAAAGAGTTTGCAAGAGTTGGAGCAAAAGCTACAATTTTCTGAAGGTGAGGCAAAGAGGTTTGAGGAGTTGCACAAACAAAGTGGTTCACATGCTGAATCTGAGACACAAAGGGCTGTGGAGTTTGAGAGGCTGCTTGAAGAAGCAAAATCAAGTGCAAAAGAAATTGAAGGTCAGATGGCTTCCCTTCAGGAGGAAGTCAAGAGCCTATATGAGAAGATTGCAGAAAACCAGAAAGTTGAACAAGCCCTTAAGGACACTACAGCAGAACTTGCAACAGTTAATGAAGAACTTGCACTTTCAAAATCACAACTGATGGACATGGAGCAAAGATTCTCTTCAAAGGAGGTTCTTATTAGTGAACTAACCCAAGAACTAGATCTGAGGAAAGCTTCAGAATCTCAGGTGAAGGAAGATATCTTGACATTGGAGAATTTGCTCACTACAACTAAAGACGATCTTCAAGCAAAGGTTTCAGAGTTAGAAGGCACTAGGTTGAAGCTGCAAGAGGAAGTCAATGCAAGGGAATTGGTTGAAGCAGCAATTAAAGACCACCAGGGACAGGTCTCAGCTATACGTGAAGAACTGGCAAAAGTAATTAAAGAAAAAGAAGCTCTTGAAGCAACTGTGACAGATCTCACTAGTAATGCAGCACAAATGAAAGAATTATGCAATGACCTTGAAGACAAGTTGAAGGTTTCAGATGAGAATTTCTCTAAAGCGGATCTTCTTTTGTCTCAAGCTTTGTCAAACAATGCAGAGCTTGAACAAAAATTGAAGTCTTTGGAAGAGGTTCACATTGCAGCTGGAGCTGCTGCAGCATCTGCTACTGAAAAGAATTTGGAGCTTGAGGATTCAATCCGAGCTTCACATGAAGCAGTAGAAAATGTAAATTCCCAACTGAGAGAACTTGAGACATGCTTGATCGCAGCAGAGCAGAGGAATGTGGAACTTGAGCAACAACTGAATTTAACTGAATTGAAAAGCAGTGATGCTGAGAGAGAATTGAGAGAATTCTCACTGAAAATAACTGACCTCAGTGCTGCATTGAAAGAACTGGAGGAGGAAAAGCAAAAATTGAGCCACCAGATGCAGGAATACCAGGAGAAGATAAACCACCTTGAATCTTCCCTAAATCAATCATCGACAAGAAGTACAGAGCTTGAGGTTGAGCTGAGGATTGCCACAGAGAAGTGTGCTGAACATGAGGACCGAGCGAACATGAATCATCAGCGCAGCCTTGAACTTGAAGATTTGTTCCAGTTGTCTAATTCCAAAGTAGAGGATGCCAGCAAAAAGGTAAATGATTTGGAGTTGTTACTCGAAGCAGAGAAGTATAGAATTCAGGAACTTGAAGAGCAGATTAGCACATTAGAAAACAAATGTGTGGATGCAGAAGCAGAGTCCAACAGATACTTTAACAGAGTATCTGAACTCACAGCTGAGCTAGAGGCATTCCAAGCAAAGGCATCAAGCCTTGAAATTGCACTGCAGACAGCCAATGAAAAGGAGAGAGAGCTAATGGAAAGCCTGAATTCTGCGACAGATGAAAAGAAAAAGTTAGAAGATGCATCAATTGATTCCAGTCAGAAGCTGGCCGATGCTGAGAATCTTGTGGAAGTCCTACGCAATGAATTAACTGTGATGCAGGAGAAGTTGGAGGGCATTGAAAATGATCTAAAGGCCGCTGGACTGAAAGAAAGTGATGCAATGGTGAAGCTCAAGTCTGCTGAGGAACAGCTAGAGAGACAAGAAAAATTATTAGAGCAGGCTACTGCTAGACACTCTGAGCTTGAATCATTACAAGAATCACTGGCAACTGATTCAGAACTCAAACTTCAAGAAGCGATAGAAAAATTCACCAGCAAGGAGTCTGAGGCAAAAACCCTAGTTGAGAAACAGATGATTCTTGAAGACCAAGTGAAGTTATATGAAGAGCAGGTAGCTGAAGCAACTAGGAAATCTGCATTTCTGAAGGAAGAATTGGATTTATGTTTGCTAAAAGTGGCTTCTATGGAAACCTCAAATGAGGAACTTAAAAAACAGATAATAGAAGTAGAAAATAGAGCTTCTAACACTTCCTCAGATAATGAACTACTCGTTGAGACAAACAACCAACTCAAAAGCAAGGTCAATGAACTTCAGGAATTGCTCAATTCTGCGGTTTCTGA
This sequence comes from Manihot esculenta, assembly GCF_001659605.2. NCBI lineage: Eukaryota > Viridiplantae > Streptophyta > Magnoliopsida > Malpighiales > Euphorbiaceae > Manihot > Manihot esculenta. The sequence goes on along the minus strand of NC_035169.2, from coordinate 17,295,237 downwards.
GAAGGAAGCCTCATCTCAGCAACTTGCTTCTCACATGAACACTATCACAGAAATATCAGATACGCACTCAAGGGCTCTGGAACTTCATTCGGCAACTGAAGCTCGGATGGTTCAAGCAGAAGCGGAGCTACAGGAGGCCATCCAGAAACTAACTCAGAAGGATGCTGAAACAAACAATTTGAATGAGAAGCTAAATGCACTTGAAGGCCAAATGAAATTGTATGAAGAACAGGCTCATGAAGCATCTGCAATAGCCGAAACTCGGAAACTTGAGCTGGAAGAGACTTGCCTGAAATTGAAACATTTGGAAAGTATTGTTGAAGAACTGCAAAACAGGTCAAGTCACTTTGAGAAAGAAAGTGCAGCACTAGCGGAGGCAAATTTGAAGCTCACTCAGGACCTAGCCTCAAATGAGTCCCAACTGAGCGATTTACAGTCAAAACTGTCTGCAGCAGAGTCGGAGAAGGATGAAACAGTAGAACAGCTTCACAATTCAAAAAAGGCCCTAGAGAATTTAACTCAGCAGCTTACTGATGAAGGACAAAAACTACAGTCTCAGGTTTGCTAAATCCTTTATGAAGTCTGATGGGTAAATTCAGTTGGCATACAATCTTCTGACTTAATAAATTGCTAATTGCAGATATCTTCAGTCATGGAAGAGAACAACCTTCTCAGTGACACGTATCAAAATGCAAAGAAGGAACTTGAATCAGTGATCATCCAGCTTGAAGGTCAATTGAAAGACCAGAAAGCAAATGAAGAAGCCCTAAAATCTGAGATTGAAAATCTCAAAATGGAGGTTGCGGAGAAGTCAGCATTGCAAACCCGTGTCAAGGAATTTGAAGAAAAATTAGCAGCAGCTGAGGCTCGTCTGAAAGAAGAGGTATTTGTTATCAACTAATGGAATTAGAAAGAACTCACAAATAAGGCTTCGATGTTTAATTGAAGTCGATCAACTCTAAATACTACTGCTTACAGGTTGAAAGCATTCAGGCATCTGCCGCTGGAAGAGAAGCTGAGTTAACCTTGAAACTGGAAGATCATGCAAAGAAAGTCCATGATAGAGAAATGTTAAATGATCAAGTTCTTCAGCTTCAGAGTGAATTACAACTTGCTCAGAGCATTGTTACTGCACAGGTTAGGCATTTAAATATTATATTTTGGTTTGGTTTTTGCTGATTTAAATTAACTGAACTACATGAAGTTTAGAATAAGAATTACCTTTATCTTCTCATATTCTTAACACCAGGCGGTCATATGCCAGCATCTCGTATGTATGGATTCAGTTTTTAAAATTTGTTCTTGCTTTTGATATTTGGAAAATGTGCATGTGATATTCAAAAATACTGTTTTTAAAACATATCTTTGATGTCAAACCAAGCAGAAGGAAGCAAATTCTCAAAAAGATTTAGAAAGAGAAGCAGCTATGAGGAAATCCCTTGAAGACCTTGATGCTAAGAACAAAGCAATCATACTTCTAGAGAACAAAGTGAAGGAGCTTGAGCAGAAATTGCAACTTGCAGATGAAAAGTTACTACACAAGGTCAGTTTATGTTCGTCTATCCTGTCTGAACCCACGCCAGTGGTTGACAAAAAGTTAAAGAAAAAACAAGGAAATGCTCAATTTAAAAAAATAAAAAATAAAATTATTCTTTTACTAAGTAAACGCTAAAACTTTGCTACCCTCTCTAGGCCTGGTCAGGGTCTGATTTGGATTGTGAATCGGCTTATCAAATTTAGATCAAGCTGATTAAACTGTTTTGGTTTTTGGATTGGACCAAAACGTTCTACTAGAGGGTCGGTCCCGGTCCCTTTCCTTTAATTAGAATCTTAACCGTCTGGTTGAAACTTGGTTTCGAGCCGGACCGGTCTAATTTAGAATTTTTTTTTTTAATTATATTGATTAGAATTTTTTACTGTACATAGATAAATGATATATTATTATAATAAGATAAGAAATAATTAGACAATTTCAATATATTTCTTTATTGGAACAAGTGTGTACATATACAGATTATGAGGCCTTATTAGGACAACTTCTAAGAATTCTCTATCAATCAATTAGCCTATTAGCCTATGATTATGTAATCTCCTATAGTTGCATAATCTCCTATAATTATGTAATTTCCTATAATTATGTACAGATTATGTTCACACTTTAATACTCCCGCTTAAGTTGGATTATAGATATTTATCATGCCGAACTTATTAGAAATATATTCTATTTGAGACCCATTTAAAGTTTTGGTCAGTAGATTACCCAGTTGCTCCCCTGTCTTCACATAATTGGTGGATATTAAATTTTTTTGAATTTTCTTATGGATGAAATGACAATCAATTTCAATATGCTTAGTCTGTTCGTTTCGTAGGTGATGCAACATCCATACCAACTTCCTTCAGATGATTTATCCACAGAATCTCACAAGTGAATTGAGCCATGGCCTTGTATTCTAACTCGACACTGGATCTGGATACCACATTCTGCTTCTTACTTTTCCAAGTCACTAGGTTTCCTCCAATAAATACACAGTAGCCTGTAGTCGACCTTGTATAACTTTTGGATCCCGCGTAGTCAGTATCAGAAAAATACTCAAGAGTAGTATGCCCATAATCACTGTAGAGTATACTGAGTCCAGGAGTCCCTTTTAGATAACATAGAATTTGTTCTAAAGCGGCCCAATGTTTCACTATAGGTGCAGACATGAACTGGCTTATAATGCTTACTGCAAAGGTAATATCTGGGCAAGTCATTACCATAAGGTAATTCAGCTTTTCAACCAACCTCCTGTAACTCTCTGGATCATCATAAGAGTTCTTGTCATCTTTTGTAAGACATATATTAAGAATTATTAGTGTGTTACATGGTTTAACTCCCATCTTCCCAGTTTCTACAAGTAAGTCAAGGACATACTTCCTTTGAGACAGGAAAATTCTCCTTTTACTTCTCAAGACTTCGACTCCTAAGAAATACGTAAGCTGACCCAAGTCTTTGGTATGAAAACTCGCATGCAAATAGTTTTTGAGAGAAGAGGTCCCTGTACTGTCATTCCCTGTAATAACAATATCATCAACATATACCATAAGGAGAATAATATTAATATCTGAATTTCTACAGAAGACTGAATGGTCACACTTGCTTGAGGTCCCTGTACTGTCATTCCCTGTAATGACAATATCATCAACATATACCATAAGGAGAATAATATCAATATCTGAATTTCTACAGAAGACTGAATGGTCACACTTGCTTGAGGTCCCTGTACTGTCATTCCTTGTAATGACAATATCATCAACATATACCATAAGGAGAATAATATCAATATCTGAATTTCTACAGAAGACTGAATGGTGACACTTGCTTTTTTCCAATCCAAATTTTTGAACAATTTCATTGAACTTGCCAAACCATGCACGGGGACTCTGCTTCAAATCATACAAAGATTTCTTCAAATGGCAGACTTTTCCCTTGAATAACAAACTCGGGTGGTTACTCCATATACACCTCCTCTTAGAGGTCACCATATAAAAATGCATTCTTAATATCTAACTGGTGTAAAGGCCAATACTGGAAAGCAGCTAGAGAGATGAACAAGCGAACTGAGGTCATTTTTGCCACAGGAGTAAAAGTGTCAGAATAGGCAATGCCATAGGTTTGGGCATAACCTTTGACGACAAGACGGGCTTTAAGCCTTGCTATGGAACCATCTGGATTGACTTTGATAGCAAAAACCCATTTATAGCCCACAGCCTTCTTGCTAGAGGGTAAATCAACTAATTCCCAAGTATGATTTTCATTTCGAACCTTGATCTCCTCAAAAATTGCATCACGGTATCTAGAATGAGTGAGGGCCTCTTTAACTATCTTAGACAAAGAAGTGAAATCTAGAGAGACAATTAAGGAGGTAGAAGAAGGAGACAGATGATCATAAGATAGAAAGTTAGCAACAGAATAGATAGATTTACACTATCACTAATGGGGAGGTCAAGGTCACTCGGTGGTAGATCTGATGGCGAAGAAGATTTTAGTGCAGGACATGTATCATCAGGTACTGATCTCCGAGAGTAAACTTAAACAACTGAGGGTTTAACAGGAGGCTGAGTACTAGGAGGAATGTTACCATCAGATTGTACAACAGAAGGTATACTCGAAGAGGTTTCACTATCAGATATGATTCTATAGATAAGCCACTCATCATCATCCTCTTAATCAGGAGATGTTTGTGCAACAGGATAAAAAAAACTTGCTCGGAAAAGGCTATATCTTTTGAGATCATATATTTGTTAAGATCTGAAGAGTAACACTAATATCCCTTTTGAAGGCGAGAATATTTCAAAAAAACACACTTAAAAGCTTTAGAATCAAGTTTAGTCACATGAGATCTGACATCTCGAACAGCAAGTACTGCCAAATAGTCATGATTCAAGAGGAAATAATAGCTTCTTAGAAAAGAGGACATTATAAGGAGTATTACCGTTTAGTACTATGGAGGGCATATGATTAAGAAAGTATGCAGTAGAGACAGCATCGGTCCAGAATTGCTTAGGAACTTGCATTTGAAACAACAGAGCTCGAGCAGTCTCAAGGAGATTTCGATCCTTTCTTTCAGCTATCCCATTTTGAGCGGGTGTATCAATACATGACGATTGGTGAAGAATACCATATTGAGTCATAAGCTTAGAATGATTCTGACATATGTTCCTTAGCATTGTTGCTTCGCAAAATTTGCACAGACACATTAAATTAAGTCTTGATTTCAGTAGAGAAGGTAAAAAAATGAGAAAACACTTTCAAACGATGCTTCATAAAATAAATCCAAGTCATTTTAGAGTAATCATCCACAAAAGTTATAAAATATCTGAATCCAATCTTAGATTCAACCGGACATGGGCCCCAAATATCTGAATGAACTAATTCAAAAACTCTCAGCTCGTTTATTGACTCTAGGACTTGAAGAGTTTCGATAATGTTTTGCAAAATGACATGACTCACATTGCAGTAAAGATACCTCATGAAATTGAAGTATAACTTCTTTAAAATTGGTAAAGAAGAGTGTCCCAACTGACAGTGTGCTTCAAACGGAGACACGATACTGGAGCAGGCAACAGACCAAGGCACCCATGCATCCAAAATGTAGAGACCCCCAAATATATGTCCTTTACTAATAATCTGTTCCTCACAAGATCCAGAATAAGATAATGATCAGGAAAAAAGAAAATACAATGATTTAGGTTTTTGATAAGTTTATTCACAAAGATTAAATTAAAGACAAGATTAGGTAAATTTAGCACAGATGATAGGGTAATAGAAAGAGTAGGTTTAACAGTTTCAATACTCTCAATATTATATGTTGACCCATCAGGTATAAAACAGGAGAAAGTGCTTTATGAGATAAAAAACTAGTAAAAATATGAGAATTACATGTCATATGATCCATAATACAGAATCAATGACCCATTTATATAAAGAGGAAATAAGACATGTTTTACCTGTCTCAGCCGCTACTGAAGACGTTAGGATAATTTTAATAACATGGGTCTTACTGTTAGAAATCATTTCAACCAAAACTCTATATTTCTATACCTTCAAACGAATTAAAGGAAAATAACGAAACCTAACCCAGTGAAACAGTACCCGGTGTGAACAATACTCGACATGAACAGTATCAAAAACGTCTCCACCCAACACTCAAACGAACCACAGATCTGATAAGAGGACTGCAAGACGACTTGGATGTCCTCCCTAGGTGGATGATGAGAGACAAATATTACCTTAGATGGGTAACTCAAAAGAACACGAATCCTAAGTCTCAAAAAATTTAAAACTTGATAGGAAAGAAAAAAAAAATTAAGTTTCTACGGAAATAACTCTGATACCATGTAATAAGATAAGGAACAATTGCACAATTTTATTATATTTCTCCGTCGAAGTAAGTGTATATATATACATATTACAAGATTCTATTAAGACAATTCCTAATAATCCTCTATCAATCACTTAGTTTATAATTATGTAATCTCCTATAATTATGTACAGATTATGTTCAAGCTCTAACAATTATAAATTTAAATTTTATAAATTTATGTATTCTAATGTAATTGAATTAAATCAATTATCATTTTGCATTAACCGTGCTAAAAACTCGTACAGTTATCTGCAGACTCCAGCATGATAACATGCTCTTTGTTTCTTTATGGCCTCTATGGTCTGAAGATTTTTATATGATTTCTTGAGCTCAGTATGGCAAAAATGCCAACTTTGTGTACATCAGAAGCCTAGCTACTAATGTCAAAATAAGCAACATCTCCTAGCATAAATCAAACAGTTATTTAAATTTAATCTGTTGCAGGACGATGGGGGTAATTTGGCTGAACACAACGATGGAACAGAAATCAAATCCAGAGATATTGGATCAATGATTTCTGCTCCAACAAAAAGGAAGAGTAAGAAAAAGTTAGAGGCTGCTGCGACTGCGCAAACGTCATCATCCTCTTCGGAGATGCATGTCCAAACTAAAGAGGTCTCTCAAGGCATGAACATTAAGTTCATTCTGGGAGTGGGTGTTGTATCTATCATCATCGGCATAATCCTAGGGAAGAGGTATTAGTTTTGGTGTTATGAGTCTTGGTTTTTCATGTATCTAGGTTTTGTTTCCTATTTGTTTATCTGCTATTGTTCTTTTTTTAAATTATTTTCTGTAATGATCCTTGTTTCTATTTAAGATTACGCACAGCAGATTGAAACCTTTGCTTGCATACTTTCCTAGCATAGGTGTTTGAAGTTGGTAAGGGAAATTGTTTTTCAATATCATCTCTTACCTGAATGCAAAGATGGTTATTTCATGTAATATTCAAGTTTGGGTTTGGTCTTATTTGACTGTGTTGCATATATTCTGCTCGGGCCTTTCAAATGTCATTCATATAAGCAATGCTATACCAAACAGTTCCTGCAGAATGATGTAGCTGACAAATTGATTAGGTGAGAATGTTCCCTAACTCACTGTTTGGCATAATTCATTATAAGAAAAAAAAAATTCAAATGAATTCTAATAAAATTATACTATTTTATTTTTTAAAATAAAAATTTTGCAAATTAAAAAAATAAAATTTTTATTTCAAATAAAAAATTTAATAAAAAATGACTGAATTAAATTGAATTGAAATTATTTTTTATTCCAAACAAGCATAGAAGTACAACTACTAAAATTTATATATGTAATCTCATGCATTTACAGCATGAATTGCAAGGCAAGCATTCCATCACTGAACTACCAGTCTATACTAGTAACATATTAGGTGAGTGTTGGAAAGTCATTTTCCCACAAAACGGTATACTTGAAAAAAATAAACCAAATCACACATTAGTAATAGGGTGTTTAATTCTGCGTTTGATATAATTTTAGCTAAGAATCTGAATTTTAGATTCTTCGAATTTTAAAAATTAGATTTGAAATTAAATTTCAATTTTAATCAGTTTAATTCTAAGCGATTTTAATATAATTTTTATTTTTATTTCAGTTCTATTTTAATTTTAAAATTAAAATTATAATAAAAATAAAAATATTAACCTGTAAACAATAATAATCGTAATATATAATTCCCAATAAAGAGTATTTATATTATAAATAATATAACTTCGGTAATCCAGATGCAATTCTAACCACACAAAGTATATGTATAACATTTTTAAAATTATAAAAATTATAAATCGAACCGAGATAATAAATGTAAATCCAATTGAGTATGGTTTAGTTTGTTATGATGGCTTTTCTTTTTCGATTCTAATACCATTCTCTGATTCTGTTTGAGACGGAAAAATCTTGCATAGTCCTAACTAATATGCGAAACTCAAGTGACGGGAGAGCAAAATGAAAGAAGTCATTCAAACTGTTTCACAGACCAAATTGCTTTATTTTTACGGATAATTTTTTTTTTCCATGTATAAATTATGTTAAAATTAACACAAACCCTCAAGTCAAATTGATATGTTCTCCAACCATATTGTAATTATTTTCAACTTAATAACGTCAAAAAAATATAAATTAAACTATTTGGGAGAAACAATATATGAATTAAACTACAAGCAATAATATGGATATGATTCAACCAAAATGTAGGATCACTCTCTAATTTATATAAAACTTCCAGATTAAATAGAAATCAGAAAGGCCCAAAAAGAAGGGAGTAAACCTGTAAAAAAAAAAATATCAAACAATGCAAATTGGACGAAAACAAACTGTTATCTTTAAAATTTTCATTTTAAAGAAAACAAAATCATGCAAGTGAATTCTTTTTTTACAAACTAATCAATACTAATCAGAGGGTAAAACTGAAAAATTCTTTTATACAACATGTTATTGGCAAAGTGCAGATACACCAATGTAGTTTTAAGAAATTTCCTTTAAAACTAGCATAATATGGATACAATGCAAACTGAAACATCCCATCACATTCGATGGCTCGAGAAAACAGAAAAGGAGTTGGAAATAAAAATTTCTACGCACAATTCATGCATCAACCTCAAGAACTTGAGCAAAACGTTGAGTGCATATCTTAACAATTTTTAATACATGCACGTTGCAAAAAGAACATATCAAACTCAGAAATTTCTATTCAACTCGAACTTAGGCCTTTGTTGTGATTTTCCCTAAAAGAATAGTGATACAGACATGTTTATGCTAAATTGAACAAAAGACTATCACTCAACTATCCTAATACACAATCCAGGCCAATGATTTAATTCAAGACATAACCAATATCACTTGTGAACTTTATAACAAGTGCAAATGAGTACATGTGGCATCAAAAAATCATGAATTTTATTGAAACCATGAATCCAAACACACTTAGGACCAAATGCATTTCACTGCCAAACACAACATAGTTCCCTCAACACTTCTTTCTCCCTGGTTCTACACGGAGGTTTAACTCCAAGTAGTCTTCAATTGTTCTACCCTATAATATAGCTCCATCGTTATCAACCCAAGAACCACTATGCTGATAGCAAACCCATTTTAACAAGGAACCTAAGCTTACAATCAATGATTCCATAGGCAAAAAAATTCTTAAAAATACACACCCATTTACCAATTAGAAAATGCAATAGCAGTTAAAGTAGGGTCTAATCAAACAAAATCCATAAAAGATACTAAGATTGTATATGCTGATAAATAACTCGTCCCAATAGATAGATCTGAACAAGTTCATCAAATTCACAGTAAGATTAGAGTTAACAATTACCACTTGACAAGTCTCAAAAGCAAAACATACCCATTTCATAAAAGCAAAATTTAAGCAAAAGAAACCAAGAAAATGAATATGGATATCTACTAATGGATATTTTTGTATAAAACTGCAGAGTCTCAATTAATAAAGATTGGGAGAAACCCAGAACCCACATTTATATGTAAAATTATACATTTCTCAAATGCTGATAGCAAACCCATTTTAACAAGGAACCTAAACTTACAATCAATGCTTCCATAGGCCAACAAATTTCTTAAAAATACACACCCATTAACCAATTAGAAAATGCAATCGCAGTTAAAGTAGAGTCTAATCAAACAAAATCCATAAAAAGATACTAAGATTGTATATGCTGATAAATAACTCGTCCCAATAGATCTGAAAAAGTTCATCAAATTCGCAATAACCACTTGACAAGTCTCAAAAGCAAAACATACCCATTTCATAAAAGTAAAATTTAAGCAAAAGAAACCAAGAAAATTCTACGAACTGAACCCCTTAGTATAAAGCTCAAAACCTGAGCTTGGTAAAGAACCACCTATTCTTGCCCGTCTTGAACCTCTCCTCGAACCTCGCCTTAGTGTCCTTGCAAGCCGCAACCTTCTTCTCCTTGCTCTGCAATGCGTCGACGGATACAACGTCCTTGAGGTCGACATCGAGAGTGTAGCGGGTGGGCATCAAGTGCTGGTAGTTGACGAGCTTAACGAAGCACTTAACGCGGGACTTCTTGGCCGTCTTCTTGGCAGAGTCCTTTTTGATAACCTTGCTTGGGTATTTCTTTATCCCTGCAACCAAGCAGTGGCCGTAGGGTCGATCGCGTGTTCCCTCATCGAAGGACTTGATGATCACCGCCTTGCGACCAGCATAACGGCCTTGGAGGATGATCACCGCCTTGTTTGGCTTCAGAAACTTCACCATCTTCTCGCCGTTTGAAGCTCTGACTCTCTCTAAACCCTAGAGGAAATGCGGAGGAGGAGATGTGTTTGTATTTATATACACAAGAAAGCATCAACTTGAGATGCAACCCTAGCTCTTTTTTTTTTTTTTTTTTAAATTTAATTCTGGGCCTTTTTTATTTTGAAATAAACTCTAAATATGCCTCCGCACAAATACATCTTTTTTATATATATAAATTTGAACAGAATAGACCTAATTTTTCAAAAAAATTAAATTAATATTTTAATGTTTAATAATGAATTTTAATTTATATTTTAAATATTATATTACTTAAAATTTTTTAACCAAAATTTATAATTAAAGACTTTTTTAACCTGCAGGGACAGATTTTTTTTTTCATCCTACAAATTGTTTTTTTCTAAAGAATAATTAAATAATTATTTTTATGTGTAGGAGATATGTCAAATTTGATATATATATGATTCTATTTTTAAAAAATCAATAATTTAAATAACAATGTTTAATTAGAAGTCTCGTTTGTCTTATTTTTTGTTAATTAATTTTAAAATCATCAAAATATCCTTAAATATAAAATATTTTTTAATTTGTAAATTATCAAAATTAATATTTATATTTTTTGATTTCTTAAAAATAAATACTTTAGTATTGTATTTTAATTTTATAAATTTAAAAATATTTTTAAAAAAATACTTTTAATTTAACGAAGATAAAATATAATATTAGGATATTAAATTTTATAAAAGTAATTTTCTTAGATAGTTAGTAAGTGTAATACATCAAAGTAATTGTTATATTTCTTTTCTGAATGAGTTAATTCAAAGTTTTTAAGACAATTAAACACTGTAATCATATAATTGTTAAATTAAATTAATAAAAGTGGAAAAGACACATAAAGGGAAAAATTTTAATGCACGGGAAGTTAAAAAGGAAATTTTTTAAGGGGTCAGATCAGAGCCAAATTTCACAATTATGCTTTACAATTTAAGTAATTATATTTTAGCAGTAAAATTATTACCTTAATAATATTAAAATAATAATTTAAAATTATTATAAATGAAATATACTTTTTTATAATATATAATAATATATTTTAATAAAAAATTTATTTTATATTTAATAAAATTATAATTTTAACTATATTTTTTATTAATTATAAAAAAAATTAATAAATTATTTTCTTATACTTACCCGTCAAAATAAATATAGCAATTTTTAAATTATTATTATTAATTTATGATTACAATTTAAATATTTAAAATAATGATTTAAAGTAATATTTTAAACTTATTTTTATAATAGTATTTATATTTAATTGTTATTATTTTTATAAGTTTAAATATTAAATAGAGAAAATCTACTTTAATTTTATTATAATTATATTTTATATTTTTTTAATTAAATTTATTAAAATTACCCTAATTATATTTTATTATTACGTGTTCCATTAACAACTCACAAAATTATCACATTCGCTCGCTATGTTGATATTACATTAGCGAATTTTAAAATAAAATTAATAATAATTTAAAATTTTAAAATAGGACGATAACTAAAAAATATAAAAAATTTTATAATTATTTATTTTATTAATAATTTTTTTAAAAAATAGAAGAGTGGAGACTGAATTTATAATTTTAAATAAATTGTATATTTTTTTAACCATTTAATCAAATTAAATTAGACAATTAAATATTTAATTTATATATTATAATTTTTTTTTAAATTTATTCTAAATATTAGTATAATTTAAAAAAATATTCTAAAAAATTATTTTTATTATTTTTGATATTTTTAAATTGAGTTATATTAAATATTATTTTAAATTATTTTTTAATATTTTATAATTAATATATTTAATAAAATTATTTTTTATGATAGTTTTTTTAAATGAGTTTTTTTTATGATAGTTTTAAAAGTAAATTTAAATAATAATTAATAAGTATATTAAATAGATTAAAAAAATTCGGTTGATAATAATTTTAGTTAAAATAAAATTAAAATAAATTATTATTATAAAATTATTAATAAAAAATTAAATAATATTATAAATAATAAATTTTAAATATATTTAATAGTAAAAAATGATAATTTTGTTAATTTTATAAGTTTCTAACTATATATACAAATAAGGATAGGATTTATTTAGAGTATAATTAGTAAAAAATTATAGAGTAGAATTGCAATAAAATAATTTTAAATGTGGTGTGATGCAACGTTAATTTTTTAACAGTATAAGTGATTGTTAGGTGCATTTAAAATAATTTTAAAAAATTAAAATTTTATTAAAAAATATAGAGTATAATTAAAAAAATAAAAAATATATAATTTTTTTAATGATTAACTCTATTAAATATGTGAAATTTTAATTTAGTGTTCAATATGTTTATTTCAATTAAAATAAAGGTGTAAGCATATAATCAATCTTATTTTATTTTATGGTTCATATGACAAAGTGAGTATAAATTTAGTTTTATATATATGTAGTATGTGTTAGATTTTAAAGGTTGATTTTGTATTTGACAGATAAATTAGTTGATAGGATAAAAGTTTTATCCATTTGAATTTTCTTTGGTTGATTTAATTGAATTTAAATATCAACTTAAAAAATTATTTTTATACAAGTAGAATTAGAGATTTTTGCAAAGAAGATGGTTACCATAAAAAAGTATATATATTTTTTTATATTTATTAGTTAAACTATTTGCTATAATATAAAGAATTCTTTTATTATTATTATTATTATTATTTTTTGAGATAAGTATCATTAGAAAACGCTCGCAATTAAGTTAAAAACTAGCTATTAAATGATTGTTTGATTTAAATTAAAAGATATATATTTACAATTATTAATAATGAAATTACTATTAAACTAAAAAAATAATGAAATTAGTATGAATATGTTTTAGTTAATAAAAAACAGATCAACAATATTATAATTTAATTGTAACACTTTATTAATATTTTGTAAGAAATTCTCTTATATTTATTTTAAGTGTATTATTTTTATAAGTTAAATATTTTAATTAGGTCCTCCAAATTAAATTGCTATGTGCATCAGTGATTATATATATATATATATACTTGTCACATTAGCATGTTTACTCATAAATTGCCTATAAAGAATTCTACATAAACTAAAAGATAAATACATATTTTGATCTTCACTTTTATATAGAAAATTAATTGATATTTTAAATTTTTATTAACTTTTTAATATTTTAATATTTATAAAAATATAATTAGAGTTAAAAATAGGTTTTGTGTTATAAATATATTACAAATTTATTATGAGTGAAATTAACTTTTTCTATTATTACCAAACTATGTTTTCTTTTTAAACTTTAATTTCCTTTTTTATTGATTATTTATTTTCTTTTTTACTATTTAAAACTAATTATATCTTATTTATTGTAATGGAATTCTCATCATCCCAGAACACAAAAAAATTGAGTTATTCTTATTGTTCATCCCAAGTTCTAGAAAGACTGACCAATAGTTATTTTCACATATATTAAAATATCATTAAAATAATAAATTTTATATTATCTTTTCTAATATATTACCAACACTTATTACTCTATTTCTATTTTATTCTCAAAATTAATAAATTTTACTTTTTAATACGTGTTAAATAATAGAAATATTAGGAAGCCAAAGAATAAATTTACTATCCCAAAGAAATAAATAACTTATAATTTAGGATGAATTAAAAAGAAAAGTAATTTTTTCTTTATGCAAATTAAAAGATAAATCATAAGAATATAAAAAAGTCTAGATTAACTTGTTGGCTAAATCCAAAATTAATTTCATCCGAATATATTCAGTACTATGAAATATTTGATATTTCTAAACAATGATTCTACTTAACTAAATTACTTGATTTGGATGGACAAACTCATGATCATATAAATTTAGAGTAAGTGTTAGGTATATAATATATAAGATATAATAAAGACAGAGAATTGTTACCTAACTGATCTAAAGTCGCATAGAGATGTGATTGATAAATTATACTATCTACCTAATTTAATTTATAATAATTTTTTGATAAATCCAAGGTTATTTAAATTAAATGGGATTCTAGACTATTAGGAAATCTAACGCTGGATTTTCTGAATTAATACATAGGCCTGTTAATTTGAATAAAATAGGGAGAGGCTAATTAGAGATTAAAGACCTTATCTAATAATTAAGAAAATATATAAGACTAATAATTAAATATTTTTGCATTAGTAGAATCTAATTCCACCATGAGTAATATTTTATCCTACGTAGTATACTTGATGCTAAACAAACTTCTTGGATTTATACTGCAGTTTGAGAATTATTCTCAAAAGAGGTTGTATGTTCTTGATCAAGACATACTTAGTGTTCTTTATGAGAATGCTATTAATGCTGTTAAGGATAAGTACATTTGTCATATTGATGATGATGTGCAAGATGCATGTGTGATGTTACCTAGCATGAGCCTTGAGCTTCAGAAGAAACATAAGAACATAGACGCTCGCACCATAATGTTTTATCTCAAAGAGTTGTTTAACTCTCAAGATAGGACTGAGAGATATAAAATCTCAAGAATTGTTCAGCTGCAAGATGACAGAAGGCTCTTCAGTCAATGCCAATGGTCTGAAGATGATAGGGTTCATAGAAAAAATTAGTCCAATTAGGTTTTGCCATAGACCATGAGTTAAGTGTTGACTTGGTCTTGCAATCTTTGCCATCTAGCTTTGCTCAGTTTATTGGGAATTTTAACATGAGCAAACTGGATGCTACCCTACTTGAGCTAGTGAATATATTTGTAACTGCTGAAAACCCTTAAAGGAAGAAGTTTCTGCTTTAAGTAATTTTATGATTGAGGAAAGGAGAGGTGGACTTACGAGTGGCAAGTGGAGCAAGAGTTGTTGTATTAGCTATATGAACTTATTATATGCCTTTACCTTCTGGCTTAATATTAAAATTGAATAATTCTTATTATGTTCTAGCACTTTGCAAAAATATTATTTTAGCTTCATTTTTTTAGCCTTGAATAATGAATTCAAGTTTATTATTGAAAAAAATACTTGTTTTTTTTTATAATAAAAGAGTTTATTATAGAACTGAAATTTATATAGTATATAATATTTCTTCTGAAAGGCCGATTCTCAATATAAATAACAAGAGATTCAAATTAGATAATCAACTTCTATCTTATCTTTGTTATCATAGACTTATTCACATAAATGAAATAAGAATCACTAAGTTACATAAAAAATGATATCTTAATAATTTTTTATTGTGAATCATATGAAACTAGTGAATTTTGTTTAATGGGTAAAATACCTTTTAAAAGAAAAGGTGAAAGGTCACAAGAATTATTGATCTTGTACATACAGATGTATGTGGACCAATAACTATCCAAGCCATTAGTAAGCACTTATATTTAATTATATTCACTGATTATTATATTAGATATGGTTATGTGTATTTAATTAAATACAAATCTGAATCTTTTGAAAAGTTCAAGGAATTCAAAATTAAAGTTGAAAAGAAACAAACAAAAGTATTAAATCACTTATATCTGATCGAACTAATAAATACTTAAGTCATAAATTTTGTGATTAAATAATAGAGAATAGAGATTCTCTCACAATGGACTCCACCTAAAATACCACAATATAATAGAGTTTCAAAAAGGAGAAACTATACTTTATTATATATAGTATGACCCATGATAAGTTTTGCAGGCTTACTTTTGTCCTTTTTGGATTTATGCTTTACAACTTGTGATATACCTTCTTAATAAAGTTTCATCCAAATCTATTGATAATACTCCATATGAGATGTGGACTAACAAAAGTCAAGTCTTATCACACATAAAAATTTAGAAATTTAGCACTTATATGAAACGTCTGGTATCTAATTAGTTGGGAGCTAAGTCAGATAAATGTAAATTTGTGGAATATCCAAAAAAATTATTGGATATTATTTCCATTATCTCATTGAGAGAAAAGTGTCTTAAAATATGCTATCTTTCTAGAAAAACGTTTCTTTTAAAGGAAGTAGTGAGAGTTAGATAAACTTAAAGAAGTTTAAGAACTACAGACTGATGTACAAATGGAACAAGAACCAGAGACTGTAATGTTTGCTGCTGAAATGCCACCGTGAGATTTGTTAGGACAAGTCGTGTTCCAATACGGTTAGATCTTCTTCTAGAGACTCATAATGATGTTTCATTCTTCTCTTTTGTATTTTTTTTTCAAAATCATGAGTGACTAAACTCTTTATTTCTAGTTGGAGTTAAATTGAAATTTCAGTTTATACATGAATTGTGAGATCTAAACATAATTGTTCATCTTTTATTCTTTCAATATTTATACAATTTCAATTTTTAATATTATTATTGCTTTGTTATTTGATCAATAGGGCCTATTGTTCATATTTTCAAAGTGATATATAATTAGTTTGAATGCTTGAAGTCCGTAATTGCTTAAGTTATTCAACAACAAGTAACAATTACTGTAACCCACTAAAAAATTGCATGATCTAACTTGAATTCACCATGCAGTTTGTTTTGTTGTTTAGAATTAGGTCTCTCTAATTCTTAAGGCGGTTGATAAATTAAAATCCTAAAGACGTTTTTTGGGGGCTTTGTTGACTAAAGTTAATTAGCGAATGTTTCTTAATTAATTTACACTTAAGGAAAGATTGATTATAAAAAGCGTCTTCTATAACTAGAACTAATTTATTAGAATAAATAAAGGTATTTTTATTTCTATGATCAATTCCCAAAACTGAAATGGATCCTAAATTTTGACTAGAATTTATTTACATCAATTTATTTCTCCTTTGATTATCGCTTATTTTAATTGTTTTGATTTTTATTTTAACTCATCATCAAAATCTCTCTTTTTACTTTTATTGCCTATTTTTCTAGTTCATTGTTTGAAAATTCTTAGTGTCAATTCTCTGAGAATTCGACCATATTCACTCTATACACAATTCATATTTGTTAGTTTTTAATAGGTTATTTTTATGTTAGTTTTTAATAGGTTATTTTTTAAGGTTTCGATACCAATCAGTCTCCAAATATTCTTGGTTGGTATTCTTATTATGATTGGACAATAATTAAAGCTATTCAGACTGAT
The DNA here is from genome assembly GCF_001659605.2 of Manihot esculenta. Lineage (NCBI taxonomy): Eukaryota > Viridiplantae > Streptophyta > Magnoliopsida > Malpighiales > Euphorbiaceae > Manihot > Manihot esculenta. Next base: position 17,277,952 of record NC_035169.2, on the reverse strand, counting down.
ACATATTATATTCTTTCCTTTTAGAGAAAAGTAACTGATCTCATAGGTTAAGATATATGAGATATCTATAACTAATATGTAGGTGCTTATTTTATAAATAAGTGCAAGTGATGGTTGTGTAAGTGATCCTTTGACTTGAAATTAATAAATAATCTTGTATAGAGATTTTTATATTTTGATTCATCTTACATATTACTTAGTTAATGAGTAACGAATGAAGATAAATTGGATATATTAGGAAGGAGTTTATATGATTGAAATAAAATTCATCACCCAAGGTTAAATTAGAGAATGTCACATTTGTTCTCTGCTAGTATTGATCATGAAATCGTTATGTAAGGTGGAATGAAATTAGTAAATTGAGATTTGAAATTTCATTCAATCGGTCAATGGCTAATATATGAGTTCTAATATGATTTGATATTGCAGACACGATTAATATATTAAATGTTAAATTGGGACATTTGTGATAAAGGAATATTAATTACACTGAGAAACCATGCACTGAAAGGTTAAGTCAAACTAGTTTTGACATCATGAATATTTGGATAGTTTTGATATATTGTTAGACAATATTCTTGACCTTCAAATTAATTAATTAGTTAATTATATTTATTGCCAACATATTTGAAACCTAATGGTCACACACATAAATAATTATATGAGAAAATAAAACGAGAAGTTAAATCAAGTAGGACTTGATTGCATATAAATTGATATTGGGATAAAATTATAATTTGAAAAAATTACAATTTTGATCTAATTAATTAAGTAGAGAGTTAATTAAAATTGTATAAAATTTATATGGTCTGTTTATAAAAATTTTAGACCATAGTTGTAATTTATTTATTTAATTAGTTAAATAAATAAATAAATATTGTTATATTAAAACACTAGGGTTTTGAGTATAAAAAGATCTCTTATGAGACCTTAGGAGAGACTTTTTGAGAGTTTCTAAATTTTATAGGAAAGGCAGAGAGCGAGCACTCAAAATCTCTCCCTTTCTCAAACTCTTAAAATAGTTTTAAGATTGTCATTCTGTATAAACATCGCTAGAGACTAGACACTTATACAGTTTGTGGTTTACGACAATCCAACCAAAACTAATAATCTCATGTTTTTATTAAAAGGAAAATTAAAAAGTATTTATTTTTTACTCAATATTATTATTTTATTTTTTTCATGTTAATGAAAAATTTTATCTTTTTATTTTTTCCTCTAGATTCAGTTCAATTGAAAACCCAACACAAATAGATATAGAAATATATGCTTTGATAATTACCCATCTCCTCGACTTATGAAATATTGAAAGAGTACCATTAGATTATGAAATATTACTTGATAATATGTAATTATAGTATTATAAAAATATTTTTTTATATATACTAAAATATAAAATAAAAACATAAAGTTTAAATTTAGAAGTTATCTGATAATAAAATAAAATCACAGGAGCTTATGTATTTCAGGTTGAAAATATAATAAAGAAGATTTTGATCATTTTTATTAAAACTAATAGGAATTTGGATAGAAAATTATGGAAGAACCACAAAAGCAAAGAATTAAATTATTTAATTTTGATAATATAAAGTTATAGGTTTCTCTAAACTTTATGCATTATAATGCCAATAAATAGGATAAAAACATTTATACAAAAATATCAGATACCATCTTTTAGCATTCACTTATTTATTTATTATCTATTTAATTTTTATTGACTTATAGTGCTATGTAGATAATTCTGGAGTTGTAGCATATAATTCATTGAGGAGATGGGTCGTGGTTTATTCTGTGAGTAATGGAAAAATTCAGTTTAGGTTCAATTTAAATAAATATCTTCCGTTCTATTTTTTTGTTAATTTTTTATTGTTTTCTTAAAATTATTATTTATTTATTATTATTATAATAATATATAATTAACTATTACAATCCTATTTAATTTTATATTATTTTCAAATCAATCTATCATTAATTATTATTTTTCTAAATAAGTAATTAAAATATTTTTTAATGTTTAATAAAATTTAATATTTTTAAAATGGTATAATTGAAAAGTCAATAAAATAAATTGTCTTGTTTTATATGCGTAAAAAATCAAAATAGATAAAATTTATAAAATAAATATATATTCAAAAAGTAAATTTTTATAAAAAAATAATAAGCCATTATAATTAAATAAGTTTCATTCTCATCTATTTTTTATTAATTAAAATATATTTTTAATAATGTCAGCATTTACAAGTATATTTTTTTAATATAATTTATAAATCAATTACTTATAATTCATCCTTATAATTAAAATCAACTTTTAATAATATTTACTAAAAAAAATTTCTTTTCACTATAATTGTATCATGCAAATCCATAAAAAAAATAATACTATTAAAATAATATAATATTTTAATACAGAATTTACTATTGAAATTTAATTTCTTTTAAAAAAAATATTTTAACCTATTAAAATTTATTTTTGTATAATTTCAATCATATAAATAGATTAATTATTAATTAAGTGAAAAAAATTATCACTTAATAATAAAAATAATATATAAAATTAAATTAAATATTCAGTAAATAATTTAAGAAAAAATTTAAATAGAGATTTAAATGTGAAATCTTAAAAATAAAATGTAAATTTTTTAGATTGGAAAATAATATAGAAGATGAAAAACTAAATAATAGTTATTTTTTGACAAATGAATTAAAGAATTTTATCTTATAGAATATAATGATAATTTAATTTTAAGAATGAGCCGGTAAATTTTTTAAATATATAAATATTTAATGATAATTTTTTATATTTTAGAAAAATTTATTTATATATTCTTAAAAATTTCAAAAATTTTAGGAGGGACTATGCCCCTTAACCATCCCTACTGCTGCTTTTTTTGTGTCACTTTGTTTGAGAGATAAGAAAGCATTGATAAATTTGGTAAACATATATGGAATCCTATGCTATTAATTAAACTAATTTTATTTTATAAAAAAAACACTATTTTTATTTTTGAAAATTTCTTTCCTCTTTCATTTAATCATGCAAATTAAATAAATGTCTCTTTATTTTTATATTTTGTCTTTTTATCAAAATAAAAAGTCCATTTATCTAATTTTCTATTAATTTTATAAAAAAATTTACTAAAATAACTTTAAAGATATACTATTTTATTATCTTTTAACTTATATTGAAACTAACACTTATACTCATTGATTTTTTAACCATCAATGTTTTAATATCTATATTTTGAGTTTATCAAACTTATAAAAATACTTTATTTTTTAATATGAATATAGAGACTATTAATTTAACAAGTCAAAATGCATTAACACCTTCATGTAGTTTCTATTCTATCTAATTTATTTTCATTTATTACTAATGTATTATTTAATACATAAGATAAATCAAAATATAAAAGTCGTTATATAAAATAACTTATTGATTTCAAATTAAAGGATCATTTACACAACTATCATTTGAATAATTCATATACACAGCTTATTCTCTATATGAATTTTTCGAACAAATCAGTTCAGTATACTTATTTATAAAACAAGAAATATACTTGTTTATAAATTAAGCATCTACATATTAGTTATAGATATCTCATATATCTATGAGATAAATTATTTCTTTAAAAGGAAAAAAAATATAATATGTATTAGTTTCAATAGCTCTAATAATGATAAGAACATTGATCAGAAATATTTAGAGATACTATTTAAATACAATAAGAATCTCACAATTACAACCACATTTTAATTTTTTTTGGACAGTAATATAGTCTTATAAACTTTATTTTTACTCAGGATTTAATTAAATGAACAAATAAATAATTGCCTTTAAATACTTAAAAATCTATGAATAATAATGTATAATTACAACAGACCGATTGACTGTAGGGCACATAACTAATAGAAAGCACATTCCAATCAACCCTAATTATAATATTTTAGTGTCCGTTGATATACAAACCTTGAATGAGCATTTAAAAGTTATCATTAATAAAAGGTAAATTACTATTAAGTCTATCCACCTTTTATAAAATTAACCAGATTATCTCTATTTCGAAATTCCTTATGTAAAATTCAACTATTTACTCTCTCTATTAAAAAAAACATTAGCTGTCTTAAATTATTTATACTATTTAGTCTCTATAATTTTAATCGTAGATCTTACTTAATTTTTATAATTTTAAATATTCATATTATTTAATCTCTCTAACTAATACTAAATTAAATTGAGTAATAGTTTTTTGATAATAGAACTAAAAATTTTTGATTTTATTAAATATAGAAACATTTTAATTGGTGGATTTTGAAATAGAATAAATTAGTAAATATTTAAAAATTTAGAAATCTAATAATAATTCTCCTTAACAAGATAGAAAAAATTGAAAAACTTAAGGTGACAAAGAAAAGCTCGTCGGTCCTTATTCCAGTGAAATAGGATCATATTTCTATATGGGAAAGAAAAAGGGAAAAAAAATTTATATACCTTTATTTTTTATTTTATAATTTTTTATTTTTATTAATAAATTTTAAATCCATAATTTAATTAAAATAAAGTAAAATGTGTAAAAAAAATATAAATCACTATAAGGAATCCAAATATCCTTAATTATGTTTTTAATTTATAATACATATGGATACTGAAATGGAGTTCTCTCGTTTTTTTCTTAGAATTGAATAAATAATCAATTGTAATATGCTTTTTCTAATTTATTTCTACCCCTATATAAATTTTAAAGTTAAATTTTTTACTGTTATTTAGAAACAAAGATTACCACAAAGTTTGTTTCTAATTAATTTTGAGATTCTTTGTAGGGTAATATTTAACTTTATTTTTAATACATTTTATACAATATATATATTTAATAATAATAAAAAATTATATGTAGTGGTACATCATCAGGATATTATTTATCAAGATATTTTTAATTTTGAATTAAATTATCAAAGTTGAAATATTTGAATAAAATTATTAAAATATATAAACTTTTAAAATTTTTAAAACCAATTGTCCAAATTATATATATATATATATATTAAATCTAAGCTTAATTTTGAGTACACGTTGAATACTTTTAGAACCATACACAACCTTATATGGTTATTAAATTTGTAATTAATAATAAATTAGCGACAATACTCCTATTATTAATACCTTGTAGCACTGAAATTATTAAAATCTTTAGCCACAATTCTATATGTTTAACATTAATGGCATATTTAATAGCTTTCACTTGTAGTACATGATTGAAATTTTTAGCCAAAAATGCTCATTCTAAATATATTTTAGCACTAATATTTTATTTAATAAATTAAATTTGCGTCAAATGATTTTAACATATTAATTTTTATTTATAATAACTAGAATTTTAATGCTATTCAAATGAAATATGAAAATAAATAATTATTAAAATTGTTTAATAAGAATAAAACTGTACAAACGATTATTTTTTTATTATATTAACAATAAAATATTTATAAATAAAATAATTTTATTTGCTTGTTTCCTTTCTATGCAAGAGGAGTCTGCTGTGGTTTTTCTAATAAAAATTCTATTTAAAACTTTAAAAATAAAATTCGAATTGTAATAATATTTTAATTATTAATTTTATTTGAATTGAAATTTAAACCAACTCTTCATCTTTTCTCTTTTCCTTCTTACTTCTCAAGTGCCTATATATTTAAGTTATTTACCAATTGGATTTAAACATTTACAAACGGAAGTGAGCACACGCTTATACACTTAAAAGTTAAATAATAAACACTGGTGGAGCCAGCGGTGGGTCGAGGGACCATGCCCTTCTTAAAATTTTCAAATGATCTAAAGTTTTATTAGATAATTTTCCTTCAAATGTTAAAAAAAATACCATTAAATCACTGTAATATTAAAACAATTTACTAATTTATCACCATTTTAAAATTATTCAATTAAAATATTTCATATAAAAATATTTTATAAAATTAAACTGTTTAATTTTTTTAAAAAAAATGATATCATATTGTTTAATTTATATAATTTTATCTATAGGTATTTTACTATTTAATTTCTTTTTTTTATTTAAAAAATTTTATATCTATTTTTAAGATTTCAGCTGCAAATCTCTATATATATTAAATTTTTATTAAATTATTTACTTATTATTTAATTTAATTTTATACATTATTTTTATTGTTATGAAGGATAATGATAGTAAAAATGCTCACTGCCTGTAGTCTTTTTGAATAGAACTGAAAGAAGTTTAGGAGCAGAAATTAATGAAACTACTTAAACTACAGCTGAAATTCTATAACTATATCTATCTAATGGTATATCAATTTGAAAGAAAAAGATAACGCCATTTCTCTCCCTTTATTTACTATTCATATTTTCTTTTTCTTTTTTAAGAATTTTAATATTTTTCCTATATCTTTTTATATTTTGATAGGATCAATTAATATATTTTTAAAATTTAGAATTAATAGTTATTCATAATTAACTATAACTTTAGGATAGAGAAAAGGTTACATCCTTCAAAATTATTAAAGAACCCATAAAAAATTAAGTAAATTATTGGAATGCCGTTTGGCCTAATAATTCAGGAACCCATAAAAATTAACGCCTTTTAGAGAAAATACCATTTCGATAGTGAAACTGACAAAAATCAATTGTTGATTTTGAGAGGACATTCCATTACACTGCTTTCGTTCTTTCTTGTATGATCTCCAATCTATTTAAGTTGATGTTTATACTTTTTTTTTTCTTTTTTTTTATATAAGAAATTGAGAGAATAGAATTTAAGACCTTTCAGATTTACTAGCACTTTACCCACTAAATTAAATATGTGAGTACAATCCATATTTATACTTAAAAGAGATAAAATAAAACAAACCATGCGTGGAATGTCAAATGCCAACATTAACGTTGTTTTTGGAGAATAGGAGTCAGAGCTCTTACAGAAAAGGAAAATAAATAAAATCCATCAGAATTGATATTTGCTCAAAACCAAACACCTAGCAAAAAGGGGAAATAAAGCATAACATATGTGCTTGCCAACTAATCTGATACTTTTATCATTAATAATTTTTTTAAAAAAAATTATTATTTAATTTTTATATTATGAAAAAACTCATTAATTGATGTCTCTATTTTATAAGATATATTAAAATATCTCTAACATTTTAAAAAATCTACTAATTAGTTCATACATTAATTTTTTAGCTGGTAGATATTGTAAAAAAAATTTAAAAATCTTTGATACAAATGTTTTAATTAGTAGACATTTTATAACGCTTAGAAATCAACTAATAATTTTTTCTAAATTACATAGACTAAATAGTAAAATATTAAATGAGTAAAATTAATATACTAACTAATAGATTTTTTAAAATGTTTGGCGGTAGATCTTTGTTGTAGTCAAATTCTTTGGATTAAGTAACAACTGAGAGACTTTGAAGTGTCCCTTGATCATATTCTTATTACATGTGACAGTACAAGTGCAATCAATTTGACCAAAAACCATATTCAACATTCTAAAACTAAGTATATTGACATTAGATATCATCTCATTCGTAATCATGTATTAAATGATGATATTATTCTTGAGTTTGTGGATATAAACAACCAACTAACTAATATTTATACTAAACCTTTAAATAAATAAAGATTGAATTTCATTAAAAGAGAATTGAGAATGTTAGATAGTGTTGTTTGTTGAATATGTGAAATTTTTTTTGTGTGTTCTTGATATTTTTACTTGTTCTAGCTTATTTGAGAGTATGTAAAATATGTTTGATATCTTTTTTATTGTTAGATATGCAAGTTCATGATGGTTTATGTGTTTTAGTGAATAATAGTGTGAATAGTGCTTTCGCTTGGTAAATTTTTTATTTTAAGGGTTTTGATTAGTTTTGAAAATATCTTTAGTCTTTTATCAAGTTTAAGCATTATATATAAAATGGTTATTAAATTATTTTTCTCTATAATGCGAACTTGTTGTGGTTTTTATATTTATTGTGAATACTGTTTTAAAATTGTCAAATTTTATTTCAAGATCTTTGATACAATTTCATTATTCTTAAAGTGTTTTCTCAAGATTATTTAATCTATTTTATATATATGAAACTTTTGAAAATATATTCGGAATGAACTCTTTGTTAAAATTCCTATTGGTTGAATATTGAAATTTTATGAATAGTGCAGTGAATAGTATTTTAAAAAAATTGTCATTTTTACTTCAAATATTTTGGTTCATTTTACAAATATTTTCTAACTTTTCAAGTATATGTTAATTATTTCAAATAATTTAAAAGTTGGTCTTACTAAAAAAATAAATACTTTGAATTTAAGAAAAAATGAATGATTTTGAAACTTTTGAAATAATGATTATGTAGAAAAAATTTCCAGTTTCATAAACACTTTCGACCTCTTAACTAACTTTCGGAGATACTTTTGGTCCCTAACCTTCACTTTTGAGGGCATACTGAAATACTTAAGAAAATTGAGTTTTTGACATCTTTTGATATTTATCTTTGAACACTTTATATGTTTATTATTTTCTGCTTATTTTTAGATATCTCTTATGATTTATTTTCTTATATTTAGAAAATCTTTTAATTTTATCCTTATGATTTGTTTTCTTAATTAAAATTTTTCATTAATATATATTTTCTTACTTCTCTTTTATACCCTTTTAGTACTTTTAGTTTTTAATAATGTCAAAAAGGGGAGATATATACATATTAGTTGATGATTGAGAAGTGAGTGTATATATATATGGTTGATGCTTACTTGGCTCTTTTGACTCTTTTAAGTCATAAAGTTTTTTATAAACGTTTTTTTTTATTTCTTTTATGGTTATAGTTCTCATAGTTCTCCTTGAGTTGGTTTATTCTATCTTTTTTTTATAGATTCATTCATTTATGTAGGATTCATTGCATCTCATTTTATTGAGTCAAAACCTCCCTTATGTGTCTCAACAAATTTCAAACATGACATAAATTATTTTTGAAAGGGGAGCACATTAAGGGGAAGTGCATTAAGGGGGAGTGCATTAAGAGGGATTAATTTCTAAAATCCACACACTACACTTGTTATTATAATCTTATCATCCACCAATGATTTGTCATCATAAAAATGGGAGATTATTGGACCTAAGTGTTCTAATCCTTGTTTTGATGATTAATAAACAATTGGTGTGTTACTAATTATATTTAGAAGTGTTTGTGTGAGCTTGTAAACCTCTAATTTAAATAAATGAAATTGCTTCATTTTCAAGAACGAAAAGTGCCAAGATTGGAAGCATACTATAAAAAAGGGGACCAAAATATAATTTTTAGATTATGCATTGTGAATTTCAATTAATTAATTGTGTTGGCTCAAGTTTTTTTTTTTTTTAATTCTAAAACTTATAAATATGGCAAATTTTAAGAAATTATTTTTGGGACCAAAATGAAATTTGACATATGGAGCCTTTTTAAGATACTTTTCTATTAAATAAGATATTTCAAATTATAGATTATAAAAATTCAAATAGAATAAAAATTGAAAGTTTATAACTTAAGTTTTTACTCCATAACTCTTTGAGGAATTAAAGTAAAATTTTCTAAATAGAGTAATTTTGAAATTATTTTTTTATCAAACTAAAAAATCTTAAAATATAGATTACAAGGATACAAACATATTGAAAATCAAAATTTTATAGTATAAATTATGATTTTTTAAAAATTTAATGAAATATTTTTGTGCCCCTAAAGTCAATGTTAGACCGTCGAACATTGAGAAATAGAGGTAAAATTTTCAATGTTCGTTCGCCGAAAGTTGGGATTTTAGGCTGCCGAAAGTCTGTTTTCAAAAAGTTGTGTTTTCACTTCCAAAGATTTGGCCGCTGAACTTTAACCTTAGATTACCGAACCTGAGTTTTTTTTAGTACGAAATAACAACTATTTTAGTATACAAACGGCTCTATTTGCATTTAATACATCCCTAACAACTATATTTATATTAAAACTATAAATATAATGTGTTTTTTATCTGAAAAAATTACAATAATCATCTAAGCATACATTTATTGAGATTCAAGTTTTTTACATTCTTTCTCTCTCTCTAACCCTTGAGCTATAATATTAATTTTTTGAAAGTTAATTTTGAGCTGTAATTGATTTATCTTTTGAGATTGAGTGAAAATTGTTGAATAAATTTATTATATTGAATGTGATTTTGAGTAAATGATTGCTCCTGTAAAAAAAAAGAGATTGTAAAAAGTAAGGGTTTACTCTAAAATTATAAGAATTTTAATACATGAGTGGTTCATTATCATCACACTAAATATATCAATTAACAATATATCAATTAACTTGACTTTACATATTAATATCTGATTTATAAACTTTATAAAAATATAAAATTTTAACACATTATTTTAATATTTCATACTTAACCTTTATAAAAATATAAATATTCAATCTTTAATTTTTATAAAATATAATTATCAAATTAAATTTTATAAAATATAATTATTTAATAACAAAAATTTAAAAATATTTATAATTTACATTATTACATAAAGAATTACATAGCATATTAAATAAATGCTAATAATATTTAATTTTCAATATTATATTTTCCCTTTACGTTTAAACTTTGATACAATATTCCACATCAGCATGCTATATATCACTTTGAAAATTTTATATATTTTATAGACATAAATAATTAAATAATTAAATATATAAATAATTGAATATAATATGGGTAATTAATAAAAAATTAAGAACAAACTCCATCTAGATTTATTATTAATATTTACTTATTTAAATAATTTAAATATTAGTTTAATTAACTCAATGAAAATTTTTATTTTTAATTTAATAAATTATATTTTGTTTATTTTTTAAGTGTATGTAAAAAATCTATATTTAAGTTTTATTTTAGGTAAATGACTTTTTAGTCCTTAAATATATATTTTAATATATTTAAATTTTATTTTAGGTAAATGACCCATTAAATATATATTTTAAGTAAATGATTTTTTGGTCCTTAAAAATTTTATAAAAAATTATTTAATTTTCTATAAAAAAATGGTCTATTTAATCTTTTAAAACTTAAACTATTAAAAATAATACAAAAAGTTTTAAAATTTAACATCGTTAAATCTCCATAAAAAAATAATAAAACTCTTAATAAATATCAGAATAGTTATTTTAGTCATTAAATAAATAATTTAATATTATATTTTAATAATTTATTTTATAAATAATTTATGTTAATTTATATTTTTATAAATAAATATAATAATTTTATAAAATTCATAAAATAAATAAAGTATAATTTAAAGTTTTGAAAAAAATTAACATTTAAACTTAATAAACAGTAAATTAAAATCCTTTATATCAATCAAAATCATAAATAATTTTATATTTTTTCTTTTATAAAGATCAAACTTTAATATTAGAAAATCTCTTAAAAATTCTTAACGTGTTTTAAAAAAAACACAACTATTATAATATGATATATGTAATAAAAATAAGAAAAATAATAAAATATATTAAAGTTTAAATGTGATTTTCTTATAGATATGAGGTTTAAATAATATTATAAATTAATTGAAAAAATATTTTATAATTCTTTATTAGTTTTGAGTGACTTTTGGTAATTATTATATTTTCATAGTTTCTATAATTAAGTTTCATTAAAAAAATATTAATTAGTTCTTTATAAATTAAAATTTCAATGTACTTTTATGGTTTGTATTATTTATTTTATATATGTAATATTATCTAATATCTATAATTATAATAATATTTACATTTTTAAATAACACTAATAAGTTGTTAAATGAGAGGTTAATATTAAAATTGGTATTTAATTAAAAAAATAAAAGGTAATTTGAATTTTTTTAGAGTAAATTATTTTTTATATTTCATAATAATTTTAAATTTAAATATTTATAAATTTCTGTGATAATTTATTTATTTTATTTATTAATAATATAAATATAAGTAAGTGTAATATCTTCAAACTCATAGTTAGAAATAATGACATCACTAGGTATGGGTTAGACTATTTTACAATTAGAGCAAGTGGCATTAGGAAGGGTGCTAACTTACCCCGAGCTATTTTAGGGGAGGTGCTTGCATAACTCTAAACTGTTAATAACTTAATCATAAAAAACTCAAATAAAAAAAAAACAAACATATTTAGAAATAAAGTAGACAGTGTGATTAGTGAGTCTAGACTGAGTCACTTTCGGGAGGTATTTAAAATTTCCCGACGTGCTCACTTGAGGTGTTTGTTAAAATTCGACGTGCTTACCTAAGTAAAATTGGTTTCTAAAGGCTAAAAGCATAATTTAGTTGATCAATCTATCAATATTGAAAGTTTAAAACTAAATTGAAATATGGTAAATAGTTTAGTAGGTTAAAGTATGAATATGGAAAGTTTAAAGACAAAATTCAATTTAGTCCTTTATGTTTTCCATCTCTTCACCTAAACCCTTCATGTGTCACCTAACTAAGTACGAAAGAAATGACAAAGCAAATGAAAAATGGGTTGTTTTCTTCCACCCACCTTATGGTCGTAGCTTATACCATTTGAAAATAAAAATCTTACTTTTTCTTTCTTCCACCAATTCCAAACCAAACTCTCACCAAATCAACTTCTTTCTTTAACCAAAATTCACTCTAAGATCAAGAGCTAAAGAAAGAGATATATATTGAAGGAATTGAAGAAGAAAAGTTTAGGGTTCCATATGCACCAAACTTGAAAATCAGAGGTGAGTTTAAAAATGTGTAGGAAATAGCATCTTATTACTTCTTTATGCATGAATTTAAATTATAAAGCTGTAATTTATAATTTATTCAATCCTTCCGTAAGATATAAATTGACCTAGGTGAAGAAATATCAAAGAGAAAGGGGATATCTAGAGAGTAGAAGTAGAAAAGAAAGAGAAATTTAAGAAATATTTGGTGTTTGTATGATTTTCTGTTATCCTTTAATTTTCTCATGAATATGTGAAATTAGGGATTGATTTTACTTGCTAAAATGTTTCGTTGATTGTATAAATATGTAATATGAATTTCAAAATGGTGTTTGAAAGGTATAAAGTAAAAAATTTAACATGAGAGCTAAAAGTGCAAACCTGACAGGATAGGTTTTAATAGGGCCGTATGTGTTAGCAACTTCATAACTCATTGTATAATTATTAAAATTAGGCCTAAAATATACCAAATGAAATCTGAGAAAAAAAGCTAAAACTTTCATGGTTGATCAAATTCTGAATTTATAGGTAAGATGATGTAAATTACAAGTGAACCTAAACTGGACACAGTGATAGAGCATCCAAAACAAACTGTATTAATTGTACTATAACTTATTATGTACTCAATAAAATTTATTAAGACCAGTGTCAATTGAATCTTAATAAGTAGTTAAGATAAAACAATAGAAACAAGAGACTATAAGCCGAAAACTCTTATTGAAATTCTTGAAAAATTGAAAAGTGTTTATAAAAAGTCAAGGAAAGGCTATTTATAATAGAAAAACCCTAATATGAAAAATTACAAAAAAGTAATCAAATTCCAAAATTGACCCCCTAAATGGTAGAGTTTGGACTAATTAGTTTATGTCAGAAGTTTTAACCAATAACGTTTGGCTAAGTCGAAACAATAGAAACAAGATGTTAGAAGATGAAAACTCTTATTGAAATTCTTGAAAGATTGAAAAGTGTTTATAAACAGTCAAGGAAAGACTATTTATAATAAAAAAAATCCTAATATGAAAAATTACAAAAAAAATAATCAAAATGCCAAATTGGCCCCCTAAATGGTGGAGTTTGGACTGATTAGACTTTGTTAGAAGTTTTAACCAATAACGTTTGGTTAAGACAAAATAACAGAAATAAGAGGCTAGAAGTTGAAAACACTTATTGAAATTCTTGAAAAATTGAAAAGTGTTTATAAACTGCCAAGGTAGGGCTATTTATAATAGAAAAATTCTAATATGAAAAATTATAAAAAAATCCAAAAAAGTAATCAAAATGCAAAATTGACACCCTAAATGGTGGAATTTGGACTAATTATACTCTGTCAAGAGTTTTAAGCAATAACGTTTGGCTAAGACGAAATAATAGAAACAAGAGGCTAAAAGTCAAAAACTCTTATTGAAATTCTTGAAAGATTGAAAAGTGTTTATAAACTGTCAAGGAAAGACTATTTATAATAGAAAAATCCTAATATGAAAAATTATAAAAAAATTCAAAAAAGTAATCAAAATGCAAAATTGACCTCCAAAAATGGTGGAGTTTGGACTGATTAGATTCTGTCAGGAATTTTAACCAATAATATTTGGCTAAGACGAAATAATAGAAACAAGAGGCTAGAAGTTGAAAACTCTTATTGAAATTCTTGAAAGATTGAAAAGTGTTTATAAACCACCAAGGAAACACTATTTATAATTGAAAAACCCTAAGATAGAAAATTAGAAATAGAAACAAGTGGCTAGAAGTCGAAAATTCTTATTGAAATTCTTGAAAAAATGAAAAGTGTTTATAAACAGCCAAGGAAAGGGTATTTATAACAGAGAAACCCTAATATGGGAAATTACAAAAATGTAATCAAAATGTAAAATTTAACCTCCTAAACGGTGGAGTTTGGGCTAATTAGACTCTGTCAGAAGTTTTGACCAATAGCGTTTGGCTAAGACGAAACAATAGAAATAAGAGGTTAGAAGCCGAAAACTCTTATTAAAATTCTTGAAAGAATGAAAAGTGCTTATAAACAATCAAGGAAATGCTATTTATAATAGAAAAGCCCTTATATGAAAAATTATAAAAAAATAATCAAAATGCAAAATTGACCCCTAAACGGTTGAGTTTGGACTAATTAGACTCTCTTAGGAGTTTTAACTAATAATGTTTGGGTAAGACGAAATAATATGAATAAGAGGCTAGAAATCGAAAACTCTTATTGACCGCCTAAACGGTAGAGTTTGGACTGATTAGACTCTTTCAGGAGTTTTAACTAATAACATTTGGCTAAGATAAAATAATAGAAACAAGAGGCTAGAAGCCGAAAACTTTTATTGAAAGTATTGAAATATTGAAAAGTGTTTATAAAGATAGAAAAATCACATTTGACATTATAAATCCTTGGAGAAGATAAAAGATTAGCCTGCTGCAGACGTGAAGATGAAGAATGGACAAAAATCGATGTGGGTTCTTCTCCTTGCATCAATTTAATAAATTACAAGGGACAAATTTTTGTTCTTGATGATAAGTATAGGATTTTGACAATTGATTTTAAAGCTCCTAATCTAGTTGTAAAAGTTTAGCTAGTTTCAGAATTAGCACAAAATTTTAGAACAATATAAGAGTTAAGGAGGCGGCTTCAGCTTATATATAGGGCTCCTGGCATGTGGATTGTGATGTATTTGGTTGAATGAGAAGGAGCACCAATAATGCAAGTTTGAAAATTTGAAACTGATAGTAAGTAGTGAAGAGTTTAGGGAATAAAGTACTGTCTTTGGGAGAACATTCATCTTCTTTCTTAGTTAAAGCTCAATGTGGATCTAGATGCAAGCCTAATTGCATATACTATGCTGAAGATTTGTCTACAGAAATACAAGACGTGGGGTCTACAACCTGACAGATGGGTGCATTGAGCCTCTTTTCAAAAAAATCATGCCCTTTGGGTTCAACCTAATTTCTTGTTTGTTTCTTTTGCTTAATATAGAATTAATTATTAGTTATCAATTAAATTAGATTAAATTCTCAATTTTTTTTATGTATTTTGTGGGAATGTTTATTAGTTATCAATGAAATTTAGATTTTCTTTTCTAATTCAATGAAATATTTAATGATTGATGATATTTTGAAGGGTGACTTCATAACTTATATTAGGAAAAATTGAAAGACATGGATATTATTCCAAAACTCTCAAAAATTGGTCCAATCAATCAAATCGAACCGAATCAGATCAGTTCAGTTCGATTTGATTTTTATCTTTATTCGATTTGGTTCGATTCAATAAATACATTCAATTCAGTTTTCGATTATTTTAATTCAGTTCGATTTTCAACCGAACCGACCGAATCTCACCCCTAGGCAAATGTAATGAATTGCTTATAATTCAGAATGGTTGTGCAAGAATGCATACCTTGATCTTTGTGCATATTGGCTTTTATACTATAAAAAGGTGGAGTTGATTATTAAATCTCTTGGAAATCTGACTGGTACTGATTAATGGATAAGAGATTCCATGGTTACAGGTGTAATGGAGATCTATTAGATTGTATGGTAACTTTCCGTGAAGTTTCGTCCGGTTTAAGAGATGGCGAATCTTGGTGAAAAAGTGAGTGCTATGGAATTTAGATCTTTCTTTTTATGGATGGGATTACATATCAGGTAATCAAACATTTGCAATGTGATTCTATTTTATGATAACAGCTCATAATTTATTTTAGATAATTATTATATCGCATCAGGAAAAGAAGATAACAAAATCAAATAGAAATGAAGGACCCACTCCATAAAACATCTAACGAATTTTTTTAATGCATTTGACGAAAATGGTTTTGAAAGCATTTGATAAAAATCTTAAAAATCCATATTTGTGGTTCCTTTATTTTGGATGCCTGTTTAAAAAAAAAAGGTTTTAAGTAATTGGGTAAAAAATAAATCAGCAATCCAATTACCAAAAAGTGTTACAATTTCTTTTATGAGAAATAACGTAGTATCTAAAAACTCAAACATTAATATTTTTAAATTATATTAAAATATCAATTTAAAATGTTGTTATAAGTCTAATTTAACTGTAAAAAAAATAAATTTATTGTTTAGTGTATGAAATATTAATTAAAATTTTAATTTAAATATAATTATTAAAATACGAAAAATTTAAAATTTTTTTTGACATTATCCCTAATATTTACATTTTATAATAAATGATTGATTCACTAATAGACCATTAACAAAAATTTTGACTCTTTAATAGACTATTAACATCCACTTTAATATACATTTGTTATGTGTACTATTGCACTGATAAATAATAATACTAATAAGTAATTATATTTTAAAATATTTTTATTTAATAATATTAATTTATAAATAATAATTTTTTTGTCAATACTTTTTTATTAAGTTGTAAACTAATTTTAATTTATATTTGTGTTATTTACTAATAATTCTTTTCATAATTAATCAATTTTATAACAAAACATGCATATAACATATTTGATAATCTGAAATCCAGAAAATAGGGTTTTACAGAGGTTTTGTAGGTTATGGAAAAACTTGGAGGTCTGAGGGAAGGGTCTCCCCTTTTATCATTTTCCTTTCGTCCGCTAGTGACATATAACAGAGCCCTCGTCATTGGGCCACGTGTCTCTGTTATACAGATACGGACATACGAACATATCAGGCTCCTGCTACATGCGTAACGATCTTTGATTCTCCTCTGACATGCATACAAGGGGACCCGCTAGCAAGAAAGGCTGGCCGCTTTCGGTCTTCCGGGTCGGACAAGAAGGTAGGGTTGTGGCCGAGGATGGAGAAGACTGGACTGTGGGCCCAGAGCATTTGGGCCAGCTTGTAAGGAAAGCTTAGGTGGGGTGCGATCTCCCGGCGGAATGGGCCAGGTCTAGCTCTTGGGGAAGATCTGGAAGCCTTCATATCGTAGGCTGTCTTCATGGGCCGACCCTTAGACAGGGGTGAAGGAACCCAACGGTCATCAATTGCCCCTTTACCTTCTCGTCAGTTATTGCCCGGCTGACGAGGGGGTAAACATCGTGAATAATAATGACTGTGCCGCTCCAGGACAAGACTGTTCAGAACCACTTTTCGTCTCATTACTGTTTCACATTTTGAATTTTCTCTGTCTTCTCGGAAAGCTTGCTCTCTTCTGCTCTCTGTTCTCCTTCGCCTTCTTCTGCTTATCTATCTTTACTGTGTTTCAGTTACGCTTTCTTATTCGTCCATGGAAGGTCCTAAACTTCCCGAAGTTTTTGATCTTAAGTCATGCATCACTCCTTCTTCCATAACTAAGTTCATTTCTCGGAGGTATTTAGATACTCCGCTTTATTTTATTCGAGCACCCCTCCAGAATGAGAGGATAGTTCTTCCAAATCCTTCCCCTCCTGGTTTGATAGATCCCCAAAAGGGTCGTAGTATAGTCTTTTTTATTAAGCAACGGGACCTCGGCCTGACTTTTCCGTTTACCCCTTTCTTCGTCGAGGTTTTTCAGTACTTCGGGATAACCCCCCGGATGCTGTCTCTGAATTCCATTTTATTCATGTGTTGCTTTGAATCTATCTGCTTGAGCTGGGGTTTTACGCCCACGGCATGTCTATTCGTTACTTTCTTCCGTCTTGTTAAGGCGATCCAGAATTTTTACTACTTTGCCCCCCGTGGAGGGCTATCTCTCTTCACGGGCTATAAGGACTCAATAAAGGGCTGGGTAGAGAGTTTCCTTGTGGCAGAGTTGAAGAAAGAGACCGACCTGTCGTGGGGAGTGGGGCTCGACTGGGAGAATGTTCCCCTGGGCTGCAATGACCTGCCCCAGCTGAGCCTTGCCGAGCAGGTGGGGTTCCTCCGACTGACTTCTGTCGACAAGAAGTATGACGTCGAGAAGTGTATGTTTGCGTCTAACCTTAGGGATATCCGAGACGCGGGTATTGTGCTTGGTCTAGCAGTTCTTTTTTCTTTGTGACTGGTACTGGAAAGTATGCTAACCTTTTCTGGTTGTTTTTTTTTTTTGTTTTTTTTTTTGTGCAGCTTCTGACGCCAAGATGGATCAAATCAAGCCCCCGAAGAACTTAGTTTTGTCCCGGGAGAGCATGAATGCCTCGTTGGATGCCCTCCGAGCTGGACGTCGCGTGTCTGAAGCCACTGAAGAGGTGGCTCAGGTTATTTCTGTAATACCCGGCTCGAGTCCGGCCTCGGAATTCCTGTCGTCTGGTGGAATCTCGGGTGTCGGAACCCTCGAGAAGGGTAAGACATATGTTTTCATGTGTGTTTTAAGAGTTTTGAATGTTTTCAAGTGTGAAAGGAAATGAGTTTTGAAAGAAAAGCAATAAGGGAGAAATGCAAAGGTTCGGCCGCCGAAGGTCACTTTCGGCCGCCGAACATTGCATGGTTTCGGATTCACGTTCGGCTGTCGAAGGTGGTCTGGCCAGCCACCTATTTAAGGGCCAAAGGTCGGTGGAAGGAGGATATTTCTCCTCCACTTGCAGCCAGAGGTGAGTTCCAGCCTCTCCCAAGTTGACTTTCATGTTTTTCATGTTTTTCACCAAATCTTTCAAGGGTTTTAAGAGTTTTGGTGTGTTTTGAAAGTTTTGAGCAAAAATAGCAAGTTTGGAAGTTTGGAGCTTTGGAAGAGGTTTTCTTCATATCTCCACGTTAGGATCACTTGATCTCTTGTTTGGAAGAGGTAAGTCAAGATCCAGAACCTCTTTTACTGATTTTTGAAGGTTTTATGGGAGTTGTAGGGATAGTATGCATGAATAGGGTTTTGGTTGAGGTTTTGCATGATTTTGTGTTTAAGCATGTTGAAGTGTTGTTTGTAGGTTTCTTGGGGTGATAAGT
This sequence comes from Manihot esculenta, assembly GCF_001659605.2. Classification (NCBI taxonomy): domain Eukaryota; kingdom Viridiplantae; phylum Streptophyta; class Magnoliopsida; order Malpighiales; family Euphorbiaceae; genus Manihot; species Manihot esculenta. The sequence goes on along the minus strand of NC_035169.2, from coordinate 17,258,390 downwards.
GAGTTTTAGGCCCTTTTATGCATGTTTTATGGTATGTGCTAGTTGGGAGTAGTTGATATGCATGTTGGGTAAGTTTGGGGGAAAGGTTTGCATGAAACAGAGCAAGGTTCTTGTAATACCCGGCTAGAAGCCGACACCGGAATTCCTGTCGTTCGGTGGAATCCGGGGTGTTGGAATTCTATAGAAGGGTAGGATTTATGTTTTTCTTATTCTTAAGTATTTGTATGATCATGTATGAGTTTTATAGGTACACAGAGAGTATAGCAGGCTTGCTACGGGTTCTGGCGGCCTTAAGCCGACCTGAATCCTAGCGCCGGTGACGGTCCATTTTGGCGTCGTTACAGTTCTGCCCAGCGGGCAAAACCAGGTTCGGCTGCCGAAGGAAGGTTCGGCCGCCGAACCCCTTGTGGAGGCAGTTTCGACTGCCAAAGCTTGCCCCCGAAACTTGGGACTTTCGTCTCTGGAGGCAAGGTTCGGCCGCCGAAAGTGCCGCCGAAGGTTGAGTTTCGTCTCTGGACGAGACTTTCGGCCGTCGAAGGTGCCGCCGAACATGCATGAGTTTCATCTCTGGAGAGGGGTTTCGGCCGCCGAACCTGCCGCCGAAAGTACCCTGTCTAGCTTTCTTTTGCATGTTTTATGTGATTGTTTGGGGATCTTTTAGAGGGGTTTTGGGGAGTTTCTGAGCGGCGTTCTTGAGTTAGTTTGGTCCCTCATTTGAGTCCACCTGTGTAGGTACGGACCAGAGGAACCCCAGAGAGCAGCAGTGAGCACTGTTTCCGAACCTGCCGAGTCAGCCAGAGGTGAGTGGAACTTCTCTTTTCAGAACTAAACTAATTGGAGCATATGTCATGTATCATAAGAGTATAGTAGGGTGTTTGCATTAGTTGCACGAAGTTGACACATTGCATATACGATGTGTATGAGGCTGTGGATAGACCAAGGCGACTCCAATAGCCCAAACTCTGTTATAAGACCTGGCCGGGCCAGGCAGCCATCTGTAGGTAAGACCTGACTAGATCAGGCAGCAGAGATAGTAAGACCTGGCTAGGCCAGGCATTCAGAGTGGTAAGACCTGGCCAGGCCAGGCAGATTGAGGTTGTAAGACCTGGCTAGGCCAGGCATCCTTTCAGTGGATTGTTGGTGGTCATGTCTATCCCTGAGATGATGTGCTGTAGTGCATTCCATGAGATCATGTTTTCAACTTATGGTTTATATAGTTATGCTCATTGGGCTTGTATAGCTCATCCCTCTCCCCTATCCCCCAGGTTTGCAGGTTCAGAGTTCAGAGGGAGTCCAGTAGGGTTTGCAAGAAGCAGAGTTATGTAATAGCTAGTGTGGACATGTACATGTAAAGAGATAATGTATAGTGTGTAGCTTTGTGCTTGACTTATAAGAGTTGGAATCCCTTGTTGTAGACACATGATCAGTTTATGTATGTTTTCTTTTATTGTATGAATATGAGAAAACCAGGCTTAACATTATGAGTTGATAGATCAGAAATAGTGCATGCACAGGTTAAGCCCGGGAGGAAAGAAAAGTTTTTAATAGTTTGACAGAAAATGTATGCTCATGTATGGGATTTCACAGGTACACAGACAGTATAGCAGGCTTACTACGGGTCCCGGCGACCTTAAGTCGATCTGGATCCTAGTGCCGATAGCAGTTCGGTTTCCAGGCTGTTACAGATTGGTATCAGAGCCCTAGGTTCACATGGTCGGACCTATAGGTAGAGTTGGGCTCATAGAGGTTTAGTGGGTCAAGCACAATAGGAAAACATGTCCACTAGGATAGGATGTTAGTCCTGTCTATCTGTTGATGATGTGCAATGCCATGATGCATGTGTTGTTTTCCTCTATGTGTTGCTTATGTGCTCTGTTATGTGTTGTTTCCAGAGAGAGTTAAGATGCGAGGAACTCGTCAATCCGCGAGATTGACTGGAGTCCCACCTGAAAGTGAGGGTACAGCTGCTCGTCCTCCTGCATTGCCAAGGGCAAGGACTCACAGGTTAAGCAGGGAGGGAACGTCAAGAGACCCTCGAAGGTCTTCTGACGAGAGCAGAAGAGGAATAGGCAGAGGGGGAAGATCAGAAGAAGAGAGAGTTGCTATGGAGGAGGCTCAGAGTAGAGATGGAAGTATGGGTATAGGAAGGTCAGAAGAAGGTATGGGGGAGTCCCAGGGAGGCGTACAGGCCTCGGGGTTTGGCTCTCCACCCTTTCCATAGGGCCCAGGGGATCCGATGGGAGGTACGTCGGATTACTCCAGCTTTGCCCCATATCCACCCTACATGCCATATATGCCCTATCCTTCCTTTTATCCACCATATCACATGTATCCACCCCCACCTTTTTATCCAAGTTCAACATCGTCTAAAGCCAGAGAAACAGTACCTCCACCACCACCACCTGAACCAGCAGCCCCTGTTGTTGAAGCACAACCTAGTTCTTCAGGAGGAACGAAGGTGAAGATGACGGAGTACTTAAAGTTGGATGCTCCGAAATTCAACACGGGAGATGATCCCTTTGAGTATCTCAGTGCAGTCAGAATGATAACAAGTGAGTTGGGAGCAGATGAGAGCAGGGCCATTGAGATGGCAGGGTTCACATTAAAATGCAAGAAAGCCAGAGAATGGTTCAAGAACTATGTGGACCCCAGAATAGACAGTATGTCATGGGAAGAGTTCGCCAACGAATTTTCTGGGTGGGCTTTCCCTGACAGTTCTAGGGAGTTAAAGGTTGTGGAGTTTGAGCAGTTGAGACAGATGGAGGAGATGACCATTGATGAGTATACAGATAAGTTCTTGGAATTGTTACCATACGTGGGTCAGGCGTATGATACGGATAAGAAGAAGGCAAAGAGATATGCCACGAGGCTTCATCCTAGGTATTTCTCCTTGATTCTCCACGCGGAGAAGGAGAGTTTCCACTCCATTGTGGATGCTGCTAGAAAGATGGAGGCCAGTGCCATAAGTCAGGGTGTAGTCAAGCAATTAAAGGCACAGTCTTCTGGTGCTAAACCAGGTTCCTCCTCACAGAGTACGGCAAGTGCGAGCAAAAAGAGATGGGATAAATTCAGAGGAAAGAGAGGCAAGTTCTGGAACAGGATTAAGACGGGTCTGGGAATGAGTAGCGGCTCCAGCTCTGGCACAGATCTTTCAGTTTGCAATAGGTGTGGGAGACCGCACAAAGGAGCTTGTTTGTTGGGATCTACAGCCTGCTATAGATGTGGGCAGGAGGGACATTATGCACGGGAATGTCCTCAGGCGACTTTGGTTGCACCATCCCAGCAGATGACCTTAGGTAGTGTCGTACAGTCAGTAGCTTCAGCCCGTCCACCAAGCAGTGGCAGAGGTAGAGGAAGAGGGGCAGCCTCTTCATCAGGGATGGGTTCCCGAGGTGCAGGTCCGTCAGCTCCAGCACGGATTTTCACCATGACGCAACAGGAGGCAGACACGTCGAACACAGTGGTGTCAGGTACTCTCATCATTGGGTGTTCAGAGGTGTATGCTTTGATGGACCCCGGTGCTTCTCACTCTTTCATTTCTTCTAGAGCTGCAGAGAGATTGGGGTTGATTGTATCCGCGTTAGAGTGTCCTCTCTGGGTCAGTGGACCTAGATGTGACCCATCATTGGCAGAGTCAGTCTGTCAGTTCAGTCCAGTGTTTATAGAGGATAGATGCCTTCCAGCTGACCTTGTGGTTCTAGAGTTGACAGATTTTGATGTCATTCTAGGGATGGATTGGTTATCTACCTATAGTGCTACCTTGCACTGCAGGGACAAGGTAGTGAGTCTCAGAGACCAGGATGGGTCAGAGTGTGTCTTCAGAGGAGACAAGAGAGGGACACCTAGGGGTTTGATATCAGCCCTCCAGGCTCATAGGATGTTGAGGAAGGGGTGTCAGGGGTTCCTAGCTTATGTGAGAGAGCTAGACAGTCGGGTTAGGGAACCATCCTCAGTACCAGTTGTTAGAGACTTCCCAGATGTGTTTCCTGAAGAGCTTCCAGGACTACCACCTGGTAGGGAAATAGAGTTCGAGATAGAGTTGATGCCCGGTACCAGACCGATCTCTATTCCTCCCTACAGGATGGCACCAGTAGAGCTGAAAGAGTTGAAAGAGCAGTTACAGGATTTGGTAGCTAAGGGTTTCATCCGCCCGAGTACCTCACCCTGGGGTGCTCCAGTATTATTTGTCAGAAAGAAGGATGGACCTCTTAGACTTTATGTTGACTACAGGCAGTTGAACAAAGCCACTATCAAAAACAAGTATCCTTTACCCAGGATCGATGATCTATTCGACCAACTGACAGGAGCAGGTTGTTTTTCTAAGATAGATCTGAGATCCGGATACCACCAGTTGAAGATTAGGAAAGGAGATGTATCCAAGACTGCTTTCAAAACCAGATATGGGCATTATGAGTTCCTAGTGATGCCGTTCGGGTTGACTAATGCCCCTGCAGCATTCATGGATCTCATGAATAGGGTTTTCAAGGAGTACTTGGATCGTTTTGTGATTGTCTTTATCGATGATATCTTAGTGTACTCCAGGAATGCGGAGGAGCATGCCCAGCATCTGAGGGTAGTTTTGCAAACTTTGAGAGAGCATGGCTTGTATGCCAAGTTCTCCAAGTGCGAGTTCTGGCTAAGGAGCATTGCCTTTTTGGGACATGTAGTATCAGAGGAAGGAATAGCAGTAGATCCCAAGAAGGTAGAGGCAGTAGCCAATTGGCCTACACCCATGACAGTGACAGAGATCAAGAGTTTTCTGGGTTTGGCAGGCTATTATCGGAGGTTCGTTCAGGACTTTTCGAAGATAGCTGCTCCTATGACCAGACTGACTAGGAAGAATCAGAAGTTCGTATGGGCAGAGGATTGTGATGAGAGTTTTGAAGAGTTAAAGAGACGGTTGACTTCATCACCGGTGTTAGCTCTGCCGAACAGTGATGATGATTTCACAGTGTTCTGTGATGCATCCCGAGTGGGATTAGGTTGTGTGTTAATGCAGAATGACAGAGTGATAGCTTATGCTTCTAGGCAGCTGAAGAGGCACGAGCTGAACTATCCGACACATGATCTTGAGATGGCAGCTGTTATCTTTGCACTTAAGATGTGGAGGCATTACCTCTATGGGGTAAAGTGTGAGATCTATACGGATCATAAGAGCCTGCAGCACATCTTAAGTCAGAGAGAGTTAAACTTGAGGCAGAGACGGTGGGTAGAATTGCTCAGTGATTACGATTGTAAGATCCAATATCATCCGGGTAAGGCTAATGTTGTAGCTGATGCCTTAAGCCGGAAGTCACTTGGCAGTTTATCCCACATTGCAGTAGAGAGAAGACCGGTGGTGAAGGACTTTTGCAGACTCATGGATGAAGGGCTACAGTTGCAGTTATCTGGTACAGGTGCTTTGATTGCACAGATGAGCATTACACCAGTGTTTCTAGAGCAAGTGGCTCTGAAACAGCACGAAGATCCTGAGTTAGTGAAGATTGCCAGGACTGTTCAGTCTGGCAACAGTGCAGAGTTCAGATTTGACAGTGAGGGGATTCTTCGTCACAGTAAGAGATTATGTGTACCAGATAATAGCAGTTTGAAGGAAGACATTATGAGGGAAGCTCATAGTGCGAGATATAGCGTTCACCCTGGAGCCACCAAGATGTATCAAGACTTGAGAAGGGTGTATTGGTGGCCAGCGATGAAGAGGGAAGTGGCACAGTTTGTGTCAGCCTGCGAGACATGTCAAAGGGTGAAGCTAGAACACCAGAAGCCAGCTGGAATGCTTAACCCACTGCCGATTCCAGAGTGGAAATGGGAGAACATCGCTATGGATTTTGTAGTGGGGTTACCGGCGATGTCCAACAGGCTAGACTCCATATGGGTGATTGTGGACAGACTGACGAAATCTGCTCACTTCATTCCAGTCAGGAGCAACTATTCTGTGGACAAGTTAGCGCAGGTCTATGTAGAAGAGATAGTCAAGCTGCATGGAGTTCCAGTGTCGATAGTATCAGATAGAGGACCGCAGTTCACCTCCAGGTTTTGGCGGAGTCTGCAAGCTGCTATGGGTACAAGATTGGATTTCAGCACTGCTTTCCATCCACAGATAGACGGTCAGTCCGAGAGGACCATCCAAACCATAGAAGATATGCTGAGAATGTGTGTGTTAGACTTTGGCGGTTCTTGGAGGCAGCATCTACCTCTGGTGGAGTTTGCCTACAACAACAGCCATCATGCTAGCATAGGGATGGCTCCTTATGAAGCTCTGTATGGGAGGAAGTGCAGAACACCTGTTTGCTGGGAAGAGGTAGGAGAGAAGGCTCTTGCAGGGCTAGAGTTAGTTGAGATTACCAGCAAGTTAGTACCTATCATCAGAGAGAGGATCAGAACAGCTGTAAGCAGACATAAAATTTATGCAGACATCCGTAGAAAGCAGATAGAGTTCCAGGAGGGGGATATGGTATTGCTGAAAGTGTCTCCAATGAAAGGAGTGGTTCGCTTTGGAAAGAAAGGTAAATTAGCTCCACGGTACATGGGTCCCTTTGAGATCTTGCAGAAGATCGGGCCTGTGTCGTGTAAGCTGGATTTACCTGCATCGATGGAACGAGTTCACCCGGTATTTCATGTTTCTATGTTGAGAAAGTTTGTGTCAGATCCAGAGAAGGTTCTTAGTGAGCCTGAGGTGGAAATCTTAAGCAATCTCACCTATGTCGAGCAGCCAGTGCGGCTCATTGACACCCAGATTCGAAAGCTGAGAAACAAGGAGATACCAATGGTGAAAGTCCTGTGGAACCACCATAATCTAGAAGAGTGCACTTGGGAGACACGGGAGTCAATGCTCCAGCAATATCCATATCTGTTTTAAGGTTAGGTTTTCCCCTTTTCTATGTGTTTATGTGTTTCGTTGTTTGAGGAACATTCGGGGATGAATGTTCTTAAGGGGGGGAGAATGTAATACCCGGCTCGAGTCCGGCCTCGGAATTTCTGTCGTCTGGTGGAATCTCGGGTGTCGGAACCCTCGAGAAGGGTAAGACATATGTTTTCATGTGTGTTTTAAGAGTTTTGAATGTTTTCAAGTGTGAAAGGAAATGAGTTTTGAAAGAAAAGCAATAAGGGAGAAATGCAAAGGTTCGGCCGCCGAACATTGCATGGGGGTCTGGCCAGCCACCTATTTAAGGGCCAAAGGTCGGTGGAAGGAGGATATTTCTCCTCCACTTGCAGCCAGAGGTGAGTTCCAGCCTCTCCCAAGTTGACTTTCATGTTTTTCATGTTTTTCACCAAATCTTTCAAGGGTTTTAAGAGTTTTGGTGTGTTTTGAAAGTTTTGAGCAAAAATAGCAAGTTTGGAAGTTTGGAGCTTTGGAAGAGGTTTTCTTCATATCTCCACGTTAGGATCACTTGATCTCTTGTTTGGAAGAGGTAAGTCAAGATCCAGAACCTCTTTTACTGATTTTTGAAGGTTTTATGGGAGTTGTAGGGATAGTATGCATGAATAGGGTTTTGGTTGAGGTTTTGCATGATTTTGTGTTTAAGCATGTTGAAGTGTTGTTTGTAGGTTTCTTGGGGTGATAAGTGAGTTTTAGGCCCTTTTATGCATGTTTTATGGTATGTGCTAGTTGGGAGTAGTTGATATGCATGTTGGGTAAGTTTGGGGGAAAGGTTTGCATAAAACAGAGCAGGGTTCTGCCCAGCGGGCAAAACCAGGTTTGGCCGCCGAAGGAAGGCTCGGCCGCCGAACCCTTTGTGGAGGCAGTTTCGGCTGCCAAAGCTTGCCCCCGAAACTTGAGACTTTCGTCTCTGGAGGCAAGGTTCGGCCGCCGAAAGTGCCGCCGAAGGTTGAGTTTCGTCTCTGGACGAGATTTTCGGCCGCCAAAGGTGCCGCCGAACATGCATGAGTTTCGTCTCTGGAGAGGGGTTTCGGCCGCCGAACCTGCCGCCGAAAGTGCCCTGTCCAGCTTTCTTTTGCATGTTTTATGTGATTGTTTGGGGATCTTTTAGAGGGGTTTTGGGGAGTTTCTGAGCGGCATTGTTTGGGGATCTTTTAGAGGGGTTTTGGGGAGTTTCTGAGCGGCGTTCTTAAGTTAGTTTGGTCCCTCATTTGAGTCCATCTGTGTAGGTACGGACCAGAGGAACCCCAGAGAGCAGCAGTGAGCACTGTTTTCGAACCTGCCGAGTCAGCCAGAGGTGAGTGGAACTTCTCTTTTCAGAACTAAACTAATTGGAGCATATGTCATGCATCATAAGAGTATAGTAGGGTGTTTGCATTAGTTGCACGAAGTTGACGCATTGCATATACGATGTGTATGAGGCTGTGAATAGACCAAGGCACCCAAACTCTGTTATAAGACCTGGCCGGGCCAGGCAGCCATCTGTAGGTAAGACCTGACTAGATCAGGCAACAGAGATAGTAAGACCTGGCTGGGCCAGGCAGGCATAGTGGTAAGACCTGGCCGGGCCAGGCAGATTGAGGTTGTAAGACCTGGCTAGGCCAGGCATCCTTTCAGTGGGATTGTTGGTGGTCATGTCTATCCCTGAGATGATGTGCTGTAGTGCATTCCATAAGATCATGTTTTCAACTTATGGTTTATATAGTTCTGCTCATTGGGCTTGTATAGCTCATCCCTCTCCCCTATCCCCCAGGTTTGCAGGTTCAGAGTTCAGAGGGAGTCCAGCAGGGTTTGCAAGAAGCAGAGTTATGTAATAGCTAGTGTGGACATGTACATGTAAAGAGATAATGTATAGTGTGTAGCTTTGTGCTTGACTTATAAGAGTTGGAATCCCTTGTTGTAGACACATGATCAGTTTATGTATGTTTTCTTTTATTGTATGAATATGAGAAAACTAGGCTTAACATTATGAGTTGATAGATCAGAAATAGTGCATGCACAGGTTAAGCCCGGGAGGAAAGAAAAGTTTTTAATGGTTTGACAGAAAATGTATGCTCATGTATGGGATTTCACAGGTACACAGACAGTATAGCAGGCTTACTACGGGTCCCGGCGACCTTAAGTCGATCTGGATCCTAGTGCCGGTAGCAGTTCGGTTTCTGGGCTGTTACAATTTCCTCTAGGACGGTTAGCCGTCCTCTTGCCAAAGCTTCCTCTCGAGCCCCTAAACCGAGCTCTCGCGGTACCAAATCCTCTCGGCCATCTAGCCGTGGCAGGTCGATCTTGGTCCCTAAACCTACTTTGGAGTCCAGGTCCAATCAAGCTTCTATAGAGGAGGTGAGGGAAGCTCCTCGAATCATTATGAAGCAGGTGAAAGATATTGAGCAAGTGAGGTTGGATCCTGTTCTTCCTCCCGAGGAGGTGCCAAGGGGGAGGTTTGAGTCCCCCATTGTTGAAGAGGAAGCTCTGGAGAAGAGGACGGAGGTTATTCTTATGGAGGAAGATGTCCCGGAGGCCTCTACTGGGAATGCCTCTGCTCCTGTGGAGATTGGATCTGAATCTGTTGACGAAGGCGTCATAGAGAAAACTGGGGACAAGCGTCCAGCCCCTCCTGAAATATCTGCCCCAGCTCCTGCTCGGAAGAAGTCCAGGGCTTCCGCGGGATCGGCTCCAGCCCTCCCTCCTATTGGGAAGGAGAAGGGTGTCCCCGTGGTACCTCTGTTGTCTGCCCCAGACAACGACATTCTGAACGCGGAGGACATCACCCACCAATCTCCGGCTAGTGTGGTCGCCGAAATCATCAAAGAGCGGATGTTTGGTGGCATCACAGAGGCTTCAGACCCCCGCTTGCTCGCCCTCACTGGTCTTCTAGCCAGTTCCACTAAGGAGCAGGCAGCGTTCCGGTCTCGACCTCGGGGGGAGCTCGGAGATATAATTAGGGAGATGCTCCTGATGGTAAGTCATCTTTTGGTTTCCTTTCTAGCTTTCTTTATTTCTTTCTTCTAATGGTTGTCTTTTTGCACTAGGTGACGGGCCTCTTTATGGAGGTGGATGCTCGCGACCACTCTCTCCGGGAGTCCGTGAATCGCCAGATTGAGGAGGCGCGTCTGGAGGAGAACTTGTCTGCCACCAGTGACGCCAGAGGCAATCTTGCGGCTATTCGAGAGAACTCCGAATCCCTCCAGATCGAGCTACATACAGCTTTGGAGGCCCTCAAGAGGGCTGATGGGAGGGCGGCTGAGGCGCAGGAACATGCTAAATCCCTGGAAGCGGAGTTGTCTCGCACTCAAGGGGTTCTTAAGGAATCTGACGAGAGGGCAGCTGCAGCTGAGGTCCGCTGTGAAGAAGTGTTGAAGCAGCTGTCCTCCATGGTGGGGACCCTTCGTGAGAGGGATGAGGCTATAAGTCAGAGGGATGAGATCCATCGTCAGTATGAGGCCCTGAAGGCTGATTTCAAAGGAATTCAGGCTCATCTTGACAAGGTGAGGATTCAAAAGGAAGGGGCTGGAAGTTCTCGAGCAGGAGCTGAGCAGGAGTTCTGATCGTATCAGAGACCTGGCTTCATTGGCGGAGGAGTCCAAACTTCATAATCAAAAGCTCAGCCATGAGGTCAGGACTTTGGAGTATAAATGTTCAGCCCTGCTCGAGGAGGCCAGGCATGCTGAGGACAGAATCCAGCTGGAGTGTGAGAGGCGTTTGATGGAGTATAAGGATTCGGCTGAGTTAAAGAGGGAGATTGAACAGGCCTGTGAAGCTCATCTCCAAGATTACAAGGAATCTTCTGAGTTGAAAGCAAGCATAGCTGAGGCCTGCCAGTCACAACTTGCGGAGTATAAAGCCTCTGATGAGATGAAGACTGCTATTTGGCAAAAAGGCTTCCGCATGTTCATGTCTGGCTTCAATCGGGGTTTAAGAGAAGCCAGACTTGCTCCTGATACCCCTTTAGCAAAGCTCCGAATTGCTGAGGTGGACTCTGATGGTGAGAACGTGCTATACGGGGAGGATGATTTTCCCTTGCCCAGAGGGACCTCTCGCACTGCAGCTGAGTCTTCTGAGGAAGAAACCGAGCTGGACGGGGAAGATGTGGAGGTCCTCAGACCTGAAGGGGATGACTCTGGGCCTCAAGAGGAGGATGTAGAGCTAGGAGAGGAAGGTGCTAGGCCTCAAGGGCTGGAGATTGTGCCTCTTGGGGATGCTAGACCTCTCCCAGATGACAATGTAAATGTAGATAAAGATAATGTAGATGATGATGTACCTAGAAGTATTAGTCCCTTAAGGACTGTTTTTCCTTCGACCCTAGCAGATAATTAGAATAGATTGTAATACATTTTTCTTTTAATGAAATTTTATTTTCCTTTACTTGAACTACTTCTTGTTTTTCATCCATTCTTGAACTTACCTCTGCTTATCACGAATGAAACACTTAAACTGCGTGCCTCATAATTTTTTCTAAGGGATCCACTGTGATGTTTTTCCTTTTTGCCTTCAGGCCTGTCAGAACTGAAATTCTATCATTTAACTGAACTTTTGACCCGTAGATTTATCTATTTTGCTAGGGCATTCTTATCCGTAAGCCTTTTCCGAGCTGGACTGACTGTACCCGTGAGTTCTGTTTTAAGGTGATGAGCAGGGACTGAAACTGAGGTTTTATCTGCTCGTGCCCTTAGGTTTTTCCTCGAGTTGCCCCTTTACCTCCTCAGCATTTATTACATGAGTGGTGAGGGGGTAAATCCTTAGAATTTGTAACTGTGCAGCTTCATTTTAGACAATTTTACCTCTCTTTCCGGTTATGAGCTCGGATATCTAGTCCCTTGTTGAAGTGACCTTTTGTCAGTCAGTGTGATCCAGGCAGTATGTTCCATTAGGATGGGGAGTTCGGCCTTTTGTTGTTTTCTTTACTCGGCTTTATTGAGCTCGGTCATTTATTTGTTGAGAGTCCGTTCTCACAGCAGATTAAGGAGCTCGGATTTTTGCTTTTTGCATAGGTTTTTACATATATAATTTTATGGTGCTATGGGCTCGGGAGTTCGGAATTTTGACTTCCCTACTTTGGTGCCCTAAGCTCTTTTGTGGAGCCTGTAGCTTTGGTTTGCCTCTTGAGCTTTTTGAGCTCGGTTCTCTTTAGTTTTTGGAGCTCGTGTTTTCAGGTCGGCTTTTCTTGGCCTCTTGTTGCCTTTGTCTTCTTAGTTCGGCTTTTTACACTAGGAGATCTTAGGGATCCCGGTCTTTTACCTCCAGGACGTCTCTATGTCTCAAGGAGGTCTTCTGATGCCAGGAGATCTTGGGGATCCTGGACTTGTAGTTCCGGGAGATCTTGGGGATCCCGGTCTTTTACCTCCAGGAGGTCTCTATGTCTCAAAGAGGTCTTCTGATGCCAGGAGATCTTGGGGATCCTGAACTTGTAGTTTCGGGAGATCTTGGGGATCCCGGTCTTCATCCGGGAGATCTTGGGGATTCCGGTCTTTTACCTCCAGGAGGTCTCAACGTCTCAAGGAGGTCTTTTGATGCCAGGAGATCTTGGAGATCCTGGACTTGTAACTCCGGGAGATCTTGGGGATCCCGGTCTTTTACCTCCAGGAGGTCTCTACGTCTCAAGGAGGTCTTCTGATGCCAGGAGATCTTGGGGATCCTGGACTTGTAACTCTGGGAGATCTTGGGGATCCCGGTCTTTTACCTCCAGGAGATCTCTATGTCTCAAGGAGGTCTTCTGATGCCAGGAGATCTTGGGGATCCTGGACTTGTAACTCCGGGAGATCTTGGGGATCCCGGTCTTTTACCTCCATGAGATCTCTATGTCTCAAGGAGGTCTTCTGATGCTAGAAGATCTTGGGGATCCTGGACTTGTAACTCCGGGAGATCTTGGGGATCCTGGTCTTTTACCTCCATGAGATTTTGGGCCCTGACGCCTGTTTTATTTTTCCTTTCTTTTCTTTTGAGAGCAATGATGTGAATTATGACAAAAAGAAAGAAATTGGACGATAACCACGTCTATTTTATTGCCTTGATTTAAAATACAATCGGTCTTTTACATTCAACAATATCTCAAGGGAAGTACCTTTTAAGGTGCTGGATATTCCAGGCGTGGGGCTCAGGGTTTCCTTGCATATCTTCAATTCGATACACCCCTGGCTTGACCACTTTAGCTATTCTGAATGGACACTCCCAGGTCGGTGCTAGCTTGCCTGTCGCCGCTCTCTTTCCCGTAACCTCCAGATTTCTTAGGGCCAGATCCCCCATCTTCAGGCTTCTTTCCCTGACCCTTTGATTATAATAATGGGCTGCTCTTTGTTGATAAGCGGCCGTTCAGACTTGAGCCTCCTCCCTGATTTCTTCTAGGGCGTCCAGATTGCTTCTTAATTTGTCTTCGTTGGTGCTTTCACTGCCGAACTGGACTCGATGTGTGGGAACTTGTAGCTCAACTGGGACTACGGCCTCAGTGCCGAATGCGAGTGCGAAAGGCGTTTCCTTAGTGGATGTCCTAGGGGTAGTTCGTAGTGCCCACAGGATGCTGTTGAGTTTTTATGCCCAATTCGCCTTTGCCCCATCCAGTCGTTTTTTCAGTTCCTGGAGGATAGCTCGGTTGGTGACCTCTGTCTGGCCATTGGTTTGTGGATGGGCCACTGAGGAAAACTTGTGCCATATGCCCATGTTCGCCGTAAATGCTCTGAAGGTGCTGCAGTCAAACTGTTTGCCATTGTCTGAGATAAGCACCCTTGGTATGCCAAATCTGCAGATGATAAGCCCCCATACAAAATCTATCATCTGCTGGGCTGTGATTGTGGGAACTGCCACCGCCTCTGGCTATTTTGAGAAGTACTCCACAGCCACCACTACAAACTTTCTCTGCCCCATGGTTTTGGGAAAGGGTCCCAGGATGTCTATTCCCCATTGTGAGAACGGCCATGGTCTGGATATGCTGGACTGAGGAGTGGCTGGGACATTGATGGCATTGGCAAACCTCTGGCATACATCGCATTTCCGGACGAATTCTTCTGTCTCTTTTTTAACAGTGGGCCAGTAATACCCTTGCCTGAATATCTTATTGGCCAGTGTCCGTGCTCCTTCATGATCTCCGCATGTTCCCCCGTGTATCTCCTCCATCACCTTTATTGCTTCCTCCGGGCTCACGCATCGTAGCCACGGGCTGGATTTTCCCCTTCTGTATAAGGTCCCCCTTACTGCTTAATAATTAGCAGCACGAGCTGCTATCTTTCTTGCTTCAGCCTTGTCTTCGGGGAGCTTTCCTTTTTCTAGATATTCCAGGTATGGGGTCATCCAAGTCTGGCCTCGTTCCACCTGCAATACCGTGTTTGTTTTATTAAAAGCAGGCGTGTTGATGTGCTGTATGTACACTTCATCAGGGAGCTGTTCTAATTCTTCTTTGGACAACCGACTAAGCAGGTCTGCTTCCTCATTTTCCTCCCGAGGTATTCTTTGAAACTTGGTGGTAATTCCCCGATCCATAAGCTCAGCCTCTATAGCTTTTACTTTTGCCAGGTAATTCTGCATGATTGGGTCTCTGGCCTGATATGCCCCAGTTACCTGATTGATTACCAGTTGTGAGTCGCTATTCACTTCGAGGTCGGTTGCCCCTACCTCCATTGCCACCAGCATCCCGTTTATTAGGGCTTCATACTCCGCCATATTATTGGAGGCTTTGAATTCTAAGCATAGGGCATAGCAAACCTTAAATTCTCCAGGCCCCTTAAGCATTATTCCAGCGCCGCTGCCTCCAGTGCCTGAAGCCCCGTCTACATATAACTTCCAGTTGAACTTTTGGAAGAGTTCTTCCTTTCTTTCCTTCCCCGACACTTCTGAAGATGATTCTCCTTGTTCCTCATTGAATGTGCACTCTACTATGAAGTCAGCAAGGGCTTGAGATTTTATAGCTGTCCGAGGTCGATACTCTAGGCAGTAGGGACTAATCTCAATGGACCAAGCTAGCATCCGGCCTGAGGTCTCCGGTCTATGTAGAATCTTCTTCAAGGGTTGATCTGTCATTACTACTCCCTGGTGGCTTTCCAGATAAACTCTGAACTTTCGGACTGCCAGTAGTAGAGCGTATGCTATCTTCTCAATATTCAAATATCTGACCTCGGTATCTTTAAGCACGTTGCTGACGTAGAAAATAGGCTTCTACTCTCCTTCTTCCACCCTTACCAATACGGCGCTGACTGCTTGTTCAGAGGCCGCCAGGTATATCAGAAGTTCCTCACCTTCTAAGGGGCTACTAAGCACGTGAGGCGAGCTGAGATAGCTTTTGAGTTCTTTGAAGGCTTCTCGACAGTCTTCTGTCCATTCAAAGTTTGGCACTTTCCTCAACTTCTTGAAGAATGGTAAACACTTTTCTGCCGACCTCGACATGAATCGATTAAGCGCCACTACTCTCCCGGTCAGTCTCTGGACGTCCCTTATACAGGTCGGTTCTGGCATATTCAATATGGCCTCTACCTTCTCCGGGTTGGGCTCGATGCCTTTCCCACTCACCATGTACCCCAGGAATTTTCCTCCTCTGATGAAGAAGGCACATTTCGCTGGGTTCAGCTTCATTTTGTACTGGTCTAATATCCCGAATACCTCCCTCAAATCTGCCATGTGCTGTTGGGAAGTTGGGCTCTTGACCACCATATCGTCCACATAAACTTCTACGTTTCTGCCGATTTGATTTTTGAAGATTTTATTCATCAGTCTTTGGTAAGTTGCCCCAGCATTTTTCAATCCGAAAGGTATGGCTCTATAGCAGTAAGTCCCATCCTCTGTTATGAACGAGGTCTTTTCTTCGTCCGACCTGTCCATTGGGATTTGATGATAACCAGACATTGCATCCAAAGACAACATATACTCAAAACCGGCCGTAGAGTCGACCATTTTATTAATATCAGGGAGGGGATAACAATCTTTAGGGCAAGCCTGATTCAGGTCAGTAAAATCTATGCACATCCTATATTTGCCATTGGCTTTTTTTACTAATACAGGATTTGCTAACCACTGCGGGTACATGACCTCCCTGATAAAGCCTGCCTCTTCTAGCTTTAGTACCTCCTCCCTGGTGGCCTGTTGCTTCTCCCTTCCGACTATCCTCTTCTTCTGTTTTACCTGTTTGGCCTCGGGGAGGACATTCAACTTGTGCGTCATCACCTTTGGGTCAATCCCGGGCATGTCAGAAGGCTTCCAGGCGAAGCTTAACGCGTGACCTCGGATCAGGGCCATGCCTTGGTTTTCTGCTCTTGGGTGAGGCCGGCGTTGAGACTAAAGACTTTATCTATTTCTGCTTCTGATAAGGGAAAAATCTCCAGTTCCCCCACCGGCTCTGTCCTGGCCTCTGTTTTCTCGTCTCGGACCTCCAGGACTTCTGAATCCAGCCTTTCCTCTGTTGAGCTCGGCTCTGCTACCGTAGCTAGGTACACTGCTCTTGCTTCCTCCTGGCTTCCCCGAACTACTCCCACCCCTGCTTCTGTTGGGAACCTCATCGCCAGATATCTGATACTGGTGACGGCCTCAAAGTCAAACAGCACGGGTCTTCCTAGGATCGCGTTGTAGCTCAGGCGGAGTTTAGCTACCAAGAACACCGCATAGTGGGTGCGAGTCCTTGGTGCTTCTCCCAAAGTAAGGGCCAGTTTTACCTTCCCTTCCACCGGCATCGGTACTCCTCCGATCCCTTTGACTGGGGCTGTAACGACCCGAAAACCGGACCGCTATCGGCGCTAGGATCCAGATCGGCTTAAGGCCGCCGGGACCCGTAGCAAGCCAAACATTCATCCTGTAAACCTGTTTAATCCCATACATGATCAACAATTACATAAAAATTTTAAAACTTTCTCATTTGTCATTCATTCATTCATTCATTCATTCTTTCACTAAGCTTAACCTGTGCATGCACAAATCCTAACATACATTAAGCTTGGTTTACAATAATCATCATTAAACATTTAAGATCATGTACTAGAAAGGGATTAACAAACAAACTATGGTCAAGCACAACTCTAAACTTCCATAAGCATTATTACATTACATTTCTATATCATACTTTTACATTACATCATATCCATGTAACAGCCCGGCCCCTTTCACCGGCACTGTTACAGTTCACGGCCCAGGGCTATCCCTCGCCTGGCCTCGTGCCACCTCGGGCTTTCCACTGGCATCGTGAACAGCTCTTAACATCCATTCACCCTCACGGGTTCCTGGCAGGATTTGTCCCCTTGGGTTCTCGCATCGCATCCTTCCCCAAGTGGATTTGGCCCAAATTTCCCTTTGGAAATTAGGTCGCCTCCCCCACTACTCGAACCCTTGACCTTCCACTTTAAGGGAATAGTCTGGTGAGAGTGAGTACCAATTGTTTCAATCCCTTTCACCGGCACTGTCACCGTTCACGGCCCAGGGTATCCCTCGCCTGGCCTGTGCCACCTCGGGCTTTCCACTGGCGTCGTGAACAGCTTTTAACATCCATTCACCCTCACGGGTTCCTGGCAGGATTTGTCCCCTTGGGTTCTCGCATCGCATCCTTCCCCAAGTGGATTTGGCCCAAATTTCCCTTTGGAAATTAGGTCGCCTCCCCCACTACTCGAACCCTTGACCTCCCACTTAAAGGGAATATATTATAAAGTTTTTAGCATATTCATGCATCATGAATGCCATGTGATGAATTAGGTTGTTTGCATTAGAATTCACGAATATGTTGCATTGCATTTATGATGTTGATGTGGATTGGTTATTGGATGATCCTTTAGTCCTCATATGGTATGATGATGTTATGGCATGATATGGTATGGAAGTCCAGGTTGTACCCATTCTACGTCCCTGACACTATGTAAGAGAAAGTCCAGGTTGTACCCATTCTACGTCCCTGACACATTGGAATGTTATGATATGTTATGTTAAGAGAAAGACCGATTGACCCATTCTACGTCCCGACACTTTGGAATGTAGAGGACTATTGGTGACAATACCATCCGAGATGTGATTTGTTGTGATGTGTTGCATTACATGATGGCATGAGATTTTAAATGTTGTTTTCTATTATTCTGCTCACTGGGCTCTAGTAGCTCACCCCTTTTCCCTAATCACCCAGGATTGCAGGTACGGGCTAGACTGAGAAGTCAAGAAGAGTAAAGTCGTGTGTTTGTAATAGATAGAAAGTGGACATGATAAATTGTAAGATGATGTAAAGTTTGAATAGTCATGTTATGTATAATAATATTGAGGATTAGAAGTTGTGCTTGACCCTATAGATGTTGTTATCCCTTTTAATACATGATCTTAGATGTTTATGATGTGGATGTTTAACCAACTCAACTCATGTTATGCCACCCATTGGGGGCATTGATGAGATCCCACAGAGGGGTCAAGTTTATGATTATGACTATGTTCAGTGCATGTACAGGTTGAGTTTGGTGTATGATAGACTGTATGAAAGAAAAGTTTTAATTTTTATGTATGTTGTTGATCATGTATGGGATTAAACAGGTTTACAGGTTACATGTCAGGCTTGCTACGGGTTCCGGCGGCCTTAAGCCGACCTGGATCCTAGCGCCGGTAGCAGTCCGATTTTCGGGTCGTTACAATCCATGTCCACATCTAGCTATTACATAACACATGACTCTACTCCTGCGGATCTCCTGGTCTACCCTGTACCTGCAAACCTAGGGGTTAAGGGAGAGGGGTGAGCTATAAAGCCCAGTGAGCAGAATAATTAAACATTCAATTTAAATTTCATGCTTTCATGAAATGCAACATATCACAAACAGTCCACATCAAGGATGAACTTGTCACCAATAGCCCACTACTCATTCCAATAGTGCCAGGGGCGTAGACTGGGCCTCACTGGTCTTTCTCTTACATTACATTCATAACATAACATTCCAATATGCCAGGGGCGTAGAATTGTAATGACCCAAAAATCGGACCGCTACCGGCGCTAGGATCCAGGTCGGCTTAAGGCCGCCGGGACCCGTAGCAAGCCTGACATGCAACCTGTAAACCTGTTTAATCCCATACATGATCAACAACATACATAAAAATTTAAAACTTTTCTTTCATTCAAACACCAAACTCAACCTGTGCATGCACTGAACATAGACATAATCATAAACATCGACCCCTCTGTGGGATCTCATCAATGCCCCAATGGGCAATTACAACATATGTTGAGTTGGTTTACATAAATATCATAAGAGATCTAGGATCATGCATTAAAAGGGATACCTTACACATAGGTCAAGCACAACCTCTAATCCTCAATATCAGTACATTACATAACTATTCATAACTTTACAATTTTATCATGTCCACATTCTATCTATTACATACAAATGACTTCAATACTCTTGCTGACCTCCTGGTCTACCCTGTACCTGCAAACCTGGGGAATTTGGGAGAGGGGTGAGCTACTAGAGCCCAGTGAGCAGAATCATAAAGCATTTAAAACACATGCTATCATGGAATGCATCACATCACAACTAATCATATCAAGGATGAACTTGTCACCATTTAGCCCTCTACATATTCCAATCATGCCAGGGGCGTAGTGCAGGCCACACCTGGTCTTTCTCTTATACATAACATAACATACATAACCAATGGTGCCGGGGGCGTAGTGCAGGCCACATCCGGTCTTTCTCTTACATAGTGCCAGGGGCGTAGTGCAGGCCACACCTGGACTTCCATATCATATCATCAAGTCATAACATATAAGGGCTAATGGATCATTCAACATTCATCCACAACAACAACATATTATGCAATGCAACATATTCGTGATTTCTAATGCAAACAACTTAAAATATCACATGGCATCCGTGATGCATGAACATGCTCAAAACTGATTTATTTACTTGAAACATAAGGAGTTATTCTACTCACCTCTGGCTAGCTCTGACACTGACTGAAGCAGCTGACTCACTGCTGAGGTCCTCGGTTCCTCGGGTCCGAACCTACACAGGTGGACTCAAATGAGGGACCAACATACTATATCATGACTCTAAAAACATCCCCCAAAAACCCCCTAGAACATCATGAAACAATCATAGAAAAACATGCAAAAGAGGGCTGGACAGGCACTTTCGGCGGCAGGTTCGGCGGCCGAAAGTCCTTCCAGAGCCGAAAGTCAGGCAGGTTCGGCGGCACCTTCGGCGGCCGAAACTCCTAGACAGAGGCGAAATTCATGAATGTTCGGCGGCACTTTCGGCGGCCGAAACTCCCAGACAGAGACGAAAGTCTCCTTTCGGGGGCAAGCTTCGGCAGTCGAAGGCTACTTCCACAAGAGGGTTCGGCGGCCGAAAGTCCTTTCGGCTGCCGAACCTGGTTTCTCCCAAAGGGCAGAAACTTGGTTCAAACATGCACAAATGCCTCCAAACTCATACCATCATGCATTTAGCTCAACCAAAACATGCATACAAGCTCCTAGGGGTCTCAAACTACCTTAAACCCCAACTACAACACATCAAACATACATTTACAAGCCACATTGTTCATAAACACATATTAAACCCATAAACCTAACCATAAGCTAAACATGCATTCTACCCCATAGATCTTCATAAAACTTACTTAAAACATGCATTGAGCTTGAGATCGGCTCTTACCTCTTGAAGATCGAGAGAGAGACGACCTAGACTTGGAGATGGGAGATTTATAACTTCTTTGGGTCTCCAAGTTCAAAACTTGCTCAAAACTTGAAAATCTTCAAAAGAAAGCAAAAACTTGTGAAAATCTTGAAAGATCTGAAGGAAAAGACTCAAGATTGGTGAGGGACGGCGGAGAACTTACCTTGGCTGACAATGGGGAGAAAAGCTCGCCCGTTTACGGCTAAGGGACCCTTTTATAGTGGCTGGCCAGGCCACGTTCGGGGGCCGAACGTGCCTCTGCATGCATGCTATGTTCGGCAGCCGAACTTGAGGTTCGGCGGCCGAACCTGGACTTCCCTCACTTATGCCTTTGGGGGCCTAAGGCACACCCGAAATGCATGCATGTTCGGCGGCCGAACTTGAGATTCGGCGGCCGAACTTGAGATTCGGCGGCCGAACTTGAGATTCGGCGGCCGAACTTGGGTTTTCCTCCAAGGTTGTTTTCATGCAAAAACTCATTTCCTTTTTACTTAAAACCATGAAAAACATTAAAACATTTTATGAAAACATGTTTCTACCCTACTAGGGGCTTCCGACATCCGAGATTCCACCGGACGGTAGGAATTCGGATACCGGAGTCTAGCCGGGTATTACAAGAATGGGCCTCACTGGTCTTTCTCTTACATAGTGCCAGGGGCGTAGAATGGGCCTCACTGGTCTTCCATACCATATCACATCATATCATAACGTAGTGCGGCTAAAGGATCATCCAACATTCACCCATATCAACAATATATTATGCAATGCAACATATTCGTGAATTCTAATGCAAGCACCCTAGTATATCTCATGGCATTCATGATGCGTGTATCATGCTCAGGTGGACTCAAATGAGGGACCTAACATACCTAAACATGACTCTAAAATACTCCCCAAAAACCCCCTAAAACACCTTAAAACAATCACATAAATCATGCAAAGGAGGGCTGAACAGGGCACTTTCGGCGGCAGGTTCGGCGGCCGAAAGAGCCTTCCAGAGCCGAAAGTCATGCACCTTCGGCGGCCGAAGGTTCCCTCAAGAGACGAAACTCATGCATGTTCGGCGGTACTTTCGGCGGCCGAAACTCCCTTCCAGAGCCGAAAGTCCACTTTCGGGGGCAGGGTTCGGCAGCCGATACATGCTACCAAAGGTAGGTTCGGCGGCCGAAAGAGCCTTCGGCTGCCAAACCTGAGTTCTTCCCAAAAGGGCAGAAACTCAGCTCAACATGCATAAAGGCCTCCCAACTCATTCAATCATGCATTTTCCTATTCTACAACATGCATACTCAAGCATACAAGCTCCTAGAGGCTTTAAACTATCCTAAACCCCATCTACAACACATCAAACATACACATCCAACATACATTGTTCATAAACGCACAGTAAACCCATAAACTCCACATAAACCTACACATGCATTTCTACCCCAAGAAACTTCATAAAACTTACTTAAAATATTAAAGGAACTATGGATCTACTCTTACCTCTTGAAGAACGAGAGGAGAGACGATCCAACTTGGAGATGGGAGAGATCTCAACTCTTTGGTCTCCAAGATTCCAAAACTCGCTCTTTTGTTCAAATATCTTCAAATCAACATAAAGCTTGTTAAAACATGAAAGATCGAAGGAAAAACATCTAAAATGAACCATGGGAGAGCAAGAACTCACCGTGGCCAAAAATGGAGAGAAAACTCGCCCGTTTCGGCCATGGAGCTCTTATATAAGGGCTGGCAGACCACCTTTCGGCAGCCTAAAGTGCCTCCAAAACTCATGCAAGTTCGGCGACCGAACATGAGGTTCGGCGGTCGAACCTTTGAAACTTTCAGAAGCCTAACTTGCCCCCTAAACCATCCCACGTTCGGCGGCCGAACCTGGAAATGTCTCCTTGGTCCTTTTCATTTAAAACTCAATTTCCTTTTTGCTTAAAACCATAAGATACATTAAAATATTTTATAAAAACATGATTTTACCCTTCTAGAGGTTTTCGACATCTGAGATTCCACCGGACAGTAGGAATTCCGATACTGGAGTCTAGCCGGGTATTACATTATTCCCCCCTTAAGAACATTCGTCCCCGAATGTTCACGAAACAAACACATGGCATAGGATAAAACATAAACATTCATACAAAGCACATAAAACTCACCTTAGAAGAGATGAGGATATTGTTGGAGCATGGACTCCCGTGTCTCCCAGGTACACTCTTCGATGTTGTGGTGATTCCAAAGAACTTTCACCATCGGGATCTCCTTGTTTCTCAACTTTCTGATCTGAGTGTCAAGAATCCGTACTGGCTGTTCAACATAAGTGAGATCCTCTTGGATCTCCATATCAGGCTCACTAAGAACCTTACCCGGATCTAACACAAATTTTCTTAACATAGAAACATGGAAAACCGGATGGATTCTCTCCATTGAAGCAGGTAAATCCAGCTTATACGATACATTCCCAATCTTTTGCAAGACTTCAAAGGGTCCGATGTATCGTGGAGCTAGCTTACCTTTTTTCCCAAACCGAATCACCCCTTTCATTGGAGACACCTTGAGCAATACCAAATCCCCCTCCTGAAACTCTACTTGCCTTCTGCGGATATCTGCATAACTCTTTTGCCTACTTGCAGCAGTCTTGATTCTTTCTCTGATTATGGGCACCACTCTGCTGGTGATCTCTACTAGCTCAGGCCCTGCCAAGGCCTTTTCTCCAACTTCTTCCCAACAGACAGGCGACCTGCACTTCCTTCCATACAGAGCTTCATATGGGGCCATCCCTATGCTGGCATGATGGTTGTTATTGTAGGCAAACTCCACTAAAGGTAGATGCTGCCTCCAAGAACCGCCAAAATCCAGCACACACATTCTGAGCATATCCTCTATTGTCTGGATGGTCCTCTCTGATTGTCCACCCATCTGTGGATGGAAAGCAGTGCTAAAATCCAACCTGGTACCCATAGCATTCTGCAGACTCCGCCAAAACCTGGAGGTGAACTGGGGCCCTCTATCAGATACTATTGAAACAGGAACCCCATGCAGCCTGACAACGTCATCTACATACACCTGCGCCAACTTGTCCACAGAATAGCCACTCCTGACAGGGATGAAGTGAGCAGATTTGGTGAGTTTGTCCACAATCACCCATATGGAGTCCAATCTGTTGGATGCCGCCGGTAGCCCCACCACGAAGTCCATAGCTATATTCTCCCATTTCCACTCTGGAATAGGTAGTGGGTTAAGCATTCCAGCTGGCTTCTGATGTTCCAGCTTCACCCTCTGACACACTTCGCAGGCTGACACAAACTGTGCCACTTCTTTCTTCATAGCTGGCCACCAATACACTTTCTTCAGATCTTGATACATCTTGGTGGCTCCGGGGTGAACGCTGTATCTGGCATTATGAGCCACTCTCATAATGTCTCCCTTCAGTCCTACGTCATCTGGTACACACAATCTGTTTCTATAGCGGAGGATCCCCTTGTTGTCGAATCTGAACTCACTATCCTTGCCTGACTGAACAGTCCTGGCAATCTTCACTAACTCTGGGTCCTCATGCTGTTTCTGAGCCACCTGCTCCAGAAACACGGGTGCCACTCGCATCTGGGCAACTAAAGCACCTGTACCAGACAACTCCAACTGTAGACCTTCATTCATGAGCTCGAAAAACTGTCTCACCACTGGCCTCCTCTCTGCTGAAATATGGGACAAACTGCCAAGTGATTTCCGGCTTAAGGCGTCTGCCACAACATTCGCCTTACCCGGTTGGTACTGGATCTTGCTATCATAGTCACTAAGCAATTCTACCCATCTTCTCTGCCTCATATTCAGCTCCCTCTGACTCAGAATGTACTGCAGGCTTTTATGATCTGTGAAGATCTCACATTTAACCCCATAAAGGTAGTGCCTCCACATCTTGAGTGCAAAGATCACCGCTGCCATCTCTAGGTCATGTGTAGGGTAATTCAACTTGTGCTTCTTTAGCTGTCTAGAAGCATAAGCGATCACCCTTTCATTCTGCATTAGCACACAACCCAGTCCCACACGGGACGCATCGCAAAAGACTGTGAAGTCTTCATTACTAGTCGGCAGAGCTAACACCGGTGCTGAAGTCAACCTCTTCTTTAGCTCCTCAAAGCTCTCTTCACACTGGTCGGTCCACACGAACCTCTGGTTCTTCTTAGTCAATCTGGTCATGGGAGCTGCAATCTTAGAGAAGTCCTGAACGAACCTCCTGTAGTAACCTGCCAAACCCAAGAAACTCTTGATCTCTGTCACTGTAGTGGGTCTAGGCCAGTTAGCTACAGCTTCCACTTTCTTGGGGTCTACCTCGATTCCACTTTCTGACACCACATGCCCCAAGAAGGAGATGCTCCTCAGCCAAAACTCACACTTGGAGAACTTGGCATACAAGCCATGTTCCCTCAAGGTCTGCAGAACTAACCTCAGATGATTGGCATGCTCCTCTGCATTCCTGGAATACACTAAGATATCATCTATGAAGACAATAACAAAGTGATCCAGGTACTGGCTAAACACTCTGTTCATGAGATCTATGAATGCTGCAGGGGCATTGGTTAACCCGAACGGCATCACAAGGAACTCATAATGCCCATATCTGGTCCTGAATGCTGTCTTCGGTACATCCTCTTCCCTTATCCTTAGCTGATAGTACCTTGATCTCATATCTATCTTGGAGAAACAACCTGCTCCTGCTAGCTGGTCGAATAGATCGTCGATCCTTGGCAACGGGTACTTATTCTTGGTAGTGACCTTGTTCAACTACCTATAGTCGATACAAAGTCTAAGGGATGCATCCTTCTTTTTCACAAATAGCACTGGAGCACCCCAAGGTGAGGTACTCGGTCGGATGAAACCCCTATCTACCAGCTCTTGCAACTGCTCTTTCAACTCCTTCAATTCTGCTGGTGCCATCCTGTAGGGAGGGATAGAGATCGGTCTAGTTCCAGGCATCAATTCAATTTCAAACTCTATCTCCCTAGCAGGTGGTAAACCTGGCAGCTCGTTTGGGAAAACATCTAAGAACTCTATGACCACTGGCACTGAGGCGGGCTCTCTAACATGACTATCCAGCTCTCTCACATGAGCTAGAAAACCCTGACATCCCCTCCTGAGCAGCCTACGAGCCTGAAGGGCTGATATCAAACCTCTAGGTGTACTCCCCCTGTCTCCTCTGAAGACAACCTCTGACCCATCCTGACATCTGAACTTGACTACCTTGTCTCTGCAGTCCAAGATAGCACCATGGGTAGATAGCCAATCCATCCATAGAATGACGTCAAAATCTGTCAAATCTAGAACCACAAGGTCGGCAGAAAGGCATCTTCCCTCAACAAAAACTGGACTATACTGGCAGACTGACTCTGCCACTGACGGGTCACACTTGGGTCCACTGACCCATAGGGGACACTCTAACCCAGAGACCATCAATCCCAACCTCTCGACGGCCCTCGGAGCAATGAAAGAATGAGATGCACCAGGGTCCATTAATGCATACATATCAGAACAACCAATGATGAGATTACCTGACACCACGGTGTTGGATGTGTTTGCCTCCTGCTGAGTCATGGTGAAGATCCGTGCTAGAGCTAACGGGCTCTCACCCCTGAAACCCACTGAAAAAGAGGCTACCCCTCTTCCTCTGCCTCTGCCACTAGCCTGAGTCGCGGCTGGAGCTACTGGCTAAGCCGCACTACCAGAAGCTGTCTGCTGAGACTGTACCACAAAAGCTGTCCTAGGACACTCCCATGCCATGTGTCCCTCCTGCCCACATCTGAAGCAGGCTGTCGTCCCAACCAGACATACTCCTTTGTGCGGCTTCCCACACTTCTTGCATACTGCATTATCTGCACCTGAGCTCGAACCACTTCCTAATCCCAGACCAGACTTGATCTTATTCCAGAACTTGTTCTTCTTTGGCTTCTTGGTGGTACTGCTCCACCTCTTACTAGGTGAACTCAGAGGAGAAGGGTCCATCCTTCCCCCACCTGGGGTCTTGGAACCAGAAGGCTGTGCCACTGACTGTTTGACTTTCCCCTCGATGATTGCACTAGCCTCCATCCTCCGAGCCATATCCACAATGGCATGGAAACTCTCCCTCTCTGCTGACTGAATCAAGGAGGAATACCTGGAATGGAGCTTCATGATATACCTCCTTGAATTTTTCTGATCTGTATCCAGATTTTGCCCGGCAAATGGCAATAGCTCCAAAAACTTGTCTGTGAACTCATCCACACTCATCTCATCCGTCTGCCTCAGCTGCTCGAACTCAATCATCTTCAATTCTGTTGAACTGTCAGAGAAAGCCCATCCTGCAAACTCATTTGCAAACTCCTCCCATGATAGGCCGTCCAACCTCGGGTTCACATAGTTCTTAAACCACTCTCGGGCCTTCTTGCATTTTAGTGTGAACCCAGCCATCTGAATGGCTCTACTGTCATCAGCTCCTATCTCATCTGTAATTGTCTTGACCCTCTCAAGGTACACAAACGGGTCATCACCGGTTTCAAACTGGGGAGCACCCAGCTTCATGTAATCGGTCATCTTGACCTTGCTCCCCCCAGATGAGCTAGGTTTAGGCATTTGGGTTTCTGGAACAGTAGGTGCTGGTGGTGGTGGAGGAGGTGCGGCATCCCCTGGGGTAGGGTTTGCTGTACCTGGATGGTAGGGTGGGGGTGGATACATAGGGTACTGTGGGTACGGTGGGTTGAAAGGTGGGTATGGCATCTGAGAGTGATAAGGGTTAAAACTGGGGTAATCCGATGTACCTCCCATCGAATACCCGGGATTATGTGAAAAGGGTGGGTAGTAAGGTGGCTAAACAAATCCCGAGGCCTGAGTGCCTCCTTGGGACTCTCCCATTCCCTCTTCCGACATACTTACTCCGAGACTGCCATCCCTCCTCTGATCCACATCTATCTGATCCTCCACATCCTCTGACATATCCCCTTGCACTGTTCCCCTCATTGATCTGCTTCTACCCAGATCCAAAGACCTTCTAGGGTCTCTTACTGCTCTTTCTCTGCTGGACCTACTTGACAGTGCCCTCGTCCTGGGGTGGTACTCCAATCAATTGTGCAGATCGACGAGTTTCTCTCATCCTGTTTTCTGAAAAACAGCATACATCACATAGAACATTAGCATCAAATGGTTCATGTGCAAACACATGAACCCGCATCACATACATCACATATCAAAGCATAACATTAATGCACATGTATAAAATCATGGCATTTCACATCATCATTCAAGGCAGGACTCTTCATCCTATCCTAGTGGACATGATTTTCCTATTGTGCTTGACCTTCTAGAACATCTATGAGCCCGACACTCTAGGTCCGACCATATGAACCTAGGGCTCTGATACCAATCTGTAACAACCCGGAAACCGGACCGCTACCGGCGCTAGGATCCAGATCGGCTTAAGGTCGCCGGGACCCGTAGCAAGCCAAACATTCATCTTGTAAACCTGTTTAATCCCATACATGATCAACAATTACATAAAAATTTTAAACTTTCTCATTTGTTATTCATTCATTCATTCATTCTTTCTTTCACCAAGCTTAACCTGTGCATGCACAAATCCTAACATACATTAAGCTTGGTTTACAATAATCATCATTAAACATTTAAGATCATGTACTAGAAAGGGATTAACAAACAAACTATGGTCAAGCACAACTCTAAACTTCCATAAGCATTATTACATTACATTTCTATATCATACTTTTACATTACATCATATCCATGTCCACATCTAGCTATTACATAACACATGACTCTACTCCTACGGACCTCCTGGTCTACCCTGTACCTGCAAACCTGGGGGTTAAGGGAGAGGGGTGAGCTATAAAGCCCAGTGAGCAGAATAATTAAACATTCAATTTAAATTTCATGCTTTCATGAAATGCAACATATCACAAACAGTCCACATCAAGGATGAACTTGTCACCAATAGCCCACTACTCATTCCAATAGTGCCAGGGGCGTAGACTGGGCCTCACTGGTCTTTCTCTTATATTACATTCATAACATAACATTCCAATATGCCAGGGGCGTAGAATGGGCCTCACTGGTCTTTCTCTTACATAGTGCCAGGGGCGTAGAATGGGCCTCACTGGTCTTCCATACCGTATCACATCATATCATAACGTAGTGCGGCTAAAGGATCATCCAACATTCACCCACATCAATAATATATTATGCAATGCAACATATTCGTGAATTCTAATGCAAGCACCCTAGTATATCTCATGGCATTCATGATGCGTGTATCATGCTCAGAATTTATTTATTTACTTTGAAACGAAATAAGATATTCCACTCACCTCTGGCTGAAGCTCTAACAGACTCAGAAGCAGTTGAACTCACTGCTGGGGTCCTCGGTTCCTCAGGTCCGAACCTACACAGGTGGACTCAAATGAGGGACCTTACATACATAAACATGACTCTAAAATACTCCCCAAAAACCCCCTAAAACACCTTAAAACAATCACATAAATCATGCAAAGGAGGGCTGAACAGGGCACTTTCGGCGGCAGGTTCGGCGGCCGAAAGAGCCTTTCAGAGCCGAAAGTCATGCACCTTCGGCGACACTTTCGGCGGCCGAAGGTTCCCTCCAGAGACGAAACTCATGCATGTTCGGCGGCACCTTCGGCGGCCGAAACTCCCTTCCAGAGCCGAAAGTCCACTTTCGGGGGCAGGGTTCGGCAGCCGATACATGCTACCAAAGGCAGGTTCGGCGGCCGAAAGAGCCTTCGGGTGCCTAACCTGAGTTCTTCCCAAAAGGGCAGAAACTCAGCTCAACATGCATAAACGCCTCCCAACTCATTCAATCATGCATTTTCCTATTCTACAACATGCATACTCAAGCATACAAGCTCCTACGGGCTTCAAACTATCCTAAACCCCATCTACAACACATCAAACATGCACATCCAACATACATTGTTCATAAACGCACAGTAAACCCATAAACTCCACATAAACCTACACATGCATTTCTACCCCAAGAAACTTCATAAAACTTACTTAAAACATTAAAGGAACTATGGATCTACTCTTACCTCTTGAAGAACGAGAGGAGAGACGATCCAACTTGGAGATGGGAGAGATCTCAACTCTTTGGTCTCCAAGCTTCCAAAACTCGCTCTTTTGTTCAAATATCTTCAAATCAACATAAAGCTTGTTAAAACATGAAAGATCGAAGGAAAAACATCTAAAATGAACCATGGGAGAGCAAGAACTCACCGTGGCCGAAAATGGGGAGAAAACTCGCCCGTTTCGGCCATGGAGCTCTTATATAGGGGCTGGCAGACCACCTTTCGGCAGCCTAAAGTGCCTCCAAAACTCATGCAAGGTCAGCGGCCGAACATGAGGTTCGGCGGCCGAACCTTTGAAACTTTCAGAAGCCTAACTTGCCCCTCTAAACCATCCCACGTTCGGCGGCCGAACTTGGGGTTCGGCGACCGAACCTGGAAATGTCTCCTTGGTCCTTTTCATTTAAAACTCAATTTCCTTTTTGCTTAAAACCATAAGATACATTAAAATATTTTATAAAAACATGATTTTACCCTTCTAGAGGTTTCCGACATCCGAGATTCCACCGGAGGGTAGGAATTCCGATACCGGAGTCTAGTCGGGTATTACAGGGGTCTGGTCCCGGACCAATTGTTCCTCGGGAATTCCCATCTGCTGGAAGACCCGGTATGGCAGCAGATTCACCTTGCTCCCGTCATTTACCAAAATCTTCTTCACCCTGTAATTGTCAATAACAGCTTCAATGACAAGGGCATCTGAATGCCCTGAGCATCCTCCGGGGAGAAAGTGATGGTTACTGGGGAGTGCTCGACAACCTGCATAACCTCGGCACTGCTACTTTCTCCCTCTCTACTCCTCTTTTTTTCCCTTCGGCTCATCCGACCACCTGTGCCTCCAACGATCATGTTGATGGTTCCACTGGACCCATCATTCACTGGGTTAGCTCCCGCTCTCCTCGGCGCTTGAACCACCGGATTGGGCTGAGGCCTCTGCCCCTCCGGCTTCTTCACGAGGTTCTTGAGGTGCCCCCTCTTTATTAGCCTCTCGATTTCAGTGATCAACTGAAAGCAGTTATTGGTGTCATGGCCATGCGTGCGATGGTATTGACAATATTTGTCAGGGTTTTGTTGGTCTGCTTCAGTTCTTAGGGGTCTGGGCCATTGTAGGAACTCCTTGTCCTGTATGGCTATTAGCACTTCTGCTCTTGAGGCATTAAGCGGGGTCGGCTTCTCTGGGATCCACGAGGGCTGTGGTTTTTGTTCTGGGACACGAGGGCTGTGGTTTTTGTTCTGGGACCCCAAGAGGGAGAGGTCTTTGATCCCTTCGCTCCCAGGGCTGCCTCTAGGGCTCTGGCCTTCTGCCTTGTTTCTTCTCCTGCCTTTCTGGCCTCCTTTCTTCCAGGGCCTTCCCTTTATCCGTCGCTCCCCTAGCGAATCTGCTTGTCATCAAAGCATCATCCTGCCTTATGTATTTCTCGGCCCTGTTCATCAGCTCGGTCAATGAGGCCAGAGGCTTCCTGCTCAACGAGCCAAAGAACTCGGCAGAGGTCGTCCCCTTCTGCATGGCCTCCACTGCCCTTCCTTCATCGAGCTCTGGAATCTGTAGGGCCTCCGTATTGAAACGAGCGACGTACTCCCTGAGCGATTCGTCTCTCCTCTGCCTGATTGTCTCTAGATAGCTCGTTTTCCTATCTGCGGGCACCCCAGCGATAAACCGGCTAATGAAGCGGGTGGCTAGGTCTCCAAAGCTGCCAATACTCCCGGCCTCAAGGTTATTGAACCACGCCCTTGCTGGCCCTGAGAGCGTCGTTGGGAATACCTTGCACATCAAGGCATCTGACAGAGTCTGCAGCTCCATGAAAGTCTTATAGTTGAGGACATGCTCCCGGGGGTTTCCAGCTCCATCATAGGCCGCCATCGATGGCATCATAAACTTCTTAGAGACAGTCTCCTGCTGCACCCATTTCGAGAAGGGTGACACAGTGGGTAGGAGAGTTTGGTTCTGATCTTTCATTCCCAGCTCAGCCAAGAGCTGCTCTCTCAACTTCTGCAGCTTTTGGTCTACGTTCTCATCTTCCTGCCTGGGTTTCTTTCCCAGGGGGCATTCCTCCTCCTCTGCTTCACTTCTCGTCCACCTAGTAGTCCCGGCAGAATAATTGTCAGCCTCATCATTTTCTATCATCTACCTCGCCCTCCTCCCGTGGACTCGGGCCTCCGGTTCTTCCTCCTCCCAGGCTCTTCTCTCCCTTTCCCCAGTACCTCGGCTGTTGGTTTGAAGGTGGTTAAGGGCAGGTTGGGGCTGATTTGTTTGGGGTTCTTCTACCACTGGCCGTGCATTCATCGGGGTGCTGAGGCCCCTTTGATGCATTATCTGCCCCAACCAGTGGGCGGTGTTTTGTAGCTGGAGGGCGATGGTCTGGAGGTCCTGGTTGGACAGGGTCGCTGCGGGCACATTCCCTGCCAAGCTTGGCGAGGGGTTGAAAGGAATGGGTGGTTGGTTATTGGGAGTCGTAGGACTGGAAAAAGAGAACTGCTGCCCCTCTTGGGCAGAGCTCAGGTCGTTGGGAGTGTTAAGATTGTTTTCATTGTGATTAGCCATCGTGGATCTCAGTGGGTATGTTCAAAATGGAACTCCGGTGATGAAAAGATCTCCTTCGTTCCCCACAGACGACGCCAATTGATAATCTGAGATCCAGAAAATAGGGTTTTACAGAGGTTTTGTAGGTTATGGAAAAACTTAGAGGTCTGAGGGAAGGGTCTCCCCTTTTATCCTTTTCCTTTCGTCCGCTAGTGACATACAACAGAGCCCTCATCATTGGGCCACGTGTCTCTGTTATACAGATATGGACGTACGAACATATCAGGCTCCTGCTACATGCGTAACGATCTTTGATTCTCCTCTGACACGCATGCAAGGGGACCCGCTAGCAAGAAAGGCTGGCCGCTTTCGGTCTTCCGGGTCGGACAAGAAGGTGGGGTTGTGGCCGAGGATGGAGAAGGCTGGACTGTGGGCCCAGAGGGTTTGGGCCAGCTTGTAAGGAAAGCTTAGGTGAGGTGCGATCTCCCGGCAGAATGGG
Organism: Manihot esculenta; assembly: GCF_001659605.2. Taxonomy (NCBI): domain Eukaryota; kingdom Viridiplantae; phylum Streptophyta; class Magnoliopsida; order Malpighiales; family Euphorbiaceae; genus Manihot; species Manihot esculenta. The sequence continues at coordinate 17,225,785 of NC_035169.2, read as the reverse complement.
CCAGGTCTGGCTCTTGGGGAAGATCTGGAAGTCTTCATATCGTGGGCTGTCTTCATGGGCCGACCCTTAGACAGGGGTGAAGGAATCCAGTGGTCATCAATATTTATCATAATCTCATATCCACTATTTTACTAAGTAATTATTTTTAAGAATACCTTTGTCTATTAATTTTATTTATAAATATATATTATTTCATTAAATTTTTTTTTTATCAATGTATCTATTTTTAAGTTGTAATTATTAATTCTACATTATTTAAGCCTTAAATATATACTTTGTTAAACTAATATAATTTTCTTTCTTATATACATTTTACTTAATAATTTTAAGCAAGACTAACATTTAAAAAAAAATAAAATAAAATCAACAAAAACCACCTACAGCCGACATCCTTCTCCCATTCCATAGCCAACAACCACCATCGTCCCTTGTCCTTTAGCACTTCACATCGGTGCCACTATCTTCTGCTTCAGCATTTCATCGGCGCCACCAGCAGCAAGGGAGGTCTTCTTATCAATTCAACCACCCTTCTCAAATTAAAGTAAGGAATCGCAGCAGCCCTTCTCATCACAACATCCCTTCTCATTAAGAGCATTTTTTCAATTCATCCATAATAAAAAAAATAATTATCAATTTACGTAAAATCTGAAAATATTTTTAGATCCTATGTGTTAGCGGAGCGTGTTCGGCAGTGTGACTGTCGAACATGCTCGTTCGATACCCATGGTGTCGAATAATAGGGAGTTCGACACCATGGGTATTGAACTGCCATTGGACCAGCTTGTTCGACACCAATTGTAACGACCCGAAAATCGGACCGCTACCGGCGCTAGGATCCGGGTCGACTTAAGGCCGCCGGGACCCGTAGCAAGCCACATGAAATCTGTAAACCTGTTTAATCCCATACATGATCAACAATCATACATAAAAATCTAAACTTTTCTTTCATTCATTTCTCATACACCAACTCAACCTGTGCATGCACTAAAACATAGTCATAAACTTGACCCCTCTGTGGGATCTCATCAATGCCCCAAAGGGCGATATACATGTGTTGAGTTGGCTAACATCTGTATCATCAAATATCTAAGATCATGCATCAACAAGGGATTACAATACTCATAGGGTCAAGCACATCTATAACCTCAATATACCTCATTACATCATATACTGTAAACTCTTACATTACATCATAGTACAATTGTCATGTCCACAATCTAACTATTACAAAAAAACATACTTCAAAACTCTGGCTAACCTCCTGGTCTACCATGTACCTGCACATCTGGGGTTAGGGGAGAGGGGTGAGCTACAAAGCCCAGTGAGCAGAATAGTGAAATCATATATTAAAATTTCATGCTTTTATGAAATGCAACACATCACAACAAATCACATCTCGGATGGTATTGTCACCATTAGTCCTCTACATAGTCCAACTGTGCCGGGACGTAGAATGGGTACAACCGGTCTTTCCCTTAACATAACATATCATACAGTCCAACTGTGCCAGGGACGTAGAATGGGTACAACCTGGACTTTCTCTTACATCGTGCCAGGGACGTAGAATGGGTACAACCTGGACTTCCATACCATATCATGCCGTAACATCATCATGCCATATGAGGACTAAAGGAACATCCAATAACCAATCCACATCAACATCATAAATGCAATGCAACATATTCGTGAATACTAATGCAACAACCTACTATATCTCATGGCATTCATGATGCATGGATCATGCTCAAAATTCATATTTCATTTAATTTAAAACTTAAGGTTTATTCCACTCACCTCTGGCTAGCTCTGACAAACTCTGTAGCAGCTAGCTCACTGCTGGGGTCCTCGGTTCCTCGGGTCCGAACCTACACAGGTGGACTCCAATGAGGGACCAAACATACATAAACATAACTCTAATATACTCCCCAAAAACCCCCTAAAACATCATGAAACAATCATAGAAAAACATGCAAGAAATGGCTGGACAGGGCACTTTCGGCGGCAGGTTCGGCGGCCGAAAGTCCCTCCAGAGCCGAAAGTCAGGCAGGTTCGGCGGCACCTTCGGCGGCCGAAAGTCCCAGACAGATCCGAAAGTCTTCTTTCGGGGGCAAGCTTCGGCAGCCGAACCTGGTTTCTCCCAAAAGGGCAGAAACTCGGTTCACATGAGCCTCTTGCCTCCCAAAACCTCAAATCATGCATATAGCTCAACTAAAACATGCATACACGTTCCTAGGGGTCTCAAACAATCATATACCCCAACTACAACACTTCAAACACACACAATCAACACACATTGCTCAAAACATCAATATTAACCCATAACTCAACATATTTCCTAACATGCATTTCTACCCAAAGAACTCATAAAACTTTACTTAAAACACATAAGGAGCTTAAGATCAGCCTTTACCTCTTGAAGATCGAGAGGAAGACGACCTAAACTTGGAGATCCAAGCAAATGAGCTCCTGAGTTCCCAAAGCTCCAAAACTTGTCTTAAATGCTCAAAACTTGCAATGAGAGGTGAAAACTCAAGAAAAATGGAAGAGATTTGGAGAAAGAACACAAGATCTGGGGAGAGGGAGGTCGGAAGCTAGCTATGGCCGAAAATGGGAGAAAGCTCGCCCATTTCGGCTAAGTGACCCTTTTATAGTGGCTGGCCAGGCCACGTTCGGGGGCCGAAAGTGCTTCCGCATGCATGCCATGTTCGGCGGCCGAACCTGAACTTCCCTCACTCATGCTTTCGGGGGCCTAACGTGCCTCCAAAACGCATGCATGTTCGGCGGCCGAACTTGACTTTCGGCGGCCGAACCTGGGTTTTCCTCCAAAGACTTTTCATGCAAAAACTCATTTAATTTTCATACTTAAAACCATGAAATATCTTAAAACATTTTATGAAAACATGTTTCTACCCTACTAGAGGCTTCCGACATCCGAGATTCTACCGGACGGTAGGAATTCCGATACCGGAGTCTAGCCGGGTATTACACCAATGGTGTCGAATAAGCTGTTTTCTGTTTTCTGCCACAGAAACAGTTCAAACTGCTCCCATAGCTGCATGCGTGGGGTGCCGAATACGCACAAGCATCAAGACTTTGTCCGAGATTCCTAACGAAACCTTGACCAAAAGAAAATTATTCGACACGTATAGTGCGACACACTTTTCTTTTGCATGAACGTCCGTGCAGAGCCACGCAGACCTACATGCACAGGCCGGGGAAGACTTTGGTGTTAATGCCAAGTCTCCCTCCATCTCCCCCTTTTTTTCTCATTTTTCATCAGCATTCTTTCTTCTCTTCTCCCCTCCCAGCATTCTTTCTTCTCTTCTCCCTCTCCACACTTTGCTCCACGTCTCCACCTCCACAACTCCATCTCCAGCACACTGTAATCTTCTCCTCCAATACAGCATACTGTGATCTCCATTTTCATCTCCTTCCATTTTCTGAGCATATCACTATTATCAGTTTTTTTATAAATTGTTTTTTATTTTTAAATGTATATATATTTTTCTTACTTGATATATAAAAATAAAATATTAAATGCTAATAAAAAAAGTAAGATATGTCAGATTAAATAATATTGTTAATATAATTTTTTATTTAATTTTTATAATTTTAGAAATTTTGTTAAATAAATTTTAAAATTTTTAAAAATTAACTAATTTGTATTTTTATTTAAGAGATTAAATAGTTAATTTTTTTAAAAAGTTTTAACCGTACATCAATTATTTAATTAAAAAATTATTTAATTATATTTTTATATAAATTTATCTGTAAAATATAATTAAAAATTTAAATAAAGTTGAATAAACATAATCCACACCCATAAATTTTTTATGAATTAATTTTTGGAGAAACTTTTAAAATGATAGTTGAAAAAATTATTTTTGTTTAAAAAATATAATATTTTAAATTCAAATATTATAATAATATATAAAGTGGTTATTATTAATTTTATTTTATGTTTAAGTTTTTTAAAATATTTTTTAATATTTAATAAAAATTAATATTTTAAAATAAATGTAATTGAAAATTTAATAAAGTTTAATATTTTTTTAAAAAATATAATAATTTAAATTCTTAAAATATTTCATTCGTCTAATTTTTTTTATTATTTTAAAATTATTATTTATTTTATTTTTATATTATAATAATTTATAAATTGATTAGTATTAATTTAAATACTGTCGCCAAGAACGAGAAGTTTGGAGAGCTGTTGTCCCACTAGTCTGCTTTCATATTATAGAGACCGTATCAGCCGGATCGGGTCATGCGACAGTTTGGTATGCAGTAGTATATTCCTGCTGAACCTCAACAACCTACTGCACTCCATGATGTTGATTTGCGGAAGAGCGACACAAATTGGACAGAAGTGCACTCTCATTAGATCGCGCGCTGGAACACCCGTGATAGAAGAATAATAACTAGCCCGCCAATAACAGAGCCACTCCATTTTCATTCAGAGTATATGGAGTGGTACCGTAGGGTGTCCAGACGTTGGATTTTGGTTAAAAGAGCGGCAATGGGATCAGAGATAAAAAATTTATGATTTTTATATCATTTTCAATCATAACAGCATATTTTAAATAATATTATTGAATATATAATGCAGGAGGATGGTCTAGAGCATATGTACGCTATTGCTACCAACCCAACCACTGGGAGCATGACAACTATTTGCGACCTCATACAGTCTGTTTCTTTTTGTATGATGGATGAGAGGTGGCAAACACAGTTCCTAGCTCCACATCCAGCACCTACTGCACCGCCTAGCATGGCTGACCCAAATGACCCACCTATTCCAGATTTAGTTTCACCTAGATGACCCACCTATTCCAGATTCAGTTTCACGTGGTAGTAAGGGTAGGACTCGTGGTCATGCTAGGGGCCGTAGAAGGGATCAAGCACAAGCAGCACAAGGTGAGAAGGATGTGCATCCAGTGCCACCCACAATACAGTATCATCAGTCACAAGCAGCACACAAAGATGCACCAAGTTCATCTCATGTGCCACCTAGTTCATCTTAGGTTCCTTCTATGTTTTATCATTCTCAGAGTCAATTCATGGGATGAACGCCTGGACCGAATGCAATGCCTTCATTTACGACTGGTGCTTATGGTGTACCATATACGCCAATAGGATCGGTGTTTCCTGTATTTGCATCAGAGCTTGCACATGAGCCTTCTACTTCTAGACAGTTTTACATGTCAGGCGGAACTACAGAGAATATGTTTGGAGGATATAACGCTGGATTAGGATATGGCCAGACTGGTGTCAGTCTGTTTGGTTAGTCCGATCCTTTTGCTGTTGTGGTGCAAAATCCAGATGTCAATGCGCCGATACAGGATGATCTGGATCCTCAACAATTTCTAGTACCGGGACCATGGCAAGGTCGCTTACGGGCTCCACATGAGAGGAGACATTGAGGGTGTAGTACTGGTGATCATAACTGAGTGTGAGTTGAATATGTCTGTAAAAAATGTTTTAATTAAATTATTTTCATTATGTTTATTTTTTTGGGGGGGTATTTAGTTGAGCCTATTCCAAGATATTGATTGAGTCTTATGATTCACTATCATTTTGGGCAATGTAGGTAGTAATTAGACATGACATCTTTGGCAGGCACTTGAAGAAGCTGCTATTGAGTTCATTCTGCATGTAAAATTGGTGCGTGTAATTTTTTATTTTGAATCAATTATACTTTATGATAGGTTCTTATTTGCATTTTTTTTGAATTATCTTGTTTGCAATTGAACTATAACTCTATTCTGATCGTGAGTTGCACTTGCATTAATGTAGTGAGCTATTGATACGGATATGTTTATAATCATATATTTCAACTTAAATCGATTACACTCTTATTATTGTCTTGTTTGATTTATATGTAATGGTGGGGTCTCTAATTGTAAGTTGCTAAATTCAATATTTCCTTGTTGGTGATCTCAGAATACGATTTGAATGGATTAATTGTGGCTATCTAAATATTAACATGAGTGAGCATGATTTGAACACTACACATTTTAACATATGTTGACTCCTTGATTTGTTGTTCCTCTTTAGATTCATGGTGATTATTCAACAGATGATATTGGTGTGAAGTTGGACATGCTTGCTTATGATAGAATGGATTAGGAGTAGATTGAGGTTGTCGGTCCAACCTTGTAATTTTCAAATTCAGAAGCGCAACTATATGAGTGGTTGCTTAGATATTAAGTTGATTTTGCCATTTTTCCATGTGAATAACGTTAGCAATTTGCAACCTTATGCTTCATTATAATTTCTGTTATGCTTTATGTTTGGATGGTTGCCTTGCTTATGTTTAGCATGGTTGCGGACAGTGAATGCTTTTGAATGAATGGTTGCCTTGCAGACTTTCTTGCATGTGGATATGAGTTTGTTAATTATTTAGATTGATTAATAAAAAAATTGGTTGTCCCTTTGCTGTTACAGTTGCATATTCTTTATGAGGAAATAGATTAAAATCTCAATTATTTTTTAGCATCTTTTTTAATTCACTTAGATTTTAGTTCAAAATGAAGTTGTTACAATTTAACTAATGAACCTATAGCTGTTTATTCACTAATGAAACATAGTCTCAATGTATACTACTTGTTCAGATAACTAATAAAAAAAAACTTAAATTTCAATAATTATTTTTTTATCAATCGATAATTAATAAAAAAAAATGTGTGAGTTATAAAATAAGTTTAGTGAAATTGTAGACAACATAAAGAATGATAAAAATAATCTCAATTATTACACTTAATATTTAATTATGTTACAAATTCATATATAATTCTTATGTTATAAAAATAAACTAATTTATTAAAAATAACTTAATAATTAATTGAATTCTTTGCAATACTCTATACATTTATAATAAATAAAATGATCAATATTTATCTATTTGATTCCCCATTCATACAAGTTTTCTTATTGTGCCCCACCCTGCTACATATGGAACAATGGACTCTAGACGTTTCTTTTATTTTGTTTGACCTCCAGTCCATCTCATTATGTATTCTAGAAGACCTCGGCTGTCCCTTCTTGCTCTAGAAATATCAGACACAAGAGGAAGTCCATCTACTGCAGGCCAATAGTCAGGATGTCCAAGAGGATGGAATGTGTACGCATAACATTGGATGGTACGATCTAATTTATAATAGTCAGATACAAATTGTTCGTAGTCAATTGAATGTGACATGCATGCAGCAATAGCATGTGAACATGGTATCATTATCTCCTGAAATTTGCCAAATGTGCATGTTTGATACATGAGTTTCACCACTTGCTTTTGCCTACCATTTGCAGTAATTATTTCGCAAATCATTGTCTGACTGTTGAACCGTCTAACTCTATATCCATTCGCTTTAATTGTGTTAGCACGCAGTGTTTCACTGCAAGACTGACTGAAAACATAACCTTTGCTTTGTTGATCCAAAAATACTGTCCTTCGCGTATCAAAATGATGGACACACTGAAAAAATATTATTTCAACCATTGCCGTTACAGGCAATGCCTGAAATCTTTTCATCATGCCATTAAGGGATTCAACCATGTTTGTTGTCATCACGCCATACCTTTGTCCACCATCGTGTGATCTTGTCCATTTCTCTAAATTTTTCTTCACTGCTCAATCATATGATTCAGGGTGCACCTCCCGAATATTATTTATTGCCTCGTAAAACTTTCTCTTCTGGTTTTCATTTGCTGATATAAATGACAAGTTCATCAAAGTAAAATTAGCATTAGTCAAAAGTGACATTAAATTTAAAAAATAAAGTAAACTTCGTATTAAAACATGACACATACCTGCCTTGCGCCATGCTTCCTTTATTGCTACATTTTTGAATGTCTTGTTGTAATTACTCAAAATATGTCTGATGCACTAATGATGATGACCAGCTAGAGGTTGCCACTAATCTTTCTGCATAGCCTTAAGAATTCCAGCATGACGATATGAAATTACACACAAATCTTCTTGATTGGTCACAAAGATCCTGAAGCAATCCATAAACCACGATCAATTATCACCGTCCTCCTTATCAACAATGGCAAAAGCTAATGGAAAGAGTTGATTATTCCCATCGAGTGCGGTTGCACACAGTATACATCCGGTGTATTTTCCATATAGGAATGTCCTATCGATTGAGATTATAAGTTGGTAATGTTTAAATCTCTTAATCGATTGCTTAAAAGCACAAAACATACGGTTAAATACACGACACATCAGATTTAGTCGCTCATTTATCTAATGTGGATTATTTTCAATCATGTATACTGTTTCTGGGTTAAAATGATGAAGAGCAGTCATGAATCTATGCAAACGACTGTATGATTCATCCTAACCCCCATAAAGCCTTGCAATTGTCTTTTGCTTTTCTTTCCATATTTTTTGATAAGACGGCTCATACCCAAATTTGTTCCTCACTTCGGCTTGTAGGGCAGCAATTTTTATATCAGGCTGTTGTTCAATTAATACAAAAATAAATGAACAAATGAAATTTTCATCCAATTGGCTATGGTTTTTCGTCAACTGAGGATTTTTACATGTGTGCAGTCCACTGTATCTCGTAATTTTCCATATATCCTCTCCTTCTTTCTTGGATGCTCGAAGCCTCCATGCACACCCACTGTCTTTGTCTTTACACTTTATAGAATAAGTCTTCTCTCTTGTTTCATAGTAAAAAAATTGACGATGATGTCTTAGGTGATATTCTTTTGCAGCCGCAGCCACAGCCACTGCATCTCTCAAAGAAAATATCATCCCAACTAAAAACTCTTTAGAAGGATCTCAAAAGGAACGACCTTCTGGCTTATCATAAGGATCCACCCTAAGCAAATCGAAGTCTATTTCTGCATATGGGGGAGGATGAACAACAGGCATAATAGGATTAGAAAATTGAGTGTTGTAATATCGAGACCCACTTCCACTATCCTCCTGACCATTATCATCATCATCATCCTCAATAGACATCTATGAATCATCGCCATCGTCATCGTCATCCTCGTCCTCACCCTCTACTCTATCAGATAAATTATTTGACGGCCCTCTAAGACTATCAGATAAACCATAATCATCCACTACATTTTGCTCTTCACATTGTTCATCATTTGATTCCACAGCAGTTCTAGATGGACCTATATCAGCATCCTCATTTATCGCATCAACACAATGAAGTATCTTAACATATATTTCTATACTAGGTATACCACCAATTTGATACAAGTAATTAAACATATACATCATCTTCACCCCATATCTCCATACATTTAAATTTTAAGGATCCAACCACAATTGTAGGCTTTTTAAAACTAATTATCTCTATAAATTCATTATTCTCGGATAATCCAATTGCACAAGCAATTTTTCCAACCAATTGATTAAAACTTATCCATTTACCCATTGGAATAATCTTTGAAAAACCTCCATCATAATCGTAACCATGAGAACTATTTATAATATTTCCATCCCAATGAATAGCATATGCAGGAACTGCCATTCTTCTGATAAAAAAAATAAAAAAAATATATAAATTCAATATTTCTATAATTGATAATTAAACTTTTAATTTCTTAAAAATTACAATAAATTAAAATTAAACACAATAAATATAAGATATTTATTTTAAAAAAATTATAATTTTTTATATACTTACCTTTTAAGAATAAATCACTGTATTACGTTTTCACCGGATCGATCACTAAAATCAATTCACTCAATTCCTGCGAATAAAAAATAATTTGTCTTGAGAATTTATTTTCCTTTACTCAATTTACTATATAAATAAAAAAATTTAAAATTTAGAATATAAAATATTTAAAACTTACCGACGTTTCTTTTTTTGTAGTCGAATCGAAACAAGTAGATATAATAATTTTGTGAAATTTGTAGAGGAAAATAAACAGATTATAGAATGCAATTTGTTGAGATATGGTGCAGATTTTGGGTAATTTATAGAATTGTGGGTTGGGGTAATTTATAGAGAGGTTGGGTAGCCGTTGGTGGGAGAATGGCTCAAAACGGCTAGTTCGGCAGTGAGGGTGCCGAGTTAGCTGTTGGCTATACAGAGCCACGCGGGCCTGCATGCAAAAGAAAAGTGTTCGGCACTATAAGTGCCGAACACTTTTCTTTTGGTCAAGACTTCGTTAGAGATTGTGCGTGTTCGGCACCTTGGGTGCCAAACATGCCACGCATGTAGCCACGGAAGCAGTTTGGACTGCTCCCGTGGCAAAGAACAGTTTGTTCGACACCGTTGTTGTCGTCGAACAAGCTAGTCCAATGGCAGTTCGACACCCATAGTGTCGAACTCCGTATTGTTCGACACCATAGGTGTCGAACGAACGTGTTCGGCAGTATGATTACCAAACACGCTCCGCTGACACACAAGATCCGAAAATATTTTCGGATCTTACATGAATTGATAATTATTTTTTTTGTTATCTATGAATTGAAAAAATGCTCACAACCTTGTCCTCAAGGTTGGTGTTAAGGAAGTTATCCTTGAGCTGTCAAGTGTCTTCCCATGTGGCATCTTCAGGCCTTAGCTTCTTCCATTTGACCAAGCTTTGTTCTATTATTTTGTCCTTTTAATCCAAAGAGTATCCAAGATAGTGTCTGTGCCATAAGAAATGCACCATCATTAGTGATGACATGCAATTTTATACTCATTGTAGATGTGGTACCTAACTTCTTCCTTATAAAGGACATATGAAGATGAATGCGTGAAGTGGTTGGCAACTTGAGTTTATATGCTACAACCCCTATTTATTCTTCAATCCAAAATGGTTCATAAAATTTGGTGGCAAGCTTTTAGGATGCTCGATGAATCACAGAATGCTAGTGGTAAGGCTAAAGCATAAAAAACACAAGGTTCGCTTACTTGGAATTCTCACATACTGTCGTTTGGCATGAACAAGTTGCTTCATGTGATTATTGGCAGCATGTAAATTAAGTTTCAGTTGACATAGTTCATCTTAGTATGCTATTTGGCAGTCTACTTCATGTATGGGGCTTGAGCCAGCATGGTATAATGAAATAATCATGGTGTTCGTCCATAAAATACTTGGAAAGAAGTCATACCTTTGGATGTAGGGTGTGTAGTGTTGTACCAAAATTCTAGCCATGGAAGGTTGGAATGCCATTTGTGCAGTTCTTGATGAGTTAGGCAACAGAAGTATTGTTTAATGCAATGATTGACTACCTCTGGTTAGCGTTAGTTTAGGGATGATATGAAGTGTTATGTTTTAATTGGCTGGCAAGCAGTTTAAAGAACTCTTGTCAAAATTATCTGACAAAAACTAAATAATGGTCACTTGTAATTATTTTTAGCATGCAATATAACTTGACTACTCCCTTAATAAATTTTTCTACAACCATTTTTGCTATCTAAGGATGAGAGAGTCTGATGAAATGTGTTGATTTGCTCAGTTTGTCAACCACCACTAAGATTGAATTTTTGCCTTGTAATGTAGGTAAACTATCAATAAAGTCCATTGTGATATTGTCCCATATTTTATAAGGATGGGCAGCAACTGTAGAGTGCCAATGTGTCGAATTTAGCTCATTGGCATGTGTCACAGGAAGCCATATACTACTTCACCGTTCGATACATCAAGGGCCAGTAAAATTGTTGTGCTAATCTCTTGTACGTATGTAGGACCCCTGAATGCCCCCAGATTAGTAAATCATGAAATTCATATGGTAGTTTTGGAATGATTTGGGACTATTGCAATACCACCACTCGATTCTTGTAATATATTAATTCATTCTACCAACCATAAGGCTTTACAAGCTAGTCATTTGTATGTTGGTCGATTCTCTACATGTATGGATCTGTTTTAGCTTTTTATTTTATCATGTCCAAAGTCAAATTTAGGAAACAAATATGTTTCTAGACAAGGACTATCAACTACATAAGAGAGAGCATTAACTGCAGTATTCTATTTGCCAGCTTGTATCGAATTTCATACTCATAGCTCAAGAGCTTTGTGATCCAATTTTGTTATTCTGAGGTGGTAATCCACTGATCCAATAAGTGTTTCAGGCTGCATTGGTCTATATGAATGAAGAATTTACGTTCTAATAGATATGGTCTCCATGCAAATGTATAATGGTAAACATTTCCTTTGTGTATACTGACCATGATTTCTTATTAATTCCCAATGCTCGACTCATGTAGCTATTGATTGCCCATTATAAGTTAGAATTTCCCCTATCTCATCTCCAGATGCATTCGTCTCAATAACAAAAGATTCATTAAAATTAGGCATGTCCAAAGTTGGCTTGAAGTCCTTGCTTTTTTGAGTTATTGAAAGGCTTGCTCAGCTTCATTTGTCCATTCAAATTTTCTCTTTTTACGAGATTGGTGAGAGGTCAACCTATGATATCATAGTTACGAAAACATTTACTGTAGTAACCTATCAAACCTAAGAATCTACGCAACTTAGTAACATTAGATGGTCGAGGCTATTTAAGCATAACAACAATGTTTTCCTTAATCCCTTTTAACTCACTGTTATGTATTATATGCCCTAGATAATTGTAATTCAAAAGCACACTTGGTAATTTTTGCATAAAATTTGATTTTACCTTAATATTTCAAAAGCTTTACGAACATGTTCTAAGTGCATGATCCAATTAGGACTATAAATGAGTATATCATCAAAGAAAACCAATATGAACTTATGGAGATAAGGCCAAAAAATGGAGTTCATAATGGCTCAAAAAGTTGAGGGAGCATTATATAGTCCAAAAGGCATCATTAAATATTCATAGTATCCATTGTGGGTACGAAAAGCAATTTTGGGAATGTCAGATGAATGTACTCGTATCTGGTGATAACCCTCTCGCAAATTGAGCTTTGCATAGAATAGGTAGCTCTGTGAAGTTTATCTAACATGTCTTCAATTGTAGGGATGGAAAACCTACCTTTGATGGTTACAACATTAAAAGCGTGGTAATCAGTATAAAATTGTCATGACCCATTTTTCTTTTAATTAAGAGTATAGAAGAAAAAAAAGGACTTGTACTTGGTCATATTAGCCCCAATTTTAGCATGTTTTGAACTTATTTCGATTTTTGCTTTTTGAAAATTGGCATACCTATAGGGTCGCACGTTAATTGGTTCCACGCCATCCTTCAGATTAATGTGGTGGTTAACTTCCCTTAATGGTGGTAGTTGTGAAGGTTCCTAGAAAAGGTTACTATACTGTTCTAGCAATTACTTCATTTATGGTTTTACAATCGGAGTTGATTCATCGGTCAAGTATGAAGACAAATGTCTAATGTAGAATTTCCTTGCTTCATGCCTTTGGCAATAACTTAGGTTGGTGCAACCTAAATGCTTTGTTTATTGATTCCTTGCAACCTGTGAGTTTGATTATTCTATAGCAAGATGCTTCTAGTCACAAACAACTATCTCCAATTGTGCTAACCACTAAACTTCTAGAACCAAATCCAATCCCATTAGTTGTAATATATATATAGAAGGGTAAAAGTGATACCTTGAAGTAGGAGGGAAAATCATCAAACTACCCCTGGCATTGAAGCACTCTTCCATTAGTGATCTTAACTTCAAATGGCTTAGTAGGAGTTATGGGCAGTTATAGTACAATAGCCAACCTCTCACTGATGCAATTGTGTGTAGATCCACTATCTATTAGTACTACCACTTGACAGGTACCCAATTTGGCCACTACCCTCATGGTATTAGCATTAGACCAGTCCACAAGTGCTTGTAAAGAAATTTCAGGTTGCAACTCTAATGAATTTCTTATCTCATCAACTTCTAGCATTCAATATTTCCATCCAGTAGTAGCAACTGTGGTCACTTGCGCTTATGTTCTGCAACAAACTTCTCATCATAATTAAAGCATAACCCTTGCATCTAATGTTTCTGCATTTTCTCCCATGACAACCTTTTTATTACTGTAGTTGGTTTGGTTTTTATAGAAAGTCCAAACTCCAAAGGGAATTGGCTAATCATCTGTGATGCTTTTCACTGTCACGTGAGTTGCTCGTGTCTCATATGAGCTAAGCTGATTGCTTTTTTAAGTGTCTTTGATTTGAACATGTGAATGCCATCAGCTATCTCGGGTTTGATCCTCCAACAAAAGTCTCTACTACATCATTCTGGGTCCATTCTTGCACTTGGTTGCTTAACCAGTCAAATTCTTGCTGGTATTCACAGAATGAGCCTATCTGTTGTACTTTAGATTAAGCTTCATTAAAATCTTCACAATCTGTTACACCAAATCTTGCCCATAATTCATCATGAAATATTTCTCATATTATTTCTTTTCCCTCTTCCTTATAAGCCTGGTGTAACAACTTCCACTGCCACCATTGATTGGCTTTCCCTCCAAATGGAAAGAGGGCAAAGGAGCTTTTTATAATTTTGTGGTGCCTTGGTATTCAAAAAATTGTTCCACTTTTGAGAACTATTCAATAGGATCTGTGTAAGAAAATCGAGAAAATTCTAGCTTGGCTAATTTCAAAAGAACATCTATCGTCCTCCTTGATGGGAAGTTCGGGTTTTACCTTGTTGGCTTTGGGATGGGTTAATAGGAGATACATTCGTGATTTTTGAATTTAAGTCGGAGGTGGGAGTTTTATTAGAAAGAATTAGCTTAGAGATTCTATTAAATAGTAGTCTTTAAATAGTGCAGCTTATTTGCTCTGCCTTCTTTTATTCGGCTAATACTAGTCTATAGTCCTCCCAAAACTTACTTCTAAATTCGCTCTTTATTAGTAGCCATACTCTTAATACCAATGATAGATTCTAGTTAGACTCGAAGTTAAAAGTTTGTAAAAAGGGAAAAATTCTGGTTATGGTGAGAATGCAACTAGAGAATTGTTTTTTATTTTTAACACCGAACTTTCCAAAATACAAAAAAAAATTAATTACAAATAAGATACCACTGTTGACCTATCTTTTAGGCCATTAAACAAGAAATATAAACAAAAAAAGTAAAAATCCTTCATCATGTATGCATGGATTGTGAAAACATGCGAAAGTGTAAAAGTAGAAGGGGAGCCAACGTATTCTGCATGTGATCACGACGTGACCCATATTTGCATGGTGTGGGTTGTTAACAGGTACACGTGTAGACCTTTGCAGCTTATCATTGCGCGCGGCTATAAGTTTTGTGCAGTATCATGAGTGAAATTTAACCTTTTCTAGTATTACCAAACTATATACTTTATTTTATTTTCTTTCTTTATAGATTATTTATTTTAATTGTATTATTTAAAAATAATTTAATTTTATTTATTTTCAATGGAATTGCGATCATCCTAAGATGCTATAAAATTAGGTCAGTTTTCCCATAAAAACAGGCTTATAATGATTTCATATGTATTAAAATAATAGATTTTATATTATTTTTTTCTAATATATTCTCCACTTATATTATTCAATTACTAATTTATTCTTAAAATTAATAAATTTATTTTCAATGGTAAAATTTAGAAGCTAAAAAATAATTTACTATATCAAACATAAAAATGACATAATTAAATTTAGGGTGAATGAAAAAGAGAAATAGATCTCTCTTTGTAAAGCTATTCTTTTGACAGAGGCCAAGAACAATTCCTCAAAAAATTACAAGTTTCCAGATTCTACATAAGACTTGTGACAGACTGATGGAAAAGAGCTACAAAATATTTAGGTTAAATACATAATTTGATTTTTCACCTTTATATAAAAAGAAAAATTGATACCTTCAATTTTTTTTTATAACTTTTAACTCATAATTTTAAAGTGTAGTTATTTAACGTCTAATTTTTATAATTTATAATTATTTAACACTTAAATTAAATATTATAACTAATTAACCCTTGAAAATTTAGAATATGTGTAAATCACATAAATATATAAAGATTAAATAACTATATTTTTATAAAAATTAAGTATTAAAAATTTAAAAAATAAAATAAAATGCGAGGTAAAAATCAGGATCAAATTATAAATTCAGCTAAATATTTACTTAATATTCAATTTCTCTTGTACTTATTGAAAAAGTTCAATTTATCTCTTTGTAACACTCTGCATATTAATATAGAAATCTCAACTTAGCCCATATATCAAGAAAAACAAAAGCTTTCTCAATTTTTGAGCAGAAATTTAAAAAAAAAAATTGGCATAAAAATCAAGGAATTTAACTTTTTGATTTTTAAATCTAAATAAAGAAATCGAGAAATTTGGATAAAGATTTTGATTCTTGAATTTAAATTAGAACTTTTGAGTTAATTTAAATAAAAAGTTGAACTTGAACATACAAGGATGAAATTGAACTTCTAGTCATGAAATATTTTACAGTTTCCATCCTGCAATCCTTCACAACAGAAGAAATCATAATTTTCTATACGACTATGCTAACCATAAAAGAAAATTTTGAACATGTAATGGCTTCAAGTAGACAGTAAATGGTTGCTATTTTGAACATGTAATGGCTTCAAGTAGACAGTAAATGGTTGCTAATTATAATTAATAATTTAATATATTTGAAGATGATAAACATACAACAATAACAAAGCCTTGCACACAAAACCAGTTGGGGTCGGTTATATGAATCATTTTCGCCAATCAGCTCTGTTAGTATGATATACAAAAATAGAAAATAGATATACAATGCAACATGAGGACCTGCCAAATATCTAGAAAAGCCAATGCTTTCTTCTTGATACTCTGGTTGGCACATCTGCAAGTATATTGTTTGAGTTAAAAAATGAAGGTTATTACTGAAATATCCATTGTCGAACGAAAAACACAAGCTTTCACTCACCTCCACTTGCATACAAAGAATTATAATGAACTTCACTCCAAAAGCTCAGCCACACCTCTGCGGACAAGCAAGGCAGCCGAATCCAGAAATACTTAATAATAACAATTGAAACTCACGAATAAAAGAATGTAATCTGATAAAAACTAACGTTAAATATTCTAGAGAAGCATTTACCATTGCCAAAATGGAATTGCCCCAAGAGTATCAAATCTCAAAATCAGTTATACACGTGCAAACCCACTCATATATAATACAATAGAATATGTTTTAAGGAAAATTACCATTTAGTTCTGTGGTATGGGAAAATTAAATAATTATTCCTTAAATTTTGCAAAATACATTAAACCACCCCTGCGATTTTAAAAAGTAGAGCAAGGCACCAAATAATAGAACAAGGAATCAATCTATGGTGAAAATGAATTACCACTAGATGTTGTCAAGTATGAAAATAGCCAAGATAATCTACCACATATATATATTAGTATCCTTTAGTTAATCCAAAGTAAAAATACAACCAACTTAATTTTTTTCTAAAACTCCAATGTCTTTTGTGAGAAAAAAATTGAATAAAAGTTGTAAAATACAAAAACTGCTAGTGGGCGGAATCAAATTTGCTCCTTTTGGTTCAATTTTCCGCTTCTTGCTTTCAAAAATGTTCTTTCTGGAAATTGTAATTTTGATTAAAAAAAAAACAGTGCAATAATAGATATAACTTTTAACTATTTGGGTTTTACTTTACATGCGGAGAGAGAAGAGAAAAAGAAATTATCAGAACTTAAATTTTTTGCTTTTCATAAATGGCTATCTTTTTTTTTTTTTGGAGAGAGAGACTGCAAGAGGCTCAAAAAAAATTGCTAATTTCTTTTTCATAAAAGCAGAAAGATCAATCTCACCAAATGGACTTACACAATCTAAACTATCAACCAAACATTTATCATAATCATATTATAATTAAACTCTGTGGAATGAATTTGATAAAGCTGAACATTACTTACGCAATGATCAGTGTTGCTAAAGGCGCGAGCCTCAGAGAGAGAGGCGCCAGAAGCCAGGCAAGGGAGACGTCGCCAGGCGCCAGAGCCCGCTTTTTTAAACAAAAAAAAAAAAAAAAAGAATAGAGCAGAAGTAGAGAAAGAAGGAGAAGGAAAAGAAGAAGAGAAGGAAGAAGAAGGTGGTCACGTGGAACATGGAAGAGAGAGTATTTTAACTTTTTAATAATATTTAAATTTCACTTTTCTTCCTGAAAGAACAAAAGACAAGGAATCTTTTGATTTTTCTTCATTTTTTTATTTTTTTAGTATAATTATTTCTCCTATCGACAAATTTCCTTATACCCATGTCAACTGAGCTGGAAGGAAAAAAACTATACAAGAAAATCATGTGATGCCTACTTTGCAGAAAAACAGAGTCCAAGATTCTTAAAAGGCGAAATTTTCTTCTCACATTGTGATTGGGAGAGATGATTTATGTTTTTAAAGTTTCAGGTGGTTAAGGAAACAGTGGAAGGTTGTTACAAAAAGAAATTCATCTCAAGGATAAGATTCATATACCGGGAGAGTATACAAGGAATAAAATAAAGGCTAAATAGGACTATGAGGATTTACCTCTGGTAGGATTCTTGTCCTTGGGAGTGATCTCAATATAGCAAGTGTCCCGGAAAGATGTGACCAAACAGATTTTGGCTTCAAACTGAAAATATTGGTCTACACAGTCAGAACTCGAACAAATAATAGTTGGAAAGGACACATGCAATTACAAAACAGAATTCACGTGATTTATATTTTCAGATTTATCTTGTGACGGAATATACCTGGATTGTTTGCTATATCCCATAATTAATTTTTTAGCATACCATATTTCTGAACCATGTAAATTTACCTTAATTATTGGAGTTTAAACAAAAAAAAAAAAAAAAAAAACAGTACCATGTGACTTCTAATCCATGTTAACAACTCATACTAATTGTTACCTGTATAGGAGAAATTCAGTGGATTTCATCAAGGGATTAGATGTATAGACAATTACTTCATACCATTAAGCTAATTAATTATGAATCTATACAAATTCTATCCTCTAATTTTCCTGAAATACAACAATTGTCATATAGAATTCAATTATGTACAACAAAATCACATTTCAATGCAATATTTTGTACCATCTACTACAATGAAACCATCAGTTCCTATTTTATCGGTGTTACCGTTGATGAGATTCTTCTTAAATTAAGGAGAAGATTACTCCTTAGTTTAGGGATTAAGCATCTCCTTCTTAAGGCTCTAAGTCCCTAATTTCTCATTTCATTCATAAATTTTCAATTCTAAAATATCAGTTCTTTTACCCCAACTTTTGGTGAGTAGAAGGGAGCTTAGCCAAGTATATTGCTGCACCTTGAGGGTGTTGCTAAACCTGCTTGGTTTCTGGACATGTTGTAGGGATCTGTGGATGATTTTGAGTCACTTTTTGGTGGAGTTAAGAAATCCAGAAAACAAGTTTCTATGGAAAGCAAGAATCAATAGGCCACTAATGGCCAAATTGCATTCGGCTGAAAGGAAAATATCTGCGGACAGCCAGGAATTACAGAGGTGTTTCTCAAGAAAATAGCCAAACAAGCTAATCTCTCCCCAAGCTAAGAAGCTGGAATAACAATTCTAAATTTTAAAGGAAGAAGTCATGCCAATTACACTGTTCACAGCTGTTATTTATAGCCTATCCCCTCACATGCATTACATGATTTCCTCTAACAAATTCACTTCCACATCGGATGCTTTTCCCTTATGCTTTCTAAAATACACTTTCCATTTTCTCCATGTGGACTCTTCCTTTGGGCTTTGGATCTACTGTCTTATCATTGCCAGAAGCTGAAGAATCAACCTTGTCCTAAGGTTGAAATTGGGAAATTGAGCACGTATCGATCCAAGTAGCCCCATTAACTGGTTTGCCAGGCCAATGAATTAAAACTTTCTGAATTGGGATGCCACTGAGAGTGTCAGTAGTGCAATCTAGGATAGCTTGCAGAACAGCCAAAGGATTGTCATCTGGAATCAATTCCAGAGGAATGGCCCGGGGGAGGGCGC
The DNA here is from genome assembly GCF_001659605.2 of Manihot esculenta. Classification (NCBI taxonomy): domain Eukaryota; kingdom Viridiplantae; phylum Streptophyta; class Magnoliopsida; order Malpighiales; family Euphorbiaceae; genus Manihot; species Manihot esculenta. Next base: position 17,205,926 of record NC_035169.2, on the reverse strand, counting down.
GGGGGGGGGGCGGGGGGTGTGTGGCTGGCCAGTAAATTGTGAACGATAAGCCACTGGTAGTGAGGTGCCAACTTCTTATTGCTGCAAAAAGCCAGAGTTTATTGACAAAAGGTTCTTAATTTAACCAAAACTGATCTCCTGGTGGTGCTTGTTGGCATGTCAGGCCATCTTAGATTGAGCTAGACTAAGATTGGTCTTTGGTTGTCTGAGAATGGCATCTCTCTCGATAAGGGCTTGAGAGACATGCTCAACTTTTGTCTTACCAAGCATGAATTATATAATAGAAGGTGGATGTCTACCGTAAAGGATCTCAAAGAGAGTGATCTTGACAGTTGCTTGAAATGTGGTATTGTACTAATATTCAGCCTAATGCAACCAACGAATCCACAATTTGGCTGATAAGAAACAAAACATTTGATCCAAACAACGGTTAAGCACTTCAGTTTGGCTGTTGATTTGTAGGTGGTAAGCGGAGTTGAGTTTGAGGGAAGTTTGCATAGACTTGAATAATTATGACTAGAAATTACTTCAGAACAGTGGGTCTTCGTCACTGACAATGGATTTTGGGGTACCATGTAACTTAATGATTTCCTTGGTGAAAAGGTCAACTACTATTTTTGCAGTGAAAGGGAGTTTGAAGGGAAGGAAGTGGGCATACTTAGAAAGGCCATCAAAGATGACTAAAATACAATCACAGCCTTATGATTTGGTAAGGCCAGTAATAAAATCCAGAAAATATCTTTTCAAACCTAGTGCAGTATTGGTAAAGGCTGGAGTAAACCCGCAGGTTGTAGAGCCTCATTTATCTTTTTGACAAGTAATGCAGTTTGCCACAAAGTGCTTAACAAAATTTGTCATACTTGACCAATAGACAGATGCCACTAGACAGCAAGATGTTCGAAATGCGCCAGAATGTCCACTTGTGAGAGTAGAGTGAAGTTCGTGCAGCGACTTCGGTATCCATTTAGAGGAAGATGGTATAACTAATCTGCCTTTGTAATAGAGTTGATTATTGACCAGAGCATAAGGAGTCTTGGATGCAGGGTCAAGCAGCAGAGCAATAACAATCTAGTCGAGAACAAGATAACACTGAATTTCAGAATGCAATGAAGCAAAATAAATCCAGAAAGGTCGAGATATAGCCGAGAATCCAGGAGATCCTCATCATCCCTGCGGGATAAAGCATCAGCTGCTTTGTCAGACTTGGCCCGGTTTATACTCAATATCAAAATCATAGCCCAAAAACTTAGAGATCCAAGTCTAACATGCTGCTCTAGCAGATGACACAAGCTTCGATGGTCAGTGCGAACTATGAATTTTCTACCCATCAAATACAACCTCCAATGTTGTATGGCTAAGACCACTGCCATTAATTCCTTTTCACACGTAAAGCGAGCCAAGGTGCACCCAAAGAGAGCCTTGCCAAAATAGGCTATGGGTTTACTCTCTTAGAGAAGGCCCCTAAATAAGGTAATACCAAAAAAATAAATCTAGAGTTTTAAAAAAACAAAAAAAGAAAATTTGAATTTAAACTCTAAAATCAAGAAAAAACTATGATACCATAAAAAATTTTATAGAATTTTAGAGTATTCTTGTATATCGCTCTTAATCTTTGCAAGTGATTTACATGACTATTTATATACAAAGAATTATTATTAAACAAGAAGCAAATAATCAAAATAATTACAGAGATAATTAACGATCCTAATTTATGCATAGAATTCGTAATCAAATTAAATCATATCACTAGAAATCAGTGAATAAGTCAACATAAAAATAAAAGAAAACTCAAAATACATTGTCGGTATCCACAATGCAACATAAGAAACTATAAGTTTCATTTTAAGTAAAATGTTTACAATTAGTTATGTAAAATAAATTTACATTTTCGTGTATTTTAAAAAGATAATATCTTAACAATGCATCACCTCTACCATGCATTATAAAGAAATTATTCTTTCTATTTATCTTCTTATTCGATAATAGATTCATAAAATATTATTTCATTGAAATCAAATTGAACATTTTTATTCACAAACATGAAGAGGATTATTTTCCAGGAGAGGTCATGATTTTTATAGGAGGGAAAAGTACGACTTACAAAAACAAACAAAAGAAATCTCAAAACACGGTTACAGTTTCAACAATACACAATAAGGAATATAATAGTAACATAAGTTATGTTTTTAATCTTCATGTATAACTTGCATCCACATATTTTCTACCCTCTTAACTTTATCACATCACATCTAGTCAAATTACATAGACAAACTCATATCATCTACAAAGCTCAAATTATAGCTTATTGTTGACTTATTTGTTGATCCTAACTGATTCTAGGAATATGATTTGATTTGATTATAATCCTTAATTATCTCTGTAATTATTATTTGATTATTTGCTTCCTGTTTAGATATAATTTTTTGTGTATAAATAGTCACGTAGACCAATAGTAAAGATTAAAAGTAAAATACAAGAATACTCTAAATTTTCTCAAAATTTTTCATGGTATCAAAACCTTTTCCTAATTTTAGAATTCAAATTCAATTTTTCCTCTTTAGGGTTTCAAAACCCAAGATCTACCTTTTTCGGTACTAACCCATCTAGGAGCCTTTCCTCCTCTCACTGCCGGCACCAGGAGAATCGTCGGACTGTCGTCAGCCGATCGCCCAGCTTTGACACCGGAGAAGCCCGCGCATGAGGCTCACGCGCCTCCCCTTCCCAATGCATGAGCCATCACCTGACGCGCCTCCCTTTCCCAGCGCGTGACCCATTGCCTGACGCTGCTTCGCCCCTCCGATCACTCCGGAGACGATTCCGACCATCTTTCCGGCCTTCTCGTGCTGCTATCCGATCTTTTGATGAATCGATTGGCTCTCTTGTGTGTACAACCTTGGATACCTCCTATTTTTTCACGGTTCATAAATCTTTATCATAGTAGAAGGTAAAAGGGTTTCGATGACAGAAGGTAAGGGTCTCGATGATAGAAGGTAAAAGGGTCTTGATTCCTAATTCTAATAATCATTCCTTACAAATTAGTCTCATAAAACTTGATAGAACCAATTATCTTTCTTGGTCAAGGTCTTGTTTGTTGTTTATCAAGACTAGAGGACTGCAGGACTATGTCACTGGTAATAAAAAGCAGCCGGATGAGAGTGATTCAGATTTTCCTCAATGGGACTCGGATAATTATTTTGTTATGACATGGTTACTTAACTCTATGCAACCTCATATCTCTAAGTCCTATTTGTTAATTGATATTGCTACAAAAATATGAAAGGCTTTATCCTTAACTTATTCCAATGATGCCCAAATTTATGATATTCGGAATAAGATTCATGGTACTAAGCAAGGAGAAATGACTATCTCCCAATTTTATTCTGAGTTATGTGGCTTATGGCAGGAACTTGATTACTATCAAGACTTCCATGCAGACTGCACTGGAGATGCAGTCAAATTTCGGAGAATGATTGAAAAGGAGCAGGTCTATGATTTTCTTGCAGGGTTGAATAACGAATATGATCCAATTTGGGTCCAAGTATTGGTAAAAAATCATTTTCCTTCTCTAGAAGAAGCTCACGCCCATGTTCAACAAGAGAAAAGTCGTTGACATGCTATGCTCTATACTGCACCAGTTGAAAAGGTTGGGTCGACTATTAATTTGAGCACACCACAGTGTCAGGGTCATAGAGTTTTCAGGGACCAAAACTGTAATTTTCCAACATTGGAATTTCTAGAAAGCAATATTGGGATAAAATAGTAGAAATTAGTAGGAAGATAATGGCCAAGACAATTTGTTATAATTCCTTTTCATGTATTTATTTTAGAGGGGGTGTCATATGAGACATGGTGATGTCTTCTCCTGCTACAAGCCAAGTTGTTCCTAAGGCTCTTTAGGGGGGAGTGACTAGTTGGCCACCAGTTGGAGCTGGGCCCAGTTGGCTACCGTAGGCCTACGGAGATCCAAGTTGTGCCTTCACTCCTTGTAGACCGTCCCCCCCTGTCTACAAGGGAGGTGAGAATTATTGTAACGATTGCATTGATGATAATGTATAATTACTATTTTGCCCCTGTAATAAAATAAGTAGCCTGTTCATGAATTATCATGTTCAGTTCTTATCTTTTGGGCCTACTGTAAGGCTTTTAATGGAATGTTGCCTGTTGGCTTCGTAGTTCGCTTATATAACCTTGACTAATCAAGGTATTTATGTTCACAGGATAATTGGGTGACTCTTAAGGCTGACTTGGCTTGAAAGTGTTCAAGTCAAGTGCCGCACGGTTTCTGGTGATTGCTAAAATCTGAAACCGTGACAATTAGTATCAGAGCAAGAAAGATCTGCGAGCAAGGTAAAGGAATGACGAAGTTTGGCACACGCACGAAGGCCATTGAGAGAAGGGTGAGAATCGCGCTGCCTGGTTGGTTGTCTATGCCCCCTAAGAGGGAAAGGCATTGGAGATGATTCTGGTTAGAAGTGCCCTAAGGCACTAGAGTGAAAAAAAAATAAAATAAAAATGAACGTTGTTGGCTATGATAGCCAAATTGGTGGGAGATTGAGGCCTTCCAAAAACCTCTTTCATGCGAATGACACCCGGTGGGGTGATCTTGAGCGTAAAGTGGTGAAAGGGGGAGGCAGTGACCTCCCAATTATGAAGCTACGAGGAGTAGTAGCACATTATGAGGCGAAGAAGACAAAAGCATGAGCCTTCGGGCTAGACTGGCCATATTAACTAGAGGTGCTGCACGCTCCACTATGGACACCATTGGGAGAGAGGTAATGACCTAGTATTGCACACTCCATTGGAAATGTCTTCTGGAGAGAGGGTAATGACTAGGTGCTACATACTTCCTTTTAGTGGCCCTTGGAGAGAGAGTAATGACCTCAAGGTATAGTGATAAGGGAGAGGATGAGCCAATAAAGCTTGAGGCCATCCGAGAATCCCGAGACTATTTCACTCAAAATTGAGGCAAGAGGCCTCACGAGACAGAATTGAGGCAAGAGGCCTCTTGAGACATAATTGAGGCAAGAGGCCTCCGGAGATAGAATTGAGGCAAGAGGCCTCCCGAGACAAAATTGAGGCAAAAGCCTCTCATGTATTTTGTTTTACTTGCAAGAATAGTGCAATAATATTAAATATGACATAGGAAAAACTATGAGCAATACTTCAGAAGTGAACTAGAGGAACAATTATCAATGGCGTGAATCACGAGCTAATGCCTATGAAGTAGGCACGGGTGGAATCCCAGAACTTCAATCCTTGTTGTGGAATGGAGGTAAATAATCTTCTCTTCAATATGAACTTATGCATTAATATTATTGGGAATGGTGACTGTGCAGACATAGAAAGAACAACGTTTATGGGATCAAGCTATAAAGCTAAATCTATTCTAAAAATGAAAGGGTAAAGTCCCATGAATAGAGAGTGTTCACTCTATACATAAGAAAAGGGGGATATGAAATGATAAGCTCCAGTTTTACTACAAGAATGTAACATTTGTTATTCAAGAGAGTTGGTAAACTCCAACAAGGTGTTCATAAGGAAAGTACATAAAGGAACTTTTCAGCATCTATGGATGACACAAGAGGACGTGGCACTCGATTTTTAATAGAGTAAGCGGATTGTGACAACAATTCAAGAGATATGACTGAGCTTAAAACCTTCCTGAAGAAGGTCGGAACCTAGAGGATTATGGTGTAGAGTAAAGGGCGACCAATATTGAGTTGGTTCTATTAACAAGGAATTGAAGGAATATTCAACTCTGATATCTGATTGATAGCCGCCTAAGAAGATGGGCCAAAGCAATAAGTGGGGGAGCAGTCTGAAAGGTGGTAAACAAGAGCACATGGAAGTGGCATAACTAAGCAGTATGAAGTGTTCTCTATGAAGAAAGCCATATGATTTTACAAGTTGCTGGTGCGGAAATGTGTTGAAGGTCTTGAGGGACATGGTGAGTAAAGGGGGAGGGAACATTAGGTATAAATCATAGAGTTGTCAACTCTAAGTTGTTCGTACTTTCTTGTTCCTCCCCGCCTAAGGTAGTATTATTCGCGTGAAGGAATCAAGCATGATGGAAATATTCTGTGAGTGTTGTGTCAAATAAGGGACATGGGATGGAGGAGAAGATCTTCAAAGTCTTCTTGAGGACTCTAAGAGAAGAAATGAGAATCGAAGCTAGTATAAAACAACATATTGTTGCCCAGTGTCAAGTATAGTGGAGTTGATGCTACAAAGCGGGCACGAATACAAGATTCGTACACTATTTACACAATTGTGAGAATCACGCATAAAACTGAAGTGGATGATATGAGGAAATAAAGACCAAGCAGACAACTTGAGTGCGGGGATTAAGTTGAGCATGTCCTTTGACAAACTCGCTTAATCGAGGACATCAAAAACAAGATGAACTTCACAATTTCTTTTTAGTGAACCTGGGACGTTAATTGATGTGGCGTCTCCCAAAATGACACAAATTATCTCTATTTCGACCAACAATTATTCCTTGATAAAGGAGAGGTAGTCGAGAGTAGCGAAGAAGAAACTAGTGACTATCCAAGCATGAAGTGGTGCAAGGGTAAACTCAACGAAAAGTAGCATTTGATGAAGTATTGTCTAGCCGTGCGTGAGTGGGAAAAAAATAATAATAAATGGAGTAAGTTGTGAGAAATGAGTACTGTGGTTATCAACTGTTATGATATTCTTTTATAAATTACTTGATCCTGGTGCGTAACCAGGGAGCAAGCTAGTGCTCCTACAACTCTTACTATGTGGTGCGGCGTTGTTAGTGTAGAAGAAAAGTTCTTGGGAAACTCATATGAAACACTGGTATGGATAAGATGGTGATAGATCAAAGGTGGTGGTTGCCTCGTCTCTCAAAAACATATCCTTTACAAGAGTATAAAAAGAGCACCAAATAGGAAGGGCATACCCTAAAAAAAAAAAAAAAGGAAAAAGAAACCAAGACTAAGTTTTGCGAGGATGAAAATGAGTCGGAAAAGAGGAATAGATGGGAGTCCAGAGGGGATGAAAAGAAAACAACAAGTACCAGAGTATGGGATAATGTCTGAGAAGTGCCAACCAACTATGATTGTTGAGCACATGTTCATTCTCTTTGAGGTAAGTAAACATTTTGATAGGACAACCCAGAGGAATGTATGGTAACATTGGGCAAGAGTTGCATCAAATACCGTTGGGAACAACAACGTTGTGAAAGCAAATAATTCACTCATCCTACGACAAAAGGAAGGAGGATAAGCGAAAACTGACAGAAGTGAGGACCATTGAACTGGTCAAAGGAGTGTGGTGCTCAAGGTAATGATGAGAGATGGAGATCCTTAATGATAATTCAGTACGAGAGAAAGGAATTTAACGAGAGGGAACCCTCTCACATCAGATGAGTATAATGTTTTTGTGTTTCCTGATATCATTCCTTACCTTACTTTATATAGTTATTCATTTATTCTGAAATATTTTGTGGATTATTGAGTCAGGTTCCTTGTGATGTGGGACTTGACAAGTTGGTGCTAACAAATATTGTGAACATATAGGATGTAGCTGCCTTAAAAGGGATTGGATAATAATGTGTAATTAAAAAGGACAAATTTAGTTCTACCTTTTTTGTCGGGCAGGAAAGAGACCTCATAGCCAAATAAAAGTTCTCACAAGTGCATCAACGTGTAGGAGGACCGAGATGGGTCGAGAAGCACAGGTTGCTTGAGGCAAGTTGGTGAGGCGAATCGATGTTGTGAGCTATGATGAAAGCAGTATAAGAAAGGGAGTATCTTCTAGTAATTTCTTAGTGTCAAGTCATGATGATGGTATTAATTGGTTCATGTATAGTCAATCTTAATAGTTGTTTTGAGTAGATTTCTGTGGCTCATAGGATTCAACAAGAAAATGCCCCTTTTCAGTGGTCGTGGATATTTTGTGTGCGTAATGGGAGTCGTTTTGTAGGCATTTGCGTAGACTACATTCTTAGGGAGAGGAAAAGGAGATAAAGTGTACATAATACTAGAGCTTATGAAGGGGAGGAACATAAAATGTACAAAAGGAGAAAGAGAGTGTTGAGCGAACTCTTTTGACTATAGGGACACCAGTTCCTTAGGTGGAATAACGTTGTGTTATGTCAAGCGGATGGGTAAAGACAGTTCAAGTTTTAGTGGTCAAGTGTTGTTGTCACACCTATTGATTTATAATGGATTGTATTCTAGATGACTTGCTATATTAATTCGTATTTGATTCTAATGTGGTTAGTACTAACCTTTCTTATGAGACTATTACAGGTTAATCATGATGTCGTATGGCATGAGTGTATGCAAGTTGATAGATTTGTTGCACCATAGGGTCGTGCTTTGAGGCAAAGAGTAAGGTCGACAATTAAAGACAAGTAATGGCGAGACAAGTTAAGGAGAAAAGAACCAGTGATCAATGACTTCAGGCAATAAGTTCGTGCAGAGGAGTAAAGCAATAATTTCTCGCACCATTTGCAGTAGTCTAAGGAATCAAGGGCAGAACATTTAACACTAGAAGATAGAGCTTTTGTAGTCTCATCATCATTAAGAACTAGCAGTCCACATAGATCAATTAGGAGGAGATACTAAGGATTAAGGCTGTTCAACAATTTAATTGAGAAGGACTGGAATCAAATCACACTGCAAGCCTAAGAATGTCGGACTCAAAGATTGAAGAACCCCAACAAACTCAGTCGACGAGGACGTCGACCATTTAAGTGGGGGAGTGTCAGGGTCATAGAGTTTTCAGGGACCAAAACTGTAATTTTCCAACATTGGAATTCCTAGAAAGCAATATTGGGATAAAATAGTATAAATTAGTAGGAAGATAATGGCCGAGACAATTTGTTGTAATTCCTTTTCATGTATTTATTTTAGGGGGAGTGTCATATGAGACATGTTGATGTCTCTTTCTGCCACAAGCCAAGTTGTTCCTAAGGCTCTTTAAGGAGGAGTGACTAGTTGGCCACCAGTTGGGACTGGGTTGGCTACCATAGGCCTACGGAGATCCAAGTTGTGCCTTCACTCCTTGTAGACCATCCCCCTGTCTATAAGGGAGGTGAGAATTATTGTAACGATTGCATCGATGATAATGTATAATTACTATTTTGCCCCTGAAATAAAATAAGTAGCCTGTTCATTAATTTTCATGTTCAGTTCTTATCTTTTGGGCCTACTGTGAGGCTTTTAATGGAATGTTGCCTGTTGGCTTCGTAGTTCACTTATATAACCTTGACTAATCGGGTATTTATGTTCACAGGATAATTGGGTAACTCTTAAGGCTGACTTGGCTTGAAGGTGTTCAAGTCAAGTGCCGCACGGTTCCTGGTGATTGCTAAAATCTGAAACCATGACACACAGCCTCCTACTTCTGAAAAAGATCACTTACAATGTGACTATTGTGGGAAACCGAGGCATACCAAAGAGACTTGTCGGAAGTTACATGGTCGTCCCACTAGAGGTCGTGGAGGAAAACGAGGTCCCTCCAGAACTCAAGCTAATTCCTCCAGAACTCAAGCTAATTTAGCAAAAACTATGGAGAAGCCCTTTAAGGAGACGACTGAATTCCTTTCCCCTAATGAACTTCAGAGTCTCAAGTGCCTCCTGTCTCATATTGATACCTTTTCATCCTCCGGTGCAACGTCTAACTTTGTAAAGTCAGGTAATGCTTCCTCTCTTAATAATGTTCCATGAATTATCGATTTTAGTGCGAATAGACACATGACAGACTCTTCTAAAGGCTTTCTCAAATATTTTCCTTCTCTAACTAAAGATAGTGCCAAAATTGTTGATGGCTCTTTTACTCCCATATCCGAAACAGGTTATGTTATTTGCACATTCAATATTAAATTATCATTTATCCTTCATGTTCTCCACTTTCCTGTCAACCTTTTATCTGTCAATGGTATCACCAATGTCCTTAACTGTAAAATTGAATTCTTTCCTGATCATTGTGTTATTCAGGATCTTTGCACAGGGAAGAGGATTGGCAATGGTAGGCTGCATAATTGCTTATACATGTTGGAGGGTAATCCAGGTTCTTCGATATCTCAAGCCTGTTTTGAAGAAAATAAGAATGTCAATCAGGAAATAATACAGTGGCACAAGCGGTTAGGGCATCCATCATTTTTTGTCTTAGAAAAACTTTATCCTAATTTGTTTGCTAGAACTCAGTTTGGTTCTTTATTTTGTGATACTTGTGAGTATGTTAAACACACTAGAACATCTTATCCTTTAAGTCATAATAAAAGTCAAATTCTTTTTGCGATTATTCATTCTGATGTTTGGAGGCCTACTCAAACTGTCTCCTTATCTGGTAATCGATGATTTGTCATCTTTATTGATTGTTGCACTCGAATGACCTGGGTCTATTTGATTAAAGCTAAAAGTGATCTCTTTTCTTGTTTTAAAACAATCCTTTCATAAGATAGTTTGTACTCAATTTGATACTAAGGTGAAAATTTTGAGAACTGACAATAGAAGAGAATACATGGATAGTAGCCTTTCTGCTTATTTAGAGAGTAATGAGATAGTACACCAGACTAGTTATCCTTATACTAGTGCTCAAAATGGCATTGCTGAGAGGAAAAATAGGCGTTTATTAGAGGTAGCTCGATCTCTTATGTTCACCATGAATCTACCCAAAGCATATTGGGGATATACAATCCTTTAATCTGCTTATCTTATCAATAGAATGCCTCTCAAGACCCTTAACTTTATGAGTCCTTTAGTGGTTCTACAAGGGAAGAATTCATACGTTGTACCACCAAAAGTATTTGGGTGTGTTTGCTTTGTCCATACTAGGACGACAGGGAAATTGGATCCCAAGGCCCTAAAATGTGTGTTTGTTGGGTATTATCCGACACAGAAGGGATACAAGTGTTATCATCCTCCCTCTAGGAAATACTTAGTCAGTATGGATGTTACTTTCTGTGAAACTGAACCCTACTTCAGTACTACTCACTCATCTCTTCAGGGGGAGAATAATGAGTAAGAAGAGGTGATCCCGAATTCTGTGATTCTGGATGATATGGTTCAACTAGAGAGTTTGAGTTCTAGTAGACAGGGGGAAATGTCCAATCAGGGAGAGAGAATTGGTCGTTTGGACAAGCCAAATTTGAGAAGGTATTCGAGGAGAGATATGACAGAAGAAGTGATTATGCAGTCTATTCAGAGTCAAGAATCTTCTTCTGGTGAGTTACCCACAACTCTTGAATGCTCAAATGACTTAGATAAACCTATTGCACAAAGAAAAGGAGTCAGATCTTGTACTAAACATCCTATTTCTAACTTTGTTTCTTATGAAACTTTGTTTCTTATGAATCCTTGTCTCTTTCCTATAGGTCTTTGCCTTGTCTATTTCCTTTGTGTCTACTCCACAGGATTGGAAGAAAGCTCTTACAGATCCTAAATGGAAGGAAGCAATTATTAAAGAGATAAAAGCATTGGCTAAAAATGAGACCTAGCAGCTTGTCGCTCTCCCTCCTGGGAAGAAACTTGTAGGCGGTAAGTAGGTGTTCACCGTGAAATACAAAGCTAATGACACAATTGTACGGTTCAAGGCCAGATTGGTTGCTAAAGCATTCACACAAACCTATGGAGTGGATTACCAAGAGAAATTTGCCCCAATTGCAAAAATGAACTCAATAAGGATTGTGTTATCTTGCGCAGCCAACTTGGACCGAGACTTGCAACAGTTTAATGTAAAGAATGCTTTTCTCCATAGAGATTTAGAGAAAGAAGTGTTCATGGAAATTCCTTTTGCGTTCGCTGACGAGAAGACACAAGGAAAGGTGTGCAAGTTAAAAAAGGCTTTGTATGGGCTAAAACAATCTCCCAGAGCTTGGTTTGACAAGTTTAGCAGAGCCAAGATATCCTTTGGTTACCAACAAAGCAATGCTAATCTCGCTCTGTTTATCAAACATCACAAGGGTAAGATCACCCTTCTTATTGTGTATGTTGATTGCTGACAGGTAATAACAAAGAGGAAATGGCTCAACTAAAGAGGTTGTTAGCTCAGGAATTTGAAATAAAAAATCTAGGAAAACTGCAATATTTCCTAGGTATCAAGGTGGCTAGATCAAAAAAAGGAATTTTCATCTCCCAAAGAAAGTACATTCTGGATCTTTTAGAAGAAACTGGTATGATGAGATATAAACCAGCAGAATCTCCCATTGAAAGTAATCACAAGCTGGAAATAGGAACTGGTGTGTTCGTCGATATTGAAAGATACCAAAGATTGGTAGAAAGGTTGATTTATCTCACACGCTCGACCGGATATAGCCTATATTGTTAGCTTAGTCAGCCAATTCATGCATGACTCTCGCGAGACTCATATGCAGGCTGTACTTCACATCTTAAGATACCTAAAGTCTGCGCCAGGGAAAGGGCTTCTTTACTCTAAACATGGTCACCTCCGAGTTGAAGCTTTTACAAATGAAGATTGGACATGACCTCTCGATGACAAGAGATCCACCTCTGGCTGCTGCATAATTGTGGGAGGGAACCTTGTCACCTGGAGGAGCAAAAAACAAAATGTTATTGCTCAGTCAAATGTTGAAGCATAATACAGAGTAATAACCCAAGGTGTGTGTCAACTCTTATGGTTGCAAAAGTTATTGGAGGAGTTGAGGTTGCCCAAGAGAGACAAGATAACTTTGTATTGTGACAATAAAGCTGCTATAAGTATAGTACAAAATCCAGTCCAACATGACCGGACGAAGCACACTGAAATTGATCGGCACTTCATTAAAGAAAAATTAATAGGGGTGTTGAGTCTAGTTCATGTGACTTCTAAAACTTTGATGAAAATAAGAAAAAGAGAGTAGAAGATTTGAGAGAAAATGCTTGATAATTCCCATCAAGCCAATTGGGGTATATATACTACTTACAAGAGTACATACTAGATAAGAAAATAAATTAATTCCCTAATTATAGCCTAATCATATCCCAATCATATCACACAATCATATTCCTAATTATCACTACAAATCTAGGATATTTACAGAAATAATCTCAATACTCCCCCTCAAGCTGGAGCGTACATATCATATGCTCCAAGCTGGTTACAAATATACTCTATTCGTGATCCTCGAAGTGATTTTGTGAACACATCAGCCAGTTGATCATTTGAGTTGACAAAGCTAGTAGAAATGCATCCGGACTCAATCTTTTGCCTAATAAAGTGGCAATCCACCTCTATATGCTTCGTCCTCTCATGAAAAACTGGATTTGATGCAATATGGAGGGCTGCTTGATTATCACATATCAACTTCATTTGACCAGTATCGCTATATTTCAATTCCTGAAGGAGTTGCTTCAACCAAATGAGTTCACATGTCCCTAAAGCCATAGCTCGATATTCTGCTTCTGCACTTGATCTTGCTACCACACTTTGTTTTTTACTTTTCCAGGATATAAGATTCCCTCCAATCATAATACAATATCCTGAAGTAGATCGTCTATCTGAAGGAGAACCTGCCCAATCTACATCAGAATAGCCAACAATTTGTGAGTGACCCTTGTCCTCATAGAGTAGCCCTTGTCCTGGAGCTCCTTTGACATATCTGAGAATGCGAATGACTGCATCCCAGTGACTACTGTATGGATTTTGAAGAAATTGACTAACTACACTTACAGCAAAGGAAATATCTGGTCGAGTGATAGTGATATAATTGAGCTTGCCGACCAATCTTTTGTATCTAGCAGGGTCTTTAAGTGATTCCCCCTGTTCAGGAACCAGTTTGACATTTGGATCCATGGGAGTATCTACATGTCTACAATCTAACATGCTTGTTTCTTCCAATATGTCCAAAGCATATTTTCGTTGAGAAATTGCGATACCTGTTTTAGACTATGCCACTTCAATCCCTAAGAAATACTTCAATTTTCCAAGGTCTTTAGTTTGGAAATGATTGACCAAATGTTGTTTAAGCTGAGAGATTCCATCATGATCATTTCCTGTAATGACAATATCATCAATATAGACCACCAAGTAGATGCATCTATTGTCATTATGTCGAAAAAACACGGAATGATCAGAATCACTTCGAGACATTCCAAACTGTTGAACTACATTGCTGAATCGCCCGAACCATGCTCTTAGAGACTGTTTTAGACCATACAATGAGCGTCGAAGACGACATACTAAGCCTGACTCCCCCTGAGCAACAAACCCCGGAGGTTGCTCCATATAGACTTCTTCGGCGAGTTCTCCATGAAGAAATGCATTTTTAATGTCCAGTTGATGAAGGGCCCAGTGATTAATTGGGCCAATGAGATAAGGAGACGAACAAAAGCTATTTTGGCTACTGGAGAGAAAGTATCACTGTAATCAAGCCCATAAATCTGAGTGTAACCTTTAGCTACAAGGCGAGCTTTATGGCGATCAATTTTGCCATCAGGTCCCACCTTAACTGTGTAAACCCATCGACAACTAACAGTAGACTTGCCAGGTGGTAAAGAGACCAGTTCCCAAGTTCCATTATTATGAAGAGCAGTCATCTCCTCAACCATTGCATTACACCAACCAGGATGATCCAATGCTTCTCTAACTGTCTTGGGTATAGAAACAGCAGACATAGTGGAAACAAAAGTATAATAAGAAGGAGACAAACGATGATAACTCACAAAATTATAAATGGGATGAGGATTGCGAGAAGAGCGAATACCTTTTATGAGAGCAAGAGGAGGAGTAGCTGTTGCTACTGAAGGCATGACCGAAGGAGGTGAAGATGGAACTGGAGGTGAGTCACTAGAAGTACCTGCATCAGGGAGAGAAGTATCAGTGTTAGTAGCAGATGGGTGGGGCCGACGGGTGTAGACCTGAAGGGGTGGACTGACATGAGGCCAAGGAGATATAAGAGGTGTAGGTACAGGCAAAGCGCTAGGAACAAAGGTTTTATGCGTTGGACTAGAAGAAAAGTAAGGGGAGGTTTCAAAAAAGGTGATATCTGCAGAGACAAAATATCTGTTAGTAGTGGGATCATAGCATTTGTAACCTTTTTGAAGCCGAGAATAGCCAAGAAAGACGCATTTAACTGATTTGGGCTGGAGTTTGTCTTTACCAGGGGTATGATCATGAACAAAACATATACATCCAAAAACTCGCAGTGACAACTGGTTGGAGGTCTGGTTAGGAAAGAGAACCGAATGAGAACTCTAATGCTGTAAAACAGAGGAAGGCATACGGTTGATCAAATAGCAGGCAATAAGGACCGCCTCACCCCAAAAACGCAGCGGAACATTATGATGTATAAGTAAGGTGCGGGCGATTTCAATCAAATGCCGATTTTTACGCTCGGCAACACCATTTTGTTGAGGAGTATGGGCACAAGAAGTCTGGTGAGTAATACCCTGAGTAGACAAGAAATGAGAAAAAGAGAAAAGATATTCTCGTACATTATCACTACGCAAAATCTTAATGCGAACACCAAATTGATTATGTATCTCAGCACAAAATTTTTGAAAAATGGAGAATAACTCGGATCGATTCTTCATTAAAAACAACCAAGTGCAACGAGAATAATCATCAATAAAAGTAACAAAATACTGAAATCCCAAAGTTGTACTGACACAACTTGGACCCCAAATATCTGAATGAACAATATCAAAAATCGAAGTGGCCCTATTATTGACTCGCTTGGGAAATGAAGCCCGAGTTTGTTTCCCAAGTTGACATGACTCGCATGACAAAGAAGACAAAGAAGAAAGACTGGGGACGATTTTCTGCAATTTGAGAAGACTAGGATATCCCAAACGGTTATGAATAAGCTCAGCAGACGTAGTAGAAACAAAAGCAACTGAAAAGGTGGAAAGGTGGTACAATCCTTGTGACTCAGATCCTGTTCCGATCATTCTCCCAGTACTTCGATCCTGCACAACAACAGAATTAGTAGTAAAGGTTACTGAACAATTAAGGTTTTTGGTCAATTTGCTAATGGAGATTAAATTATATGGACATTCAGGAGTGAACAAGACGGTAGTTAAGGAAATAGAAGGAAGAAGTTGTACATCTCCTATTCCTTTAACTTGAGTTTGTGAACCATTAGCTAGGGTGACTTTAGATGGTGTAGAAGGTGAAACAAGAGTAGAGAAAAGATTGTGATTACCAGAGATGTGATCAGAAGCACCAGAGTCTAGGATCCATGGACCAATAGGTGAGGACTTAGTTAGACAAGCAAAGGAATTACCGGAGTGAGCAATGCTGGTAGATGGAGGATGTTGCTTAGCTGCTTGGAACTGCAAGTATTCTTTATAGTCCTCTCCAATTAAAGTAATTGAATCTAGATTCTGAGATTTATTGGTAGGTTGTGGAAGCAGACCTTCTTCATTAGATTGGGCAAGATGGGCTGCCAGCTTGCCAGTATTATCCGATTGATTGGACCGTGGTGGTCGGCCATGTAGTGCCCAACAAGCATCCCGTGTGTGACCCTTTTTATCACAATAAGTGCAATGAAATTTCTTTCCTTTACCTTTGCGATTGCCTCCTTGTCCTTGATTTCTTTGTACAGCCAAAACTGAGGATTCCATATCTGTAGCATCACTCTTACTAAGGGAAATACGTAAGAGCCTAGCTGACACATCTTCTAAAGTTGGAATAACTGAACCAGTCAAAATTTGATCTTTCACAGAGCAAAGGTCAGATCGCAATCCAATTAATGCCAAAACCATAAAAAATTTATCACGTTGTCCTTCTTGCGCATCAACATCATTAGTAAGGGGCATAAGAGAATTAAATTCATCTTTCAGAGTGTCTACTTGACCCAAGTAACTAGCCATATCCTGATGATTTTGTTGTTAGTGAACCATATCTGACACAAGCTTATAGATGCGTTGTATATCATTAGTATACAACGTTTTGGCCTTAGTCCAAACCTTACAAGTTTTACAAGATTGAAACAAAGCAAGCAATTTTGGATCCAACGAATGCCACAAAAGACTACATAGTTGAGCATCAATCTTAACCCAGTTGGGTCTATCAGTGACAGTGATATCAGTGGCGTTTTTTGTTAAATGATCATTATATCCCTGTCCCACAAACCATAATTCTACGGATGCAGCCCAAGACACATAATTATTATTCCCTTGCAACTTAACCGTAGCAATTGAAAAGACAGGTTTAAGAGACTCAGAACCTGTATTGAGGGTGTTTTGCTTCTCAGACATGTCAAGAGAGATTCTGAAACAACAAGGGATCAAATAGAGACCCGAATCTGCAAAAAGGAGTCGAATTGCCAAAAAGAGCGCCTGTGAACAGTAAATCTGACGACCGGACTTACTAGGCTGGGGTCGCCGGAGGCGAGCGAGGCTGGAGGAAGAGTCGCCGGCGTGAAACAGTCGCCGAAGGATGTTCACGCGTCCGCGCGTGGAGGATGGACGTGTGAAGACGGGCTGATCTGACAACCGGACCTACTGGGCTGTGGTCGCCGGAGCCGGGCGAAGTTGGGAGAAGGATCGCCGGCGTGAAACGGTCGCCGGAAAGTGGTGCACGCGCCGGCGCATGGCCGAAAGCAATCTGTGCAGGGTGGCGCGTGGAGGCCCGTCCGGAGGCGGTGCTTCGCCGGAAAATAGATCGAAGGCCGGCGTGGGGAATGGGCTGGGTGGTGAGACTAACTGATTTCCAGAAAGTCACCAAAGTAATGTGGCAGGTCTGCCACTCAAAGGTGAACCAAATTTCTTGGCTCTGATACCATGAAACTTTGATGAAAAGAAGAAAAAGAGAGTAGAAGATTTGAGAGAAAATGCTTGATAATTCCCATCAAGCCAATTGGGGTATATATACTACTTACAAGAGTACATACTAGGTAAGAAAATAAATTAATTCCCTAATTATAGCCTAATCATATCTCAATCATATCACACAATCATATCCCTAATTATCACTACAAATCTAGGCTATTTATAGAAATAATCTCAATATATAGAAATAATCTCAACAACTTCTATAGGGCAACTTGCGGATGTGTTTACTAAAAGGCTCAACAACAAAATCTACCATAATCGGATTTGCAAGTTGGGCATGTGCGACATTTTTGCACTAACTTGAGGGGGAGATTATCTCTATAATTATTATTTGCTTTCTGTTTAGATATAATTTTTTGTGTATAAATAGTCATGCTACACCAATTGTAAAGATTTAGAGTGAAATACAAGAATACTCTAAATTTTCCCAAAATTCTTCACTTATAAAGACAAGTAGGATGCTAAGTACATAGCATTAAGTTGTTTATATAGAATATATCAAAATAGGTGAATAAAGAGGAGGAAAAAAATAGTACTTACTCGATCTGCAGCTGCTTGTAAAGTAACATGATCCCCCCATTCCCCTGGTCTAGAAGAATAAAAATCATTCCATGCACAAACCAAATTAGCCCAAGTGACATTCATCAAATATGCTCTCATTTTTGCAAGAAGAAAGCTAATATTCATAGCCATAGAAATCTTACTTTTTCATTTTCTTCAAGTAGCTTCTGTACTTCATCGGCACATAACCTTCATATAACTTTTTGAAATGTTTTAGCTGACAAAAAAGAGAGAAAAAAAACTAAAATAATAATGAAGCATTAAAATCAAACAATATAAGGCAATTAAGCACACCATTCGTATGCAAGAACATGTGTGAGTACATATCAGTAGGTAAACTGATAAGTGATAAGGTTAATCATATACTCCCAAACTCCATTACTTTCCCCATCCGCAGCTAGAGCTTCCAAATTTTTCATCTTGCTTATGAGATGCGACATGGTTGTTGCTTCAAATTAATTAAATGGTTGTTGCTTCAAATTAATTAAATGGAAGCAAGTAAAAAAGAAATATGACAACGCAAATGGAAAATTTCACTTCAATTCTTCATGTTCCTAACATTCATAATAATCTTCTTTGTTAGCTCTATTACTCAAACCCTTGATTGAAAATTTAAGTTTTTTCTACTCATTTGTGGATATCAGGAACTGAAAACAAGGAGAATAATCAGTAGAGGTAGATTACAAGATGGCTAGCATCTTCTAGATGACAATTGTAGTTCCTCAAATCCTAACATGAACCATACTTAATTAGAACATTGCTAACGAAGAGATCATCTAGTGCATAGGCAATTAGGACATCCGTACTTTCCTACTTCAAAAAGGTATACCCAAATTTATTTTTTAAGCAATGCAACTCAAATTTACTAGTTTGATGCTTGTGAACTTGCTAAATACACAAGACACTTATCACTTAATAAATAATAAAAGCTTGATCTATTTTATGATTATCCATTCTCATGTATGGGGACCCACCCAAATCATGTTAATATCTAGTTATCAATGTTTTGTCACTTTTATTGATTGTTGCATTAAATTGATATGAGTTTATTTGATGAAAGCTGTTGATTTATTTGCCAATTTCCAGTGACATGATTTAATTTGATTATAGATTCTAGGTAAAAATTAGTGTAGAAAGGCAATATTTGTTATCTATTACAACAAAGATTACAACCTATTTAGACATGAGAGACTCTATCTAAACAAGAAGGAAAATCAAGCCTATAATCATGCAATCCCTAAGATTAAGCAACTGACACATTTATCAATATTTACTTCCTATATTAACATATTTACTTTCTATAATTTGTAACACTCCCCCTCAAGTTGGAGTATAGATGTTAATCATGCCCAACTTATTACATATATAATCAACTCGAGTCCCATTTAGAACTTTAGTGAAGATATCTCCTAGTTGTTCTCCAGTTCGGATATGTCCAATTGAGATTATCTTTTGTTAGACCTTCTCCCGAACAAAATAATAATCAATCTCGATGTGTTTAGTTCTCTCATGAAATATTGGATTGGAGGCAATGTGGATAGCTGCTTGATTATCACACCACAACTTAGCAGGCACCGAATTTATGAACCCAACTTCTTCCAATAGTTGACATACCCACAAGACTACAAACGGCTTGAACCATGACTCGATATTCAGATTCGGCACTAGAACGGGAGACCACATTTTGCTTCTTACTTTTCTATGCAACCAGGTTACCTCCCACAAAAACACAATATCCAGTAGTTAACCTCCTATCAACCTTCGAGCCTGTCCAATCAGCATCAGAAAAACATTCAATATTTGAGTGCCCATAGTTACCATAGAATAGGCCTCACCCTGGAGCCCCTTACAAGTAACAAAGAATCTGTCCCAGAGCATCCCACTAGGCAACAGTAGGGGAGGACATAAATTGACTTACCATACTCACTGAATATGCAATATCAGGACAAGTCACCGTCAAATAATTCAGCATGCCAACTAATCTTCTATACATTTCAGGATCTGCAAATGGCTCACTGTCTTCTGTGGTAAATTGAAAGTTAAGGGTCATTGGAGCACTACAAGGCTTAGCACCCAATTTTCCTATTTATGCCAACAAATCATGAACATATTTTCATTGAGATAAGAAGATACCTTTCTTACACCGCATAACTTCGATTCCTAAAAAATATTTCAAGGACGCCAAATCCTTTGTATGAAACTGTGCTTTAAGAAATTTTTTTAGGGATGTGATGCCAGCAACGTCACTTCCTGTGATAACAATATCATCCACATATACTACAAGCAGAATTACTCCACTATTAGAATTTCTATAAAATACTGAGTGATCACACTTACTCATCTTCATTCCAAACTGTTGGACCACTTCACTAAACCTGCCAAACCATGTCCAAGGACTTTGTTTCAAGCCATAGAGGAGTTTTCGAAGTCTACAAACCTTGCCTGACTCCTCATGAGCAACAAAACCAGCTGGTTGCTCAATATACACCTTCTCCTGAAGGTCACCATGGAGAAAAGCATTTTTAATATCCAGTTGATGTAAAGGTCAATCATGTGTAGCTGCCAAGGAAATAAACAATTAAACAGATGCAAGCTTGGCAACTGGAGAGAATGTATTAGAATAGTCAACTCCATGAGTTTGAGCATAACCTTAGGCCACTAAACGGGCCTTGAGGCGAGCAACAGATCCATCAGGGTTTACTTTCACAGCAAACACCCATTTACACCTAATAGCCCGCTTTCCAGAGGGCAAGGACATCAACTTCCAAGTACCATTAGCGTCGAGGGCCATCATTTCCTCTTCCATTGCAGCACGCCAACCAAGATGGGACAAAGCCTCAATAACAGTTTTGGGGACTGAAATAAAATCTAAAGCAGTGACAAAACAACGAAAAGAAGAGGATAATTGACTATAAGAGACACAGGACGAAATAGGATAAGTGCAAATACGTTTACCTTTGCGAAGAGCAATAGGCAAATCCAAATCAGACAGTGAAGGATCAGTGGGAGCAAGATCTATTGACGAACAAGTGGGTAGCGAAACAGAGTCAGAGTCCTCTAAGCGTCTAGAATACACATGAAAGATGGGAGGGCGACCTGGCACATGAGCGGAAGGTGTAGGAGTAGTCTGAGGAGACAGAGAGCGAGCAGTGTATAACAAGAGGTCATCTTCCTCCCTCTGAGTATTATAAACAGATGATGGCAGAAAAAACGGAGTGGACTCAAATAATGTTACATCAACAGATACAAGATACCGATTAAAATCAGGAAAAAACAACGATACCCTTCGTGACGTCGAGAGTAGCCAAGGAAGACACATTTGAGTGATTTGGAATCCAATTTAGTAACTTGTGGATGAACATTGCGAACAAAACAAGTACAATCAAAAATACGTGGCTCAATAGAAAACAAAGATTTAATGGGAAACAGAATGTTATAAGGGATATCACCATGAAGGATGGAGGATGGCATGTGATTGATCAAAAAGCAAGCACTGGATACAGCATCAGTCCAAAAGCATTTAGGTACTTTCATTTGGAATAAGAGGGTTCTGGCTACTTTAAGAATATGTCGATTTTTTTTCTTTCGGCAACTCCATTCTGTGAAGGAGTGTCAACACAAGAGGACTGATGAATAATCCCTTTTTGTAACAAATAACATTGAAATTCCCTAGAGAGATACTTTTTAGCATTATCACTTTACAATATACTTATGGAAATATTAAATTGAGTTTGGATTTCAGCATGAAATGCACAAAAGATAGAGAATAATTCTAAACGACTCTTCATTAAAAATAACCAAGTAGTACGAGAGTGTTGAATCCCACATCGGTTGTGGAAAGAGGTAATGTGCCCCTTATATGGGCCATAGGCACTCCTCCCCTTTGAGCTAGCTTTTGGGGTGAGTTAGGCTTGACCCAAATTTAACACAGAGAAATCATCAACAAAAGTAATAAAGTACTTAAAGCCAGACTCAGACACAATAGAACAAGAACCCCAAACATCTGAATGTACTAACTCAAAGCGGGACAAAGCCCGTTTATTGACTCGAGACACTGTAGGTAAACAATGATGTTTGGCAAATTGACAAGAATCACAATCTAAAACAGACAAAGAATGAAACTGTGGATATAACTTCTTCAAAGCCGAGAGAGAAGGATGCCCCAAATGGCAATGAACATCAAAGGGTGTTAAACGCGTGGAACATGCAAGAGATCTAGCTAGTTGCTGATCCAAGACGTAAAGACCCTTTGACTCACGCCTTCTACCAATAATCTGCTTCGTCGAAAGATCCTGAAAAACTTAATGATCAGAAAAGGATGAGACACAACAATTCAGTGCACGAGTAAGTTTACTAACGGAAAGCAAATTAAACGCAAAAGTACATTTTGAATCTTTTGGATGAAACTAGTATGTTGGGGTATAAACCAGCAGATCTCCCATTGAAAGCAATGACAAGATGCAAGCAGGAACTGGTGAGTCTGTGGATATTGGAAGATACCAGAGATTAGTAGGGAAGTTGATTTATCTCTCACACACTCGACCGGATATAACCTATGTTGTTAGCTTAGTCAGCCAATTCACGCATGACCCTCGCGAGACTCATATGAAAGTTGTATAAGCAGTGAATTCATGCATGACCCTCGCAAGACTCATATGCAGGCTGTACTTCACATCTTGAGATATCTAAAGTTTGCGCCAGGGAAAGGGCTTCTTTACTCTAAACATGGTCACCTCCAAGTTTAAACTTTTACATATGCAGATTGGGCAAGATCTCTCGATGACAAGAGATCACCTCTGGCTACTGCAAAGTTGTGGGAGGGAACCTTGTCACCTGAAGGAGCAAAAAATAAAGAGTTGTTGCTCGGTCAAATGCTGAAACAAAATACAGAACAATGGCCCAAAGTGTGTATGAACTCTGATGGTTGCAGAAGTTATTGGAGGAGCTGAGATTGCTCGAGAGAGACAATATAACTTTGTATTGTGAAAATAAAGCTACCATCAATATAACACAAAATCCAGTTCAACATGACTGAACGAAGCACATTGAGATTGATCGGTACTTCATTAAAGAAAAATTAATAGACGGTGTCTTGAGCTTAGTTCACGTGACTTCTACTGGGCAACTTGCAGATGTGTTTACTAAAGGACTCAACAATAAGATCTATCATAAGTTGATTTGCAAATTGGGCTTGTGCAACATCTATGCACCAACTTGAAGGGGGGAGTATTGACTTATTTACTGATTTTAGGGATATGATTTGATTTGATTAGGATCCTTAATTATCTCTATAGTTATTATTTGATTAATTGATTATTTGCTTCCTATTTAGTTATAATTCTTTGTGTATAAATAGTCATGTAAACCAATTGTAAAGATCAAGAGTGAAATATAAGAATACTCTAAAATTTTCCAAAATTCTTCAATAAGGAAAGTAATTAAGAAAGTGTTTAGAGGAACTCATCATGTATCTATTTGCACCAGAATCAATAATCTACAGTGCAGTATCAAAAACACGTACATCACCTCCATTAGTGCCTTTCTTATTGTAGAAGGATAATATTTGTTGTTGTATTTCATAATAGAGATTACAATCTATTTATACATGAAAGACGATATCTAAATAGGAAGAAAAATCAAGATTACAAACTATTTATATATGAAAGACGATATCTAAACAGGAAGGAAAATCAAGTCTATGATTATACAATCCTAAGTTTAAGCAACTGATCTATCTATCAATATTTACTTCCTATATTAACATATTTACTTCCTATAACCTATAACACTCCCCTTCAAGTTAAAGCATAAATGTTAATCATGTTCAACTTGTTACATATATAATCAATTTCAGCCATAAGGACAACAAACCCAAAACAATCAAAATAAACAAAAGATCAGAAGAACAGAACCCGTGAACAATAACTCGTGAACAGTACCCGATGAACCGTACCTGATGGAGCCGGATGTCTCTAAATGTTACCCTTTATGGTAACCCAAATGAACAAAGCCCTAAATCTCCAAATGTTACCCTTTATGGATAACCCCGATGAACAGAGCCCTAATTCTCCAAATGTTACCCTTTATGGGTAATCCAAATGAACAGAGCCCTAAATCTCCAAACGTTATATGAGCAGTCCCAATGAACAGAGCCCTAACTCTCCAAATGTTACCCTTTATGAGTAACCCAAATGAACGGAGTCCTAAGTCTCCAAATATTACCCTTTATGGATAATCCAAATGAACGGAGCTCTAAGTCTCCAAGCGTTACCCTTTATGGGTAACCCAAATGAATAGAGCCCTAAGTCTCCAAGCGTTACCCTTTATTGGTAACTCAAATGAACAGAGCCCTAAGTCTCTATTGGTAACCCAAATGAACAAAGCCCTAAGTCTCTAAACGTTGGTAACCCAAATGAACAGAATCCTAAGTCTGTAAACGTTACCCTCCAAATGTTACCATTTATTGATAACCCAAATAAACAATCCAAATAAATAGAGTCCTAAGCCTCCAAATGTTATGGATAATCCAAATGAACAGTATCAAAAAATGCCTCCACCCAACACCTAAACGGCAAAAGAACCACAAATATGACAAGGGGCTGCAAGGCGACTTTAGGTGGACGGTGAGAGACAAATATTACCCTAGATGGATAATACAAAAAAACAGGAGCCCTAAGTCTCCAAAAAAATTTAAATATCTAATGAGGCTCTGATACCATGTAGAAAGATAATATTTGTTGTTGTATTTCACAATAGAGATTACAACCTATTTATACATGAAAGACGATATCTAAATAGGAAGGAAAATCAAGATTACAACCTATTTATATATGAAAGACGATATCTAAACAGGAAGGAAAATCAAGTCTATGATTATACAATCCTAAGATTAAGCAATTGATCCATCTATTAATATTTACTTCTTATATTAACATATTTGCTTCCTATAACCTATAACACTTATCTACCATTTTAAAGGTAAAAAAGGGCCAGCAACATAGAGGCAGGAACTACCAAGTTACTGTTAAAATACCTTGAAAAACAAAAAGGTGAATCTGGTCACAGAACTGGGCCGGTCAAAGGCACGACATGCCGAAAAGAAGCATCGATAAAAAAGGACTTCGAAGAAGGGCTCACGCATTGGTGCATGGAAGGAGACGCAGAATGCTGTGGGGGCGTGTGAGGACAGGCGTGCTTGGAGCGGGATCGCATCGCCGAGGATCGGCCGAAAATTTGATGGGGGCTTTCCTTCGAGACAAGTGGTGTCGAATAACTCCTTTGATATAGTCATCTAGAAACTTGACCTATTAGTTAACTCTAACTTTTTGTGACAAATTTAAAACCTATACCAATTGAAGAGGCAAGACTCTAATACTATGAAGAATTTTGGAATAAATTTTTAATTCTATTTCAATTTAATTGATCTTTACAAGATTTGAGTATTTATATACAAAGAATCAGTCTAAATTAGGAATATTTATAATAAGAATAAAATCCCTATAATAAAGCCCTATATTCAAGGCTAATTAGGATCCCAAATATGTGAATCCTCCTAATTAGAAACTTTCTATGTTGGTCAACAAAAATATATAATATGAGAAGAATTGTTGTGCAATCATAATGAAAATGAGAGGAAGCTCTGTAAAAGCATGAGAATAAAAATGGAGGAGATAAACAGAAAGAAAGAGGAGGCTGGGGGGATGGGAAGTTGAAAATTGCAATTGTTCTTGCTAGAGTATTAAACTTCCAAATCATTCACCAAAACAGAAAATATACAAGGTGAATATAATTAATGGAATTACCCAATGTAGAACCCCATAAACTGCAGCACTTATACAGTTTCATTTCATCGTAGTGTGAAAATCATGGTCAATTGTGTCACATTGACTAACATGCTCGCGAGTTTTATGCTTGTAATCTACCCAATTTGGATAGACAGCTTCATCGACATTAAAGGTGCTTGTCAATAATTTCAGTTGCAGCCCACAGGAGGTGACTCGGTGACTCGAGAATTATACTAACAAAATGCTCCTGCATGCTCTCTAGTCTTTTATCAAACTTGACTCCTCTGCAGAACATTAAACTATAGTCTGCTCTGAATGGTTTGGAAAGACATGTACTTGTTTTTGGTTTCCAAGCATCTTCTCTACTAGCAAACAGAACAATATTCATCCTATCTATGGTTTCCATGAGCACAATGCTTCCTACACCATATTATAGCTTCATGGTCAGTCTGATAAGTGGTATCTCTATTTTTGTTTATTCTGCTACAAAATCCAAGAATTAGAACTTACTCCCTCACAAGTCACAACTATTCAATTGGAGAGCAGAGACAACAATTACCCACCTCCGCCACCAAAGATACTTCAAAAGTTTAGGGTCTCACCTTTACCTATAATTTGAATTCACCTTGATACATCAAACCAAAGGATTAATCTATTAACCGTTTCATCCTTACAGGAACCAATTCTCCTATATATGTCCTTGCCATTGAATATCGATGAACTTTACAATTTTCTAAGCATCGCATCCCAAAAATATACTATGATAAAAAAAACAATCAGACATTAGACAAGTCCTAATTTGAGAGCCCATTAATGTTTCAGTCATCTACCAGTTATCCTGCTAACAGCAACTTCTTCATGCAAAAATGCCAGAACTGTGAGGAAATGTCAAGGGGACCCTCCTGTAAATTCAATATTTTTTCTTTTTAACTGCAATTGAGATCACAGTTGTGGTGCTGCATTATTGAGAGATGTAACTTGTAAAAATATAATATTTGTTATATCTCACAATAGAGATTACAATCTATTTATACATGAGAGACAATATCTAAACAGGAAGGAAAATCAAGCCTATGATTATACAATCCCTAAAATTAAGCAACTGACCCATCTATCAATATTTACTTTCTATATTAACATATTTACTTTCTATAACTTATAATATAACTTAAGTGCCAAATTTATTAAAAAAACTCACTTAGAGTGCCAAATTTTAAAAAATTCATAGCTTTTCACCACAGCTTTTAAATTAAAAAAGGGAAATGACTTAAATTTCATAGTTTAACGAGAACCTTTTTCCAAATAGTTTAATAAGATTTTAATTAAATATTGCCATGTATTAGTACTTTAATACAAAATAATTACCGCTTGAAAGAATTTGTAATTACTTTATTAAAGTACAAAATAATTACCGCTTGAAAAGAATTTGTAATTACTTTATTACTAATTTAAGTACTAATTTATTAAACATAGAATCTTTATAAAGATTAAATATGAAGTTTCTTACAATTAGTTTTAGAAAAAAATGAAGCAGAGAAAAAGTAGCCGAAAAGAGGTGACGTCAAACACAATTTGTTTACAAATGGGCCTACTGACAAAACAAAAGCTTAAAAGAAGGTCCTCTAAATAAAAATAACAATAGCAACAACAATAGTGTGTAGGCATTTGTTCGTACCAGGTATGACCTGGTACGTCCTCCTCCCCTCCCCCCCCCCCCAAAACAACTCCACCACCTTTGTCTCTCCCAAAGGCTCTCTTCTCTCTCTTCTGTTTTTTGCACGCTACACTAATGAGTAGTGATTGTTCAAACTGACATTCGATGGGTGTCTTGCATGGAATTGGAACCAACATATAACAGATTCTCCATATGTTTCACAGAAATATCCATCAAGGATGTTCATGTGCCATTAATTTTCATTAGGCATAACGCAAGCTGACATTTAAAACTATTATCCTATTTAAGTATAACCCACGTTCGGTAATGGCTTCTAATTTTGTGATGCTTATAACATTTAGAAAAAGGTATCTCAGCACATAAGCTTTGGTCAATTAGTAAAGGAACAAAATGAGCACAAACATTCCATGCCATCAACTTCCGCCAAAAATGAAAAGACAAGAACAGCATAACGTAAGCTCCAGAAGAGGACCCACAATAAAAACAATATTCAACAGTCTAAAAAACAAGAGTAGGCAGCATTAGCAGGCAATAAAATTTCCACGAGAAAACAGTTCAATGAGAATGATAAAGCAAGCATTATCTTATTATGTTTTTATTATCAATCTGCAAAGGATGCTGACTGTGGATGAGAGTTTAGCAACTATACCTGCTTGACTACTTGCTTCCGCACATGTTTGTGGTAATCTGGATTGCGAAACAGCTGATCTGCTAATGCTCGGAACTGTTATTTCAAAGCAAATAACAATTTTTGCGATGAGCTTGATGCAAGATGAAGTGATTATTTATAAGCACAAGTTGACAGTTCTCACAGACACATCCAATATAAATGCAGCACAAACAGAATATGATAGAAAAGTACAATTTCTAATAAAAAAATGAGATTGTGGGAAATGGAATTTGATGCTGAACCTGGCAATTCCCATCACCCTCCATTTGCAGTTCTGCTAAACCATATGTTGTTAACCTGAATAAAAAAACAAATATGGTTAAGAACTCCAGATAGAGAGAGACAGAGAGTACACACACATAAAAGATAAATTATTCAAGGTTTGGAGGTAAACATAGTCTATTTAAGAATCATGTTTGTTGGGAAACGACACTATCTAAAAGATGCATCTAAGAGAAATGGAACTCAATAAATCGAATGATAAAAGAAATGTATAATAAAAAATTTTACAATGATCAAAATAGAATGTTATGGACTAGCCAAATAACTACCAATGCAAAAATGAAAGGTAAATAGGATACAATCACATGATTAAAACACAACCTTTCAGATAGCCGCTCGTGGTCTAAGGTTGCTTCGTTCACATCAGGTATCTCACCATTGATTCGGGGAGTCAGCTGCAACACAGTAAATTGATAATGTTAAGAATCTGAAACCAGAACAGGAATCCCTGCAAGTGTACAATAGATTGGGAAGTAATTCCTCATACTAATGAGGAAGATGTTAGGCTTGTAATTATCCAGACTATCCCATTTAGAGCTTTTACAAAATCTATTTAAACCCAAGGGGTTGAAGGAATAATCAAGCTAATAATCCTCATATTTATTTTCCCTATTTTCTCATCGTATTAGAGCCTAGGATTTAATTCCCTTTCTCCATCATGTCTGAAAATAAAGACCTAGGTGTTACTGATCAAATTGTGGACTCAAGCCCAGAGCCCAAGTGATTACGAGTCTATTACAGAAAATGATTCAAGAGCAGCAAAATGGGGGCTGGGGCAGGAGACCCTTCTAAGTTGGGACACTTGGCAGAGGAATAGAAAGTGGTTATACCGTTGCCGAGGAATTTCCCAAGCACATGATCAGTATGCAGTTGGAATATTCATGTGCATAAATAAGAATAGTTGTGAAGGAGAAGGCAGGATATGTTCTGTTATTTTCTCTGCTATTGCTGGGCTAACTTTTGTTAAACGGGAGTTATCTCTTGGAATTGATTCTGAGTTGTATTGAGAAAGCTTAATTCTTAATCATCAGTCAGCTTAAACTTTGGGTTTCATTATTTTATCATATGCATAATAACTATTCTTGTTGCACTTAGCTATTCTTAATGAAGAATCATTATGAATTATATTTTATCTTTAAAATTTTGCACTTGAAATACGTAATCAATTTGGTAGTTGTGTTAAAGTATTACATAGCGAAAATGCACAAGAATATTTTTCTCTTCCTTTTCAATCTTTTATGTCCCCTCAAGGTATCATTCATAGGTTCTTCTGCCCATGCTCAAAAAAATGGAATCAGTGAGCATAAGAAAAGACATCTAATTGAAACAGCCCTTACTTTGCTCATTCATCATATTTGGAGGGATGTTGTCCGTACTGCTTATTTTTTTAATTTTAGTTAATTGTATGCCTTCTTTTCGTTAGCATCAAAGTCCTAGAACCCAGGACCAACATGTGATCAAAAACCCCAGAACAAAGCAAAGATATCTTCCAAAAAGTTGTTTTACTACACCCCTAATCAACGAATGTGATTAGAAACAAAGATGATGGGGTGAAGGGTTCTCTACTCCACCCCTAACCGGCCAATGTGATTAGAAATATAAAAAATCGAGCGAAAGTTGCTCTACTACACCCCTAACCAACGAATGTTATTAAAAATATAAATAATGGAGCGAAGGTTACTCTACTACACCATAACCAACCAATGTGATTAGAAATATAGATAACCAAGCGATTCCAGCTTTGAGAACGCCACAATAAATTCTTGATAAGTTAACTAAGTATGAAAGAGATCCATAATAGAACGCCACAAAATTAAACCTTAATAAGTTATTAAATAATGGAAAAGAACTAAATATTGTTCATAACATCGTCTTTATTCATTGGCTAGTTGTGGTTGCCACCTTAAGGGTGTTTTTATAACCTCCAAACCCTAATTCTATTCTATGAAGGTGTAATTACAATATTGGAAGGGTATCTAGTCAAATAGTCAAACTTAAAATACATTAAAGATCATTTTCCTAAATTATCTTGGAAAAATCTCCTTCCTAAATGGGCTACACGAATTTAGTTTCTAATATAAGCCAAATTAATTTAAAATAAATCTCATAAAATACTAAAATACCAAAATAACAAAATTAGCCTAAATGCAATTTATTCATAAATTCATTACGCGATCTGAAATTGTGTTGTGCGTCCACATGTGTTGAAGAGTGTGTTGCTTATTTCCTTATTCTCTCATGTTTCCCAAATATAATTCTCATCTCGTAAGCCTTGAATTAAGCGATGGTAGCTTGATTTGTCATGATTTGGAGTTTTCCATATTAAATTTTTAAAACATCATGTCATTTCCTTGCTCGTATCATTCTCTCCTTCAAAAATATTTCGTCCTCGAATCTTCAACCATAATGACAAGAAAAGAATCGACATACATAGGATCCTCTTTGAATTCAATATGACATTTCGAAAATGAAGCACTAAATTTTGACATCCCTCCTCTTTTTCCTTTTTTTTTTTAAATCAAACAATTGAAACGATTTTTTTTTCACTCTTCTTTTCTTTTATATAACTTTTTTTTAAAATCTCACACAACTGAAATAAAAAAAATTTTCTTCTATTTTTACATAAATATAACTGAATTTTTTTTTACGAGAAATTATAAGATAAACTGAAATAAAAAAAATAATACGATAGACTGGAAAAAAATAATAAAAAAATCCTTACGAAACAAATAAATATAGATAAATAGGAATTTATCTATCATCGTACTCTGATACTAACAGATACGGAACCTAGGACCAATATGTGATCAAAAACCCCATTACACAACTTGATAAAGAACAAAGCAAAAATATCTTCCACAAGGTTGCTCTAATACACCCCTAACCAATGAATGTGATTAGAAACATAGATAATGGAGCGAAAGGTTCTCTACTACACCCCTAACCAACCAATATGAACCAACCAATGTGATTAGAAACATAGATAATCAAGCGAAAGTTGATCTACTACACCCCTAACCAACGAATGTGATTAGAAATATAGATAATGAAGCGAAAGTTGGTCTACCACGCCCCTAACCAACCAATGTGATTAGAAACAGAGATAATCAAGCAACTCCAGCTTCGAGAACGCCACAATAAATTTTTGATAAATTAACTAAGCATGGAGGAGATCCATATTAGAACGTCACAAGATTAAACCTTGATAAATTGCTAAATAATTGAGAAGAACCAAATATTGTTCATAACATTATCTTTATTCATTGGCTAATTGTGGCTGCCACCTTAAAGGTGTTTCTATTGCATGAAGGTATAATTACAATATAGAAAGGGTATCTAGTCAAATAGTCAAACCTAGATTACATTAAAAATTATTTTGAATTGTCTTGGAGAAATCTCCTTCCTAAATGGATTGCACGAATTTGACTTTTAATATAGGCCAAATTAATTTAAAATAAATCCCACAAAATACTAAAATACCAAAATAACAAAATTGGCCTAAATGCAATTTGGCCATAAATGCATTACGCGATCTGAAATTGTGTTGCGCGTCCACATGTGTTGAAGAGTATGTTGCTTATTTCCTTATTCTCCTGTACTTCCCAAATATAATTCTCATCTCGTAAGTGATATGGATCCAATAGGGCAAATTTCTAACAATGGTGTAGAGCAAACTTATATCATTGAAATGGATCTAAAAGGAGTTCAAAATCATATTCATATAATCCATATACATTTAGGGCGTGCTTCAACTCATATGGGGCAGATTTGGTGCAACACTTGCAATCATAGGCTTAGGGAGCCTAATCAAACATATAGGCCAAAACTACACAAATGGAAGCCTAAAGTGAAAATCAAGAAAGGTTTCTGGGAAGATTCAGCTTTGTTATGATGGGCTTGCTGTGTTTTATTATTTAAACATTTGCTTTTATTTTGGCTTGTATTCTAGCCATATTTTATCTTTTAAGTTTTAGAGTGTTGGGCCATGTCTTGGACTTATATTTTAATACTTATGAGTTAGATGTGTTATTTTAGTGTGTAATTGGGTTTGGACCTTATGTGTGGTTCGACCAGGCCTAAGAAGAGTGTCTTAGGGTTTTATTTGTTTTCTCCTTACTATACAAGGATAAGAAATACTTGTAAGAGGTAGTTTTGAATCTAAATTTTCAGAATTCTTTTTATGCCTTTGGCGTGTATTGCTTTGAGTGAGAGTGAGGATTTGCTTTCATCAATTGCACCAAGAATCTTGGCTAATTTATCAACTATTCATTGTGGCGTTTGTCGGATTCTCATCTAAATCCTTCGATCATTGGTGTTTCAACTTCTCTAAGTGTGGGGTGCCATAGGAGGTGAGTTTATCAAATCTTTGGATTCTATATCTACTTGTGCATGTGGGTTTGAGGCTTGTGCCATAGGATTCCACGTAAGTTGATATCAGAGCAAAGCGAGGTAAATTCTGATTTATCTTAGGTTCTAGAGTTTTTTGAGTTTTCCTTTTCTTCCTTGTT
Organism: Manihot esculenta; assembly: GCF_001659605.2. Classification (NCBI taxonomy): domain Eukaryota; kingdom Viridiplantae; phylum Streptophyta; class Magnoliopsida; order Malpighiales; family Euphorbiaceae; genus Manihot; species Manihot esculenta. Next base: position 17,172,696 of record NC_035169.2, on the reverse strand, counting down.
GATTTCGGTAAAGTTTGTGTGTCCATGCCTACATTTTCTTGATTATGAATTATCACCTAATCTCTTTTGGAAGAAAAATTCAAAATCCATAAAAAAAGAAAAAGAACAAAAGAAAGAAAGAGGAAATTCTAAAGATTACTTTTGTTTGGCCCAAAAAAAAAATCGTCTTTGCCTTATGATGTGGCTGAAATTGTGATATGCTTCCTATTTTATCTATATTGCCTTACCTATCTCAATTGATGGCTGTAATTTATGGGAATCAATTTTGAATTTTGAATTTTGAATTGGGTTGAATCCAGATTAGGAGACAAAAGAAATTCTGCCTATTTCCTAAAGTGTACATTTAAGGCAATTGCATCTAAATTGATTTGATATCAAATCCTTCTTTTAAGACCACAAAATTCATCCATGATGCTGAATTGAGTGAAATTTTTTTTTTCTGGTTCTATTTGTGGGTTTCTGATACGTGCCTTTTTGAGTAGATTTCAATAGATCCATATTTAATTTGCTTTGAAGTGAATTAAATTCAAACTTTTGTTCAGATTCGTTTTCATTTGAATCCTAAGTTTTTGTTTTTTTTTTTTGTTGTTGTTGTTGTTCTTTAAGCTTGCTTTTGGCTTCCTTGACATTACTAGAATATTGTTTGCTTGTGTCTATACTCTAGGTGATAAATTTCAAGTATCACAACACCTTGTTCGTGTGTTACTTTCCAAATTGTTAGTGTCTTCTTTCTAGTTTTTGGGCGCTTCCTTCTTTATGTAGGTTTTCTTCTTTGTTTCTTTAAACGCACCTCATAGTTGATTGGTTGACCTTAATTTCTGAAGTGCAATTGAAGAATCAGCAAAAGAGTGGTAAGAGTGCAAACACTTGAGTGCTTTTATTTCTAACATCATATTTGCTAGTTCTCTTTGTTCTTTATTGATTTATGGCAAGATGAGTAAATACAAAAATATGGTGGATAGTGATGATGAAAGTGAATGGGTTTCTCATCTAAATCTTTTGATCATTGGTGTTTCAGCTTCTCTAAGTGTGGGGTGCCATAAGAGGTGATTTTTGGATTCTATATCTACTTATGCGTGTGGGTTTGAGGCTTGTTCCATAGGATTCCACGTCAGTTGACATCACAGCCAAAGTGAGGTAAATTCTGATTTATCTTAGGTTCTAGGGTTTTTGAGTTTTCCTTTTCTTCCTTGTTGATTTCAGTAAAGTTTGTTTATCCATGGCTGTATTTTCTTGATTATGAATCATCACCTAATCTCTTTTGGGAGAAAAATTCAAAATCCATAAAAAAAGAAAAAGAAAGAATGAAAGAAAGAGGAAATTCCAAAGATTACTTTTGTTTGGCCCAAAAAAAAAATCTTATTTGCCTTATTTATCTTGATGTGGCTGAAATTATGATATGCTTCCTATTTCATCTATATTGCCTTACCTATCTCAATTGATGGCTGTAATTTATGGGAATCAATTTTGAATTTTGAATTGGGTTGAATCCAGATTAGGAGACAAAAGAAATTATGCCTATTTCCTAAAGGGCACATTTAAGGCAATTGCATCTAAATTGATTTGATATCAAATCCTTCTTTTAAGACCACAAAATTCATCCATGCTGCTGAATTGAGTGAATTTTTTTTTTTTTATTCTATTTGTGGGGTTTTGATACGTGCCTTTTTGGGTAGATTTCAATAGATCTATATTTAATTTGCTTTGAAGTGAATTAAATTCAAACTTTGTTCAGATTCGTTTTCATTTGAATCCTAAGTTTTTGTTTTTTTTTTTTGTTGTTGTTGTTCTTTAAGCTTGCTTTTGGCTTCCTTGATATTGCTAGAGTATTGTTTGCTTGTGTTTATACTCTAGGTGATAATTTTCAAGTATCACAACATCTTGTTCGTGTGTTACTTTCCAAATTGTCAGTGTCTTCTTTCTAGTTTTTGGGCGCTTCCTTCTTTACGTAGGTTTTCTTCTTTGTTTCTTTAAACGCACCTTGTGGTTGGTTGGTTGACCTTAGTTTCTGAAGTGCAGTTGAAGAATCAGCAAAAGAGTAGTAAGAGTACAAACACTTGTGTGCTTTTATTTCTAACATCATATTTGCTAGTTCTCTTTGTTCTTTATTGATTTAAGGCAGGATGAGTAAATACAAAAATATGGTGGATAGTGATGATGAAAGTGAATGGGACATGGCTAGTGATTATAAGCTCTTCAAAAAGTCAGTTGGTGGTGAGTTTAGAAGGGTTTATAAAACTCTTGAGAGGTTAATTGAAACTATGGAGAGTTTGAATGTCTCACAAGCTCTCACTCCTACAAGAATACTTCAAAGAACTCTTAATTCCAATAGACCTCAAGTCCGAGATGAAGAGTTGATGCGCCAGAAATTCATCCCTTCACACTATTATAGGGATTTGAACAACAGGTTGGCAAAACTAATTCAAGGAGGGAAGATGGAGAAAGAAGAGACTAAAGTTACAATCTCAACTTCTATAGAGATTGAAATTGAAGAGGAAGTTGTAATGCATGAAGTTAATGTAGTTGTTACTGAAAATTCCATCAATATGCTTATAAAAGAGGTTGTGAATGATGGTGAACATGGGGAACACATGATTGATGAGGAGGAGGCAAATGAGGATGTTTTGGAAGTTGTAGAGGAGAATGGGTCACATCCATAGAATCTTTCTATGACTAATATTTTTATGCCTAGTTCATTTGTTCTTGATGTGCATGTTGTTGATGAAAACATCCATAACGAAAGTTTTATACTATTTCTACCTATTCAAGAGGAGGCCTTTGAAGATGCATTGGTTTCTAAAGCTTCTCTTCCTGACATAAATATCAGCAAGATTCGATGACGAATCTTTTCTAAAGAAAGAGGGAATGATGCGGATCCAATAGGGCAAATTTCTAACAATGGTGTGGAGCAAACTTATATCATTGAAATAGATCTAAAAGGAGTTCAAAATCATATTCATATAATCCAAATACATTTGGAGCGTGCTTCAACTCATATGGGACAAATTTGGTGCAACACTTGCAATCATAGACTTAGAGAGCCTAATCAAACATATAGGCCAAAACTACACAAATGAAAGCCTAAAGTGAAGATCAAGAAAGGCTTTTGTGAAGATTCAGCTTTGTCATGATGAGCTTATTATGTTTTATTATTTAAACACTTACTTTTATTTTGGCTTGTATTCTAACCATATTTTATCTTTTAAGTTTTAGAGTGTTGGGCCATGTCTTGGGCTTATATTTTAATACTTATGAGTTTGATGTGTTATTTTAGTGTGTGATTGGGTTTGAACCTTATGTGTGGGTTCGGCCAGGCTTAAGAAGAGTGTCTTAGGATTTTATTTGTTTTCTCCTTACTATATATGGATAAGAAATACTTGTAAGAGGCAACTTTGAATCTAAATTTTCAGAATCCTTTTTATGCCTTTGGCGTGTATTGCTTTGAGTGAGAGTGAGGATTTGCTTTCATCAATTGCACCAAGAATATTTGCTAACTTATCAACTATTCATTGTGGCGTTTGTCGGATTCTCATCTAAATTCTTCGATCATTGGTGTTTCAGCTTCTCTAAGTGTGGGGTGCCATAGGAGGTGAGTTTATCAAATCTTTGGATTCCATATCTACTTGTGCATGTGGGTTTGAGGCTTGTGCCATAGGATTCCACGTTAGTAAATCTTGAATCAAGTGATGGTAGCTTGATTTGTCATGATCTAAAGTTTTCCATTTTAAATCTTTGAAACATCGTGTCATTCCCTTGCTCGTATCACTATCCTTCTTCGAAAAAATTTGTCCTCGAATCAACCATAATGACAAGAAAAGAATCAACATGCATGCAATCCTCTTTGAATTCAATACGACATTTCGCGAATGAAGCACTAAATTTTGACATCCCTCCTCTTTTTCCTTTTTTTTTTAAATCAAACAATTGAAACAATTTTTATTCGCTCTTCCTTTTTTTTATATCACTTTTTTTTTAAATCTCACAACTGAAATAGAAAAAAAATCTTCTTTTTTTACATAAATATAACTGAATTTTTTTCTTTTTTTTTCTTTTTTTTAAGAGAAATTATAAGATAAACTGAAATAAAAAAAAATAATAAAATAAACTGAAAACAAAAAAAAACTTATGAAACAAATAAATATAGATAAATAGAAATTTATTTATCATCGTGCTCTGATACCAATAGATGTGGAACCTAGGACCAACATGTGATAAAAAATCCCATTACACAACTTGATAAAGAACAAAATAAAGATATCTTCCACAAAGTTGCTCTAGTACACCCCTAACCAACGAACGTGATTAGAAACACAGATAATGGAGCGAAGGGTTCTCTACTACACCCCTAACCAACCAATGAGATTATAAACATAGATAATCAAGCGAAAGTTGCTCTACTACACCCCTAACCAACGAATGTGATTAGAAACATAAATAATGAAGCGAAAGTTGGTCTACCACACCCTTAACCAACCAATGTGATTAGAAACAGAGATAATCAAGCGATTTTGGCTTCGAAAACGCAACAATAAATTTTTGATAAATTAACTAAGCATGGAGGAGATTCATATTAGAACGCCACAAGATTAAACCTTGATAAATTGCTAAATAATGGAGAAGAACTAAATATTTTTCATAATATTATCTTAATTCATTGGTTAATTGTGGTTGCCATCTTAAGGGTGTTTTTATAGCTTTCAAAACCTAATTCTATTGCATGAAGGTATAATTACAATATAGAAAAGGTATCTAGTCAAATCTAGATTACATTAAAGATTATTTTGAATTGTCTTGGAGAAATCTCCTTCCTAAATGAACTGCACGAATTTGACTTTTAATATAGGCCGAATTAATTTAAAATAAATCTCACAAAATACTAAAATACCAAAATAATAAAATTGGCCTACATGCAATTTGGCCATAAATGCATTACGCGATCTGAAATTGTGTTGCGCGTCCACATGTGTTGAAAAGTATGTTGCTTATTTCCTTATTCTCCCGTGCTTCCCAAATATAGTTTTCATCTCGTAAATCTTGAATCAAGCAATGATAGCTTGATTTGTCATGATTTAAAGTTTTCCATTTTAAATCTTTGAAGCATCGTGTCATTTCCTTGCTCGTATCATTCACTCCTTCGAAAAGATTCGTCCTTGAATCTTCAACTATAATGACAAGAAAAGAATCGACATATATGGAATCCTCTTTGAATTTGAAAAATTTTGGGAAAATTTAGAGAATTTTTGTATTTCACTCTTAATCTTTACAATTCTATAAAACTATTTATACACAAAGAATTATATCTAAACAGGAAGCAAATAGTCAAATAATAATTACAGAGATAATTAAGGATCCTAATCAAATCAAATCATATCCCTAGAATCAACTAGGATCAGCATATAAGTCAACACTCCCCCTCAAGTTGGTGCAAAGATGTCGCACATGCCCAACTTACAAATTAAATTATGGTAGATCTTATTGTTGAACCCTTTAGTAACCACATCCGCAAGTGGCCCAGTAGAAGTCACATGAACTAGGCTCTAGACACTGTCTGTTAATTTTTATTTAATGAAATGCCAATCAATTTCAATGTGTTTCGTCCGGTCATGTTGGACTGAATTTTGTGCTATACTTATAGCAACTTTATTGTCACAATACAAAGTTATCTTGTCTTACTCGAGCAACCTCAACTCCTCCAATAACTTTTGTAACCATAAGAGTTCACACACACCTTGGGCCATTGCTCTGTATTCTGCTTCAGCACTTGACCGAGCAACAACACTTTGTTTTTTGCTCCTCCAGGCGACAAGGTTCCCTCCCACAATTGTGCAGTAGTTAGAGGTGGATCTCCTGTCATCGAAAGATCCTGCTCAATCTGCATCTACAAAAGTTTCAACTCGGAGGTGACCATGTTTGGAGTAAATAAGTCATTTTCCTGGCACAGACTTTAGGTATCTTAAGATGCAAAATACAGCTTGATATGAGTCTCGCGAGGGTCATGCATGAATTGGTTGACTAAGCTAACAGCATAGGCTATATCCGCTCGAGTGTGTGAGAGATAAATCAACCTTCCTACCAATCTCAGGTATCTTTCAATATCCACGGACTCACCAGTTCCTGCTTCCAGCTTGTGATTACTGTCAATGGGAGATTCTGCTGGTTTACACCCCATCATATAAGTTTCCTCCAAAAGATCCAGAATGTACTTTTTTTGGGAGATGAAAATTTCTTTTTCTAATTTAACCACCTCAATACCTAGGAAATATTGCAGTTTTCCTAAATCTTTGATTTCAAATTCTTGAGCCAACAACCTCTTTAGTTGAGCCATTTCCTCTTTATCATTGTCTGTCACCACTATATCATCAACATAAACAATAAAAAGGGTGATCTTACGCCTGTGACGTTTGATAAACAGAGTGTAATTAGCATTGCTTTGTTGGTAACTAAAGGACATTATGACTCTGCTAAACCTGTCAAACCAAGCTCTGGGAGATTGTTTTAGCCCATACAAAGCATTTTTTAACTTGCACACCTTTCCTTGTGTCTTTTCATCAGCGAACCCAGGAGGAATTTCCATGAACACTTCTTCCTTTAAATCTCCATGGAGGAAAGCATTCTTCACATCAAACTGTTGCAAGTCCCAGTCCAATTTGGCTGCGCAAGATAACACAACTCTGATTGAGTTCATTTTTGCAACTGGGATAAATGTCTCTTGGTAATCCACTCCATAGGTTTGGGTGAATCCTTTAACAACCAATCTAGCCTTAAACCATTCAATTGTGCCATCAGCTTTGTGTTTCACTATGAACACACATTTATAACCAATGAGTTTCTTCCCAGGTGGGAAAGTGACAAGCTCTCAGGTCTTATTTTTAGCCAATGCTTTCATCTCTTCAATCATTGCTTCCTTCCATTTAGGATTTACAAGAGCTTTCTTCCAATCCTGCGGAATAGACACAGAGAAAATAGATAAGGCAAAGGCTCTATAGGAAGGAGACAAGGATTCATAAGAAACAAAGTTAGAAATAGAGTGTTCAGTACAAGATCTGACCCCTTTTCTTTGTACAATAGGTTTATCTAAGTCATTGGAGCATTCAAGAGTTGTGGGTAACTCACCAGAAGAAGATTATTGACTCTGAGTAGACTGCATAATGGTTTCTTCTGCCTTGTCTCTCCTCGAATACCTTCTCAAATCTGGCTTGTCCAAACAACCAATTTTCTCTCCCTGATTGGATATCTCCCTCTGTCTACTAGAACTCAAACTTTCTAGTTGGACCATATAATTCAGAATCACAGAATTTGGGATCACCTCTTTTTGCTCATTATTCTCCTCCTGAAGAGGTGAATGGGTGGTGGTTCAGTTTCTCGAAAGGTATCATCCATACTGACTAAGTATTTCCTAGAGGGAGGATGATAACACTTGTATCCCTTCTGTGTTGGAGAATACCTAACAAACACACATTTAAGGGTCTTGGGATCCAATTTCCCTGTCATCCTAATATGGACAAAACAAACACACCCAAATACTTTTGGTGGAACAATGTATGAATTCTTCCCTTGTAGAACCGCCAAAGGACTCATAAAATCAAGGGTCTTGAGAGGCATTCTATTGATAAGATAAGCAAATGCAAGGATTGCATCTCCCCAATATGCTGTAGGTAGATTCATGGTGAACATAAGAGATCGAGCTACCTCTAATAGATGCCTATTTTTCCTCTCAACAACACCATTTTGAGCACTAGTATAAGGACAACTAGTCTAGTGTACTATCCCATTACTCTCCAAATAAGGAAAAAAACTACTATTCATGTATTCTCTTCCATTGTAAGTTCTCAAAATTTTCACCTTAATATCAAATTGAGTACAAACCATCTTATGAAAAGATTGAAAACAAACAAAAGACATCACTTTTAGCTTTAATCAAATAGACTCAAGTCATTCGAGTGCAATAATCAATAAATGTGACAAACCATTGATTACTAGACAAGAAAACAGTTTGAGTAGGCCCCCAAACATCAGAATAAATAGTCGCAAAAGGAATTTGACTTTTATTATGACTCAAAGGATAGGATGTTCTAGTGTGTTTAGCATACTAACAAGCATCACAAAATAGAGAATCAAACTGAGTTCTAGCAAACAAATTAGGATAAAGTTTTTCCAAGGCAAAAAATGATAGATGCCCTAACCGCCTGTGCCACTAAATTATTTCCTGATTGACATCTTTATTTTTCTCCAAAACAGGCTTGAGATATTGAAGAACCTAGATCACCCTCCAACATATATAAGCCATCATGCAGCCTACCATTACCAATCCTCTTTCTTGTGCGAAGATCCTGAATAACACAATGATTAGGAAAGAATTCAATTTTACAATTAAGGGCATTGGTGATAGCACTAACAGATAAAAGGTTGACAGGAAAGTGGGGAACATGAAGGACAAATGATAATTTAATGTTGGATGTGCAAATAACAGAACTTGTTCCGGATATGGGAGTAAAAGAGCCATCAGCAATTCTGACACTATCTTTGGTTAAAGAAGGAAAATAATTGAGAAAGCCTATAGAAAAGCCTGTCATGTATCTATTCGCACTAGAATCGATAATCCATGTACCATTATTAAGAGAGAAAGCATTACCTGACTTTACAAAGTTAGATGTGGCACTGAAGGACGAGTAATCAGAAGGTTGCTCTAATACACTCCTAACCAATGGATATGATTAAAAACATAGATAATGGAGCGAACTACTACACCCTTAACCAACCAATGTGATTAGAAACATAAATAATCAAGCGAAGGTCGCTCTACTACACCTCTAACCAACGAATGTGATTACAAACATAAATAATGAAACGAAGGTTGCTCTACCACACCCCTAACCAACCAATGTGATTAGAAATATAGACAATCAAGCGATTCCAATTTCGAGAACGCCACAAGAAATTCTTGATAAGTTAACTAAGTATGAAGGAGATCCATATTAGAATGGCACAAAATTAAATCTTTATAAGTTGCTAAATAATAGAGAAGAACCAAATATTATTCATAACATCATCTTTATTCATTGGGTAATTATGGCAGCCACTTTAAAGGCGTTTTTATAGCCTCCAAATCCTAATTCTATTGTATGAAGGTGTAATTACAATATAGGAAGGGTATTTAATCAAATAGTCAAACCTATATTACATTAAAGATCATTTTCCTAATTTGTCTTGGAAAAATCTCATTCCTAAATGGGTTGCACGAATTTGGCTTCTAATATTGGCCAAATTAATTTAAAATAAATTCCACAAAATACTAAAATACCAAAATAACAAAATTTGCTTAAATGCAATTTGGCTATAAATACATTATGCAATCTGAAATTGTGTTGCGCGTCCACATGTATTGAAGAGTGTTGCTTATTTTCTTATTCTTTCATACTTCCCAAATATAGTTCTCATCTCGTAAGCCTTGAATTAAGCGATGGTAAATTGATTTGTCATGATTTGGAATTTTCCATTTTAAATCTTTGAAGCATCGTGTCATTTCCTTGCTCGTATCACTTAGTCAATTATCTATCTCAATCAAATTCCATTTCCTCTTCAGCAGTGTGTAAAGGGCAAACTTCAATCCAAATCCACCAGATTTTGTTCTTAGGATACTCTTGTTTTCAGAAAGGCTACTTAGCTGTGATCCCAATATTAGTAAATACTTTGGTTCAACAAATGTAACATTTTTGCACCAAATACAATTAATCAAACTTCCATCTCCACCACTATTTCTATTCCTACTCTTCCAGACCCGAAGCCAACTCGTCATTTCAGGTCTACTCAAGACGACCTCACTCATACGTTTGCCTACTATCCAAGTTAATATTATTTCAAATTATACAAGTCTACACATTATTCTCAGTAACTCATTGCCTGCTTCAACATCATCTCCTACACTGTTTGAGCCCTTAACTTACGATGCTAACCTCCTGATTGCCCTGTGAAAAGGTACACGAACCCCTCACAATCTTTATCCTATTTATAATTTCTTCAATTCTTCCCCTTCATATCATGCCTTATTATCAATTTATCAACAATGTGTTATCCTAGTTGGCAACAAGTTATAGCTAAGGGAAATTACTGCTCTTCACGATAATGATACTTGGGAGATAGTTTCCTCACCACATGATAAAACTAAAGTGGCAGTTCCCTTACCACACTGTAAAACTTTAGTGGACTGTCATTGGGTGCTTACAGTGAAAGTTGGTCCAAATGGAAAGGTTAATCACCTTAAAGCTCAATTGATGGCAAAAAGATATACTCAAATCTTTGGTCTTGATTATAGTGATACCTTTTCTCATGTTGCAAAAATTCATATGTCCACTTGCTCATCTCTATGGCAACCATGTTTTATTTAGCCTCTCCATCAGTTGGACATGAAAAATGCATTCTTGCATAGAGAACTTGTAGAAGAAGTCTATGTGAAGCAACCACTAGGTTTGCTGCTCAAGGGGAGTCTAGACAGAGCAATCATTATTTTTCTTCAACCCTTGAGTGTATTTTTTGTAAACATAATAGTAGCTAACAAATATCTTCCAAGAGTAAGAAGCAAGATATGGTAGTCAGATCAAATGCACAGACAGAGCATCAAGCCATGGTGAGGAAATTAACTCGTGATAGTCAAGCTACACTCCATATTGCTTCAGATCCCATGTTTAGTGGAAAAAAAAAAAAAAACAAAGCATATAGAGATAGATTGTTATTTATTAAACAAAAGATTGAGTTCGGGTGTATAAACGATTAGTTAGAAGGCATCATTATAAAATCCTTTTGATCTACAATTGATTACATTTGTAACAAGCTTGAAGCATACAATATATCTGCTCCAACTTCAGGGAAAATCTAAAGTAAGATTAGGAATTCCTATAATCATGCAATAGATTAGGAATTAATTTCTCATACTAACAAGGAAGATTTTAGGCTTGTAATTATGTATATTTTCTTATTTAGAGCTTTTGCAAATTCTGTTTAAACCCAAGGGCTTTAGGGTATAGTCTAGTTAATTATTCCTCATTTCTTTCTCTTCTCTATTTTCTTAGGTAAGTACTTGTAGCCAAACAAATACCCAAAGCAACACAAAATGCAAATGGGAAATGCTAGTAACAAAAATGAGGACAATGGCTACATTGAAGATTGTTTATGTCTCTTAACACATAGTCACACCGATAAATTTAGCAAAGAATGTAGCTTAAAAGAAATTCACAATCACCAAAACACATGAGTAATTGACCGAAAATTTTTGGAACTGCATAAAAGTTCAACGAACCATTGATAAGTTCTTCCTACACACTACTTCTCAGTTCCTACAAATGAATAGAGTGCATGCCTTTTATCTGCATATGTGAAATCAGTTTTGGATATAAAGTAGTGTACACCATCAGTTCCTTTGCAAACAGTATTATACATTTTACAGTTCCTTATAAGGAGTACTTGTTATACTTTCACAACGATAAATTTATAACTCCTTATAAGGAGCACTATCTATAACTCTTTATACTTTCACAGGAAACAAAATACTATTACTTCTTTACTTTCACAAGGATAGTTCCTCTGCAAACAGAATATTTTCCTATGCACCACATGGTTGTTTATATTATATTTTGGGGAAAATGCCACGTATCTTCATGAATGTTCTGCTTAATCATCTGTTGTTTGGATGGGCTTATCTAATAGTAAATGCTTGTACAACAGAATTGGGAAGTTATCGCCCCTTTGTGCATTGCTACGTAATTAACTGAATTAAAGATTTTCCCTCGTTAAGAGAAATAAAATGACCAAATGAACTATGAGACCTAGCAAAACAATTTCAGGGCTAGATTTAGATTGATTTGAAAAACCTTGAAAGGAAGAATTAATAAAGACAAATAAGATTTCTAGATGGGCACGAATGAGAAGCAACATAGAAAAGAAAAGACAGGTTTTTCAGCACAGATTTGGCACTGTGAAGTGTGGACATAAAAAATTATCATCATTTTCAGTGTCATTAACAAAATTGATGTCATTTTATGGAGGATTGATTAGGCCTTTCAAGCCAGGATTATACCAAAGTTTTCTAGCACAACTGAAGAAAAACCTAGGAGCCATTGAAGAATTCTCCCTAATTTTATTGAAAAAATTAGTATTGAGTAGATGTATATATTAAAGATACAGCAAAGACCTTTTTAACTAAGACTAATGGGAATTTAAGAAGACTCAAATTTCTTCACACAGCCCAGCTGATTCCAGCAGAGATGGGAATTACCAAATACACCCAACTCCTAGAGTTAAAAAATCTTCAAACTCACTCTTTTTTGAGTTTTTTTTTTTTCACCAACAAAAGAGAATATTTTGGTGCATTTTTTAATATCAGGAAGAGTGAGATATAGATAGGTGAACAGTGAGATTCACCCAAGTGAAAACTCCAATAAGTTATATGATCGCTAGAACCATCCTTAGTATAATTATCTTCTACAGTATTGCTTAAACAACATGCATCTATAGATAGCCCATCAGGTGTTAGACATGCTCAACATGTTAAACTTACCTGATTTCCTCAAACATGCTTTCCAAGCAATTATATGTAATGAAAGTCATGAAAAAAAACCAATGTTATGATTTTACGTATTTGAGGAAAAAGGCAAAATATAGATATGGAAAGTGACCTACTGGTATGGAATCCAAATGAGAAAGTCTCTTCCCAAGCTTTCCAGCAACATTTGAGTTTTCCTCTTCGGCTAAGATGCTTGCAATGGTTTGGTCATCCTCTGTATCTGGGAGGCTGCTATTCAAACTTGAGGGTGAGCTTGCACTTGCATTACTATGACTTTCAGTCATCATATTATATCAACAATAACATAGATAGATAATCTTCTTAACCTATAAAACAAATCAAAACAAGCAAACAAAACCAATTAAACCATCAGCTGTATTAATATTTAATTAAATTTGATAACTTTCCATTCAGATCATTGCCAAATTCTACTAGTATAATATAATTGATTTAATAACGCTTAACTATGATTAGTTGGTCTTCAAAACGCCCTACATCTACTTCCAAAAATTGAACTCTGAGATACCCACAAATTAAATAATAATAATAATAACAGAAGATCACAAAAATTAAAAACGCAGGCTATCATCAGGAGCCATAGAAGTGCCAATAAAGACCCACTACTGCTCTATTGCTATGGTTATTATTTTTCCCTTTTCCTTTCTCTATTTTGTTTCTTTGAAGGTGCCAAAGAAAAAGGAGATGAAATCATTTAGCTCTAAAAGGGGAGTATCTTTTCCATTATTTAGCTCTAGAAAGGGAATATCCTTTCCCTCCATTTTCTGGGAAGGCGAAAATAGAACACCCAACAAGAAATGAATCACAAAATTAAGCATCAACACAAAGAAAAATCACATAAATCAACGAAAAAGTAAAAGGCAAAAAATAAGGAAATTTTAGCAAAGAATAAACAATAACCAGGATCAAACTCGCTATTCAGTTGCTGATAAAACAAAAAAAAGAAAAAAAAATGAAAAATAAGTTTCTAATATTTGGTTTCTATCCCATTCTCAGCAACCAAGAAAGCAAAAGGAAGTTTCAAAGATCGCAAAAAAAAAAAAAAATCAAATGAAATAGATTGAATTTAACACAGTAGAGAGAGAAAGCCCAATAAGTTACCAAAAATGTCAAAGGGAGATGAAAGAGAAACGGTGGAAAAGGTTCCTTGGATAGAGGAAAACTCTGTATCTGTGAGCTAGCAGTTGATATTGAAGTAGTCTTGGACTAAACGTTATTCTATCTCCAATCTCTCCGACAAGAAACGAACACAATTGCGCCTACGGACGACCAATCAAATAGAGTTTTACGTGTTATGTAAATCAACCCAAGTATATTTAGCTTAATATTGTAATTCCAAAATTTGGCTAAGCTCTTTTTATTTTATTATTTTTTGAAATCATTTAGCTAAACTCTCTTAAAAAATTTAATTCAATTGGATTTTGTTTAAAGGAATAACTTCCTTTTATCAATAATTTAAAGGAATAACTTCCTTTTATCAATAATTTAAAGGAATAACTTGATGAATCCGGAATTAATTAAACACATCGTCTTAAGCCTTTTGGCCGCCAGAAATTTCTGTCATTTATTAGTATAATAATGACGCTCAGAAAAAAAAAAAAAAAAAAAAAAAAAAAGCGCCATGGGCCATTGTCTTTGCCTTTGCCAATTGTTTCGGAACATAACCGGACGATGTTAAAAACAAAAAAAAAATCGATTATAAAAATATAATTAAATTGATAAAAATTAGTTTGATTTGGTTTAGTTTAATTCAAATTGAAATCTATAATTTTTTTAATTTTTAATTTCAGTAAAATAATTTAATAAATATTTTACATAAATTTATTAATAAATATTGTCTGAATATATGATAATAATATTTAAAAAATATATAAAAATTTATATAAAATTTAAAAATGTATAAAATTAGTATTTCACATATAAAATCAGTTATTCAATTTATCGGTTATTTAATATATTTAAATCGAACCGAATTAAAAATCAAATAAGGTGGAAAATATTAATCAAACCGAATTGGCATAGATGCAGGGCTGTGCAATCGATCGGTTCGATTTTGAATCGAACCGAACTAAAAAAATTAAAAATTGAATTATAAAGATATTAAAAATTAAAAAACCTGATTATAAAAATATAATCAAACCGATAAAAATTGGTTCGATTCAGTTCGGTTTGATTCAAACTGAAATTTGTAATTTTTTAATTTTCTGCTTTTAATTTCAATAGAATAATTTAATAAATATTTTACATAAATTTACCAATATATATTCTCTGAATACATAATGATAATAGTTAAAAAAATACATAAAAATTCATGTAAAATTTAAAAATACATATAAAATCAGTATTTCTATAAAATCGATTATTCGGTTTGTCGGTTATTTAACACGTTTAAACCGAACCGAACTGAAAAATGAATAAGGTGAAAAATACTAACCGAATCAAACCAAATATTTCGATTAATCGAACCATTAAATCGAAATAAATCGGTTCGGTTCGATTTTTCGATTCAAACCGATTTATGCTCTCCCCTGCCAATTGCTTTCTTTTAAATATATATATATATATATATATATTCAAACGAATTTTCGCACACTTATTTTACTTTTTAGTACAATTTTCTTTTAAAAATAAATTATTTTTTAATTATTAAATTTCAAATCATTAAAATTAATAAAAAAAATTAATTTAATTGAATTCTTATTAAAAATTAGGCTACACATCTTTATCATGCAAAGGAAAATTATTAAAGAAATAAAAGAACTCATATGTATTCATTAAATTAATCACTAAAACACAATTGACTGAAAAAGTTTAATGAAATTATCAAATATCTAGTCATCATTAATCACTGAAAAAGAAGAAAATGAGAGCATTTGGAACTAGGGTTATTTAAAAAGATAAAAATACCTCAAACAAATTGGTAAACACCATATTCACCAAACAATAGAAAGTGATAAATCCTAACTACCACTTGTCTAGGCCATAAGCATTAATCTTGCATGTATGTGAGTATGGTAGTAGCTTGCTCCTTCCTTGAGTCATAATGCAAGTCATGTTATCCTTATCACCATGATGTCATTATGATTACTATGGCATAGCCTTCTTGAAAAGGATTTGCCATCAAATCCAATTTGTTGTGAAGGACTCTTGTTTCATCATCCTATGCTTGTTCTTTCCCCAATCAATTAAAATTTTTGCTTGAATTTAAAATTTGACCTTCAGTCTGTATAATTTAAAGATAGAAAATTAAAATTTGAAGGATTAGATAATAACATTAATATTTTTTAGATCAAATTTGAAAAAATGTGCCATGTTGTAAAAAGTGAAGTTATGTTTTTTTTTAAAAGAATTTTAATTTTTTTTTATCGATGAAATTAAGTGGATGATGCGATCGGATAGATGTTATGTTGTGATTAGTTGGAATCTGCAAAATAGGAAATATGAACTGGTGGTGGATGTGATTAATTAAAAATCTCGTAATTTTAGACAAAATGAGAAAATATATAATAATAGTAATTTCGTGTCAAGATTCGGTCTATTAAAAAAAAACGAAACATGACGATAATTCAAATGTTAAAGTGTTCGGATATCTCTTTATTTGAGTGTGAACGTATTTTTCATTTGTTAAATTTCGATCATTATCACTTATAATTTAATTTATTTTGAGTGGATGTTAAGTGGGATCAATTTTATTTTTTAAAAAATCACATCAGGTTATTGAGAATAATTTTTAAAAGGATGGCAATTTGAAAAAAAAAAAAAAAAGTCTTGTGCGTAAATGGGACGATGGTCCCTTTATTTCATAAATTGTTTTTAATATTATTGAACTTTAAAATAAACGGAGTATTGTTTATTATTTTTTGTGTTCCATAATTAATATTTAAGAAAATGAGAAGGTAAATTAATATGGGTCGTTATTTTTATTTCTTTTAATTAGGATTCTAATTTGAAAGGAGGAAATTAATTAATACCTAGAAAATTGAATCTATTAGTGAAGACTTCCACTCAACGAAGTGATGTTTCATTATTTCAACTTGAAAATTAAACACATAATTTGTTATTTACAAATTTATTTAAAATAAAATTATTATGAGTCAAAATTACTTTCTTCTTTCAATCAGAACTCTAATTTAAAAGAAGTAATTAATTAACCCTAAAGAGTTCAATCCACTAATGAAGTTAATTAATTTATTTTTTCTAAGTAAATTTAAAATGATCACAAATATGCAAATTCTCTCTAAAATATATTCCAAATACAAGTTGACCTGCAGCAAAGATATTACAATTTGCACATTTAAAATATGATATAAAATCTACCACTTGAGTTTATTATTTAATAATGAAAGACTATTTATTGATTATTTTTTTATAATTATTCTTAAACGGATCCAAGGACTTTCGCTCCAACTCCTTCAAACCATAATTTTTAGAATTTTTATTATTAAGATTTTAAATGATTTAGGAGGACTCTCATTTAAATCAAAAACTTTTTATTTTTAAATTTAATTTATTATTATGATTTTAAATAAATGCTTTGAAATCCCAGATTCATCTTTCAATTTATAATCCTGTGGGCATTATTTTCAATTATCAACAATTAAACCTGCAACAACATATGCAATCCCCACCAGAACAGAATCTCTCTCCTTTTAGAGAAGGGAACTTTAGCCACACAAAACTAAAACAACAATCTGGAAACGTGTAAAAGCATAAGCATGTATCAGATATCATCCACCAACACATAAATAAACACACAAATGCATTAATCACCTCACACTCATCCATCCATTCTTAATCCAAACAGCAGCCTAAAAATTACGAATACAACTCCATTTTACCTATAACCTTAGGAGAAAGGAAAGCACTGGCAGGAATTAAACTGGTATATCAGCCGTAAGCAAAGGCTTATCAGAGGTTCTGGAAATCAATGGATTACCCGAGCAGTGAAGCTGGACTCAATGTTGCATCTGGGGTTGAGATGAATAAAACAAATCTGGCCTTGCTTTCATGGAGATATATTTAGTCATTCTGCTTCGGGAAAAGACGCAATCGGCTCTGTGGGGCTCAGAATCGAAGAAAACCACTGTTGTGGTCTGGATTTTGAAGTTAAGGAGGGTGCGGATTCTGGGTATTCCGGTTTTGGGAGGGTTAGTCGAGAGAGGGAGTTGGCGTTGGGTTTTCTGGTTTTGATTGGAATCGTGTATGGAAAGATTCGTGGGTTCTGGTGCAGACAAGTTCAGAAGCTGGGTTAAATGGAGATGGAAAATGATGGAGAAGAAGGAGAAGGGCATGGGTCTAACTGGTACACCTGCTGGTGGCTTCGATGCTACGATCGGGAGAACGGACTGGGTAGGACTGTGGGAGTGGATTTTGGGAAGAACCGAGAGCTGCCGATCATGGAGATGGGGGCTGCTGACATGTTTTGGAGAGTGACATGGGCCACGTTTCAGGCAGACACGGAAGAGGGAAAACGTATTGGAAGAAATGAGGGCAGGCTTGGATAATTTCATATTGATCCTTCCATAATTCTTTCCCAAGTTTATAACAAATATCTTACTGGGGATGTCAACTGGATCATATATTTTTTATATTCGATCTAATTAAATTTTAATTCAACAAATTTTTGACTGTTATAATTAGATTTAAAATAATTTAAATTTAAAAAGTAATATTTATGATGTATTTTATTTTATTTTATTTTATAAAATATTTTATGTTTAAATTTGTTTATATAAATAATTAATTTAATATAAAAATATATATTTTATAATAAATTTGAGTTGCTTAAGTTGAAATCAGAATTTGTGATGAAGCATTGAAGAAAAGGAGACAAAAGATAAGAAGATGTTCAAGTTAAGTATGTCTTATGTGTACTGTATATAAAGGTGGGAAGAAAGGGAAATTATGGGATTGCCAATTTTACTCTTATAATTCATAACTATTTACAATTGATTTTAAATTTTAAAATCATAATTATTTTATTATTTAAAATTAATGTATGTTTAAATTTCTTATTTATGAGTTTAATTAATTTTATTTGATAATTATTAAATTAATTTTTTAGATAAGATTATTAAAATAATTATATATTATTAGATTTACATTTAAATATTAAAAATAATATATAAATTTTTTTTATTAATATTAAATTATTTAATAATAAATGATTCCTCTAATTATTAAAAATTAGAATTAAATATTAATTAATTATAAAAATATAAAATAATATTTTTGATAATATAAAATTATTAGATAATGTGTTGATCTTTTAATTATAATAATTATATTTTATTTTTAAAGTAAAAATAATTGTTATTATTAAAATTAATTTAAAATTAATAAACAAATATGTAAATTTTAAGATATACATACATAGTAAAAAAAATTCAAATTTTGATATTAGAAATTATAGGATAATAAATGATGATATAACTTGATAATAATAAATTAATTTTTAATTAAGAATATTAAAAATAAATTTTGATTTTAATAATATTAAATAAGTTTTTTAATTTAAAACATTGATTATAAAAATAATAAAGTAATAATATAACTTATTTAAATGATAATGTTAATTTTATATTTATTTACAATTATTAAAATAATAGTTATAACATTAAATTATAAAATAAAATTTTAAATTTATAAAATAATAATTAAAAGATAATAAAGTAAAATTTTAATATATACATATATATAAATAAATTTAATAATATTAATCTTATTTTTTTAAAAAAATAGAATAATTAAATAATTATGTAATTAATTTTTTATATATTTAAAAGAGTCATAAAGATAGTTAAAGTCAGTATAGATTATTTTTAATGTGTTAAATTAAATTTTAAGATGATCAAAATAATTTTTTTATTTTTTTTATTTTTTTTATACATTTCTTTATTTTAATAATTTTTAACATAATATTTTAAATTATAAATATTAATTATTTTCTAAATGATTTAATTTTGTTTATATTATATAGTTAATTTGTTGATGACATTATTAATCTTGATAATTTGTAATTTTAATAAAAAAATTATTAAATTTTATTATTGGTTCGATTATATAATATAAAAATAGATTCGGCCAATTAAAAAATTAATTTAATTAATTTCAAAATAAATATTATATTTTGTTATAAATTATATTTTCATATATTTTATATTTATTTTATTATTATAAATTCTATAATAATTTATTTTTTTATAAAAGATAAAAATCAAAACTATTATATTTAAAGCCGATATATTTAAATATTTATTTGTGGAGAACAATCCTATTGTTTATTTTAATGTTTACAAAAATTTGAATTAATTAAAATTTTACGTTATTTTATATTAATGTTTATATTTTATTAATTGCATTTTCTATTATTTATAATATCAATAATTATTTAAAAATTATTTTATATAAAAAATATAGATATATAAAAAGTTACGAGTATATATAACGACTGATTATACACGTTAACTAATATTAGTTAGAATTAAATGTGAAAAGAATTGAGTGAGATGATGAGCAAATGCTAGGTCACAAAAATTACTTTCTAATATATTAAAATTTAGACTATCAATTTATGAAGATAATTGTAAAATTGAAATGAAACAAGATAATAACACTAAACGATTCAATAAAATAGAATTTATAAAAATAATTAATATTAAGAATTAGAGCATCTTGATTTCATTTGAATCTGATTTAATTAATTCATTTGATTAACAATTAAATTTTAATTATCAAATTTAGAGCAAAAGGTAATTGGTTATCCCTTCCGAATAAAATCAAATTAATTAACTTAAAATTGTTATTTATTTTTCAATAATATGATAATATTTTAATTAAGTTTTCAAATACTGTAATTATTTTGTCTAAATCTTCATTTCCAATTTAATTACTATTCATATTCATTTGATATTTAATTCTCAATTTAGTCCTAAATGTTTTATTCCAGTATTAATCTCAAAATAAAACTATTTAAATATCTCACAAGTACTCAAAAGCATTAATATCAAGAATTGAATAATAGATAAATAAGGGAAATCAACTCAAATAAATTAAAGAAAATAAATACTCTAAGCTACACCAAGTCTCCTATTAAAGAGATTTAGTTACTCATGATTTAGAATTTAAGAACATATTCAATTGAAAAATTATCCAAAATTATCCAAAATCATCTTAAAATAATTCTGAACAATAAAACAAAGAATGATAAAAGAAAAAAATGTAACGATCCGGAAATCGGACTCTACCGGCGCTAGGATTCAGATCGACTTAAGGTCGCCGGAACCCGTAGCAAATCTACTATGCATCCTGTGTACCTAATAAAATCCCATACATGATCGTACATTTTCATAAAAACTTAAACTTTTCATATATCAAACTTGACCTGTGCGTGCATCATAACTGTAAACATAAGAACCTCATACTAGAGCCATCATCAAATGTTCTAGTAGGGTCAACATCTCATACATCAAGTTTAGTTCAACACATCTCATCATTGAAAACATTTACATAAAGATCATGTACAAAAGGGATTACAATCTATTAATAGGGTCAAGCACAAAGTAATCCACAATACATTACATGTCCACTACTATTCTAATACATAAACATATACCATCAGCCTTGGTGACTTCCCGATCTATCTCTGACCTGCACATCTGGGAATTAGGGGAAAGGGGTGAGCTACTAAAGCCCAGTGAGCAGAACAATAAAAACATTTTAGTAAAAATATACTTTCATGAAATGCATCAAAACACAAGTAATCACCTTAAGATGGCATTGTCACAAATAGCCCTCTACATATCCAATAAATGCCCGGTCCTCGACGGAGCTCCTCAGGACTTCCTCTTAATCATAACATAACATGTCTAACTGTGCCAGGGGCGTAGTGCAGGCCACACCTGGACTTCCATATCATATCATATCATATCGTATCGTATCAAGGGCTAGTGGGTCATTCAATATCCATCCACATCAACAATAAATTATGCAATGCATCATATTCGTGAATTCTAATGTTAAACAACCTAATACATAACATGTTATTCGTGATGCATGATCATGCTCAAAAGTTTGGTTGCTTTAAAATAAAAGAGTCTTGTTCTACTCACCTCTGGCTGGTACTCAACTGACTCTGAAGCAGCTATCTCACTGCTGATCACCTAAGTTCCTCAAGTCCGATCCTACACAGTTGGACTCAAATGAGGGACCAAACATACTCTAACATGACTCTAAACAACTCTCCAAAAACCCCCCTAAAACATCACAAAACATGCATAGAAAACGAGCAAAGGAAGGCTGGGCAGGGGACTTTCGGCGGCAGGTTCGGTGGCCGAAGGTCCCTATAAATCCGAAAGTCAGGCACTTTTGGGGGCAAGGTTCGGCGGTTGAAACTCCCCTCCAGAGCCGAAAGTCCAACTTTCGGGGGCGAGTTTAGGCGGCCAAAACTGCCTCCCCTGGCAGGTTCGGCGGCCGAACCTGGATCCTCCTAGGTGGCAGAACCTGATCTGCCATCCCACATCCAGCCATCCAAACTTTCCAACACACATCCATCTATTCTAAAGCATGCATAAACACATTTTCAAGCACATAGGGGTATAAAACTAGCCTAAGCCCCAACAAACATCAACATAGCATCACATTTAGCATAAAACTAACATAAACTCTAACATTTTAGATCTATTTTGAACATGCATTAAACACCCTTAAAAACCCTTAAAACTCATTTAAAATATAAGAAAAGACGAGGATCTACACTTATCTCTTGAAGATCGAGAGGAGATGCGATCCAAACTTGGAGATGGGGAGAAAACGAGCTCTAGAGGTCTCCAAGCTTCAAAACTTTGATCTTAGCTTAAAATCTTCAAAACAAGGTAAAAACTTATCAAAACTTGAAGGAAAAACATAAAATCGACCATGGAAGGGCAGAACCTCACCTATACCCGAAGATGGAGAGAGAAAACTCGTCCATTTTCGGACAGGGGGCCTTTTATAGGTGGTTGGCCAGACCACCTCGGGGGCCAAAAGAGCTTCCGCAACTCCACCATGTTCGGCGGCCGAACATGAGGTTCAGCGGCCGAACCTGGACTTTTCCTCCATGGTGTTTTCTTTCAAAACTCAATTTTCTTTTTTTGATTAAAACTATAAAAATATTAAAACATTTTATGAAAACCTTTATTTTTACCCTTCTAAGGGATTCCGACCTCGGGATTCCGGACTCCAACGGAGATTCCGCCGGAAGGTTGGAATTCCGATGCCGGAGCTTAGCCGGGTATTACTAAAAAACTGTAAATGTGTAGAGTTCTCTTTCTAGATCATTCAAATCTTCCTATTTAAGTCATTTGCAATTTTTTCCATGTAAAGGTTTTCAAAAGTAAGCAAAAAGTCATTCCATCTCTCAATTGTGATGTATTTATACCTTTTGAAACTTTTATTCTGTAGCCCTAGGGGTAAACCATGAGAATCAAGTCTTCTAGAAAAAAACACGGGGTAAAATACTCGAAAAGAAGCAAAACACGGGGTAAATTATGAAAACATGGATTTAATCCATGTTTTTCACTATGTGTTTCAGCTTTTTCTTTCTCGTCCAAGAGAAAATACGGGGTAAACTATGAAAACATGGATCTAAAATTTTTCACCATGTGTTTCAGCTTTTTCTTTCTAGTCCAGGAGAAAACACGGGGCAAAAGCCAAAATACAGGGCAGCCTATAAATATGGGGCTGCCCTATGTTTTCGTCTGTTTCATTAGAATTTCTCCAAACTTTACCGGATTTCTCTTTACTGTGTCTCCTTCATTCCTTGAATTATTTTAGCCTATGGAAATACTATAAATTAATTTAAAAATAAATAATAAAATAAAACTAAGAATTCTGAAATTAAGCATAAAAGCCTAACAAGAATGAGGAAAATCAATTAAATTGAATGAATGTGGTTTCAAAAATATATGAATAATTGTGAAAAATATCACCACATCAATTACCTTATTTCCCCCTAATTGCTGTCAGGAGTAGCTAAACCTTTCTTTTTAATTTTTTTAGACTCGAGTCTCGAAATTTAAATTTTCTCTGACACTGATTTACAGCCAGTTGCGAGTCACTATAGATAACAAAGTTGTTTATGCCTACGTGTTTTACGATCTTAGGTGTGAAAATTATAACTTCATACTTGACCACATTATTGGTGGCTTGGAAGGCGAGTTTTGCAGGGCAACGGAGCTTGATCCTTTCTATTACCTATAAAACTACGCCAACTCCTGCACCTCTAGTGTTGCATGCTCTATTAGCCTATGCCTGCCATGTTTCAATTGTTGGTTTAGAAGTTTGGATATTAGGGTCATTTTTGCCATAAAATTCGACAGTGCCTATTGACTTGCGATTATTGAAACCGATAAAAAATAACTTTTTCAGTTATCAACAATATTACAACTGCAGATAGTGGTGAAAGGATCGAATCCACAGGGAATTGAAAACTTACATATCTTCCTTGTCAAGACTAAGAGAATTAACTGAAAGCAAAATAAAAATAAAGTGCAAGTAAAGTAAAAAGGGGGTTTTTGAGATTGATTGAATTGATCTAAACCTGAAAGCAATAAAAGAAAGCGAATAATAAAAGTAAAGAGATTTCAATAATGAGAAAGATCTAGTTGAAGAATTGGATCCACTTCAGTTGTTGGGATTGATCATTGATACTTAGTTTCCCTTGATAGATTCAATAGATTAGTTATGGGGATGGAAGACGCTTCTCACTACCATGTCTCTCCTTAATCATAAACCAATTAGGGAATGTCCTCTAATTAATCACTAATCAACAAGTTGCTAAGGAACGTCCTTGGGCCTTAGGCATCAAAACAACTATCAATTGCATTAAAAAATAGAGAGATCTAATCCTAGCTACCCAAACGCATGGTGATATTGCTAGATTATGCAATTTCCTTAGTTTTTACACCAAGTGTTCTTGTGTTTGAATAATCCAAGCAATTACGGACTCAAAATTATTCAAACTAACAATATGTTACCTTGCAATCAAGAATCAAGTGGCCACATTGATCATAATAACAAACCAATAATGGACTCAAGCATGAAATTGCATAAATATTGAATAACCAAAAGATAAACAACTTATGTTCAGATCTCACAATCCATAAAACAACCAAAGTATCACCTAATCTTCAACTAGAATAAAAGGTTTCAGCCACTCATGGCTGAAACAAAACAAGAAAATAAAGAAAGGAAGAAGAAGAGATGGTGTCACTTGCAATCCCATATGTGTGTCCAAGGGAGAGTAGAAAAAGCATGGGGAGGCTCCTTATGTGTCTTTTTATAGTTGAAAGTGTTGCCCTAGGTCCTTACTTGCTGCCCAAGTTGAATTTTTGGCTGCCCAAGTACTGCCCATGCCGCCCATATCTTGCATTGATGAGGTGGAGCCTCTCTTTTGAATTTTGAATTTTGAATGTGCAAGACTTGAGATGGCATATGTGACTTCTTTGGCTTCTTTGACAAGCTGAATTTGAATTTCAAATTTGAATGTCCATCTTTTAGAGATTTGGCTTCTTCAATAAGGAAAAGAGTTCTTGAAGATCTTGAATTTTAAACTGCTCTGTTGACTGCACTTTCCTTATTTAGCACTTTCCTTAATGAATTGAATCTTGATTTTGAATTTTGAATTCTCTTAAGGATTTGAAATTTGAATTTCAAATTACTTTCCTTATTTGGCTCCTTTTAGTTGCACTTGGCATGCTCGCTCTCATTTGCTCCATTTTAGGCAGTTTTAGGGGCATGCTCGCTCTCCTTTACTCCATTTTAGGCAGTTTTAGGGGCATTTTCACCAAATTATCTCTTAACACTATTTTCTGCAGAATAAGATTAAAATCACAAAATTAGGCAAAGAAAGTGTAAATTAACATCAATAACATCATGATAATATGGTCTAAATTATGCTCTATCAAATACCCCCACACCTAACCTTTTGCTTGTCCTCAAGTAAATAAACATAGTCAAACAAGCTCTCTTTGCTACTTGATCCTTTATTTCCACTTAAGCTCTTACTCTAGATACTTATTTAGAATCATTGTAGTGAAGAATGTATGCATCAAGGTTATTCACCTTCTTTCCTTGTCTCCCTTCACCTACCATGGCTAGTATTTGTTTTCCTCAAGAGAGAGATTACACATGCACATATTATTTGTTCAATTAAGACTCTTTCTAGCTTTCAGAGTGATTTTCCCTTACCTTGAAGTACTACATTAAGCCTTTTGCACTTAAATCTTGCTTGAAAAAGTCACCAACCTTTTGATGTGAAGGTATATATTTTCAGTTGGTCTCCTGTCCAAGTGGCTACTAGCTCTGTTCATAGTCTTTCAACCATTGGAACAGTTTTCAATTTGTGCTCATGAAGTCTAAGCCTTTGCCAAATTTCTTTAATCAATGCATTGGGCAAATCAACACCAATTGCTAAAACAAGTCATGTTAAGTTCATTCACACATCTTTCAATTCATTCTCTCTAATGAGCAATATATATTTTTCACCATGGCAAGCTCAAAGATTCAATTCAAAAGGCAATTCCCAAACATGACTACAACTCACTGCAATTGATTCAACTTAAGTTTAAAGAGTAATCACATCAATAGGGTCATGGAAAGAAAGCTCATCCAACATAGTCTATGAGTTTGAGCAAAGCAAACCAAAACACAAAAAAGAAAAAAAAAATTGTGGCTAAAGTGTGTGTTATTGAAAGCGAAAATAACAAAAATTTAAAAAAATCAAACTATGGCTATTCAAACTAAAACTGAAAGCAAAAATAAATAAAAATAAAAGTTTAGAGATATGCACCCCCACACCTAAATCATGCATTGTCCTCAATGTATAGAAAATATAAAAGATCAAATGAAACTGAGTACTCCCCTGGTATGGTGTTGTATGGTGCAATCACTTAAGCAGACTGAGAGAGATGGTGTAGTGGAATTTCTTCCACCACTTGCACTGCGAATCCTTCATAGTATGGTTTCAGATATGGTTCCTCCCAAACATCATGTTTTGCGTTCTTCTTGATTTTGTCTTTTGTGTGCTTAGGCCTATCAAATGGGAAGTTGCTTTCTACACATTCAAGAGGTTGCCACATTGAGAGCTTCTATTTAGGCAGACGAGATTCTGCCTTATCTGGTGGCTTGGGCAGAAAGTGTTTCTCTTGCTCCTTTGCTTTGGGCGATTGGAATTCCATTTATTCCTTATGCGCATGGGTTGTTTACGTTAGCTATCTAGCTGAACTGGATTCTCCCTTTTCCATTTGCGCAAGACCTGTCTGAAAGGGGTGTATCACATGACTGTACTGCGATTCAAGCTGAAGAGGTGCGCTTGGAATGCCCTCTGTCTGCGCAAGGTTCTTCTGCGAACTAATCTGAAGAGGTGCGATTAGTTTATGTTCTTCCTGCAGTTGTCTGCAGCTCATCTGCTGGATGCTGCAGACTATTTCTTTTAGTTCTGGCTCTTTCTAGCTCTCATTCATGCAAAGGTCATTGTTTAGTACATCATCTTGATTCATATCAAAAATTTCCTAGCTCAAACAATCAATGATATCTAAACCATAAACAGGGAACATGTCATGGGGATATTTCATAGCATCATAAACATTAAACTTAATCACTTCCCCTTCAAACTCCATGGTGAGAGTGCCATCATGCACATCTATCTTAGTCCTGGCTGTGCTTAAGAAAGGGCGTCTAAGTAGGATGTCTGAAGTAGTGTTACCATTGTCCTCCTTTGTATCAATCACATAAAAGTCTGCTGGAAAGACAAGTTCATCTACTTGTACTAGAACATCTTCTAGAACTCCTTTTAGATACACCACAGATCTGTCAGCCAACTGAATTACTACTCTTGTGTCTTTTAGTGCACCTGCATTTAAAGAATTATAAATAGCAAGAGGCATAACATTAATGGATGCACCTAGATCACACATAGCTTTCTTTATCCCAACATTGCCAATTTTGCAAGAAATAACAAACATTCCTTTATTTTTGCATTTAGTTAGAAGTTCTCTTTTTATCACAGCAGTAACAACCTCACCTATACTTACTTTTTCTCTCTCAGCAAGCTTCCTTCTGTTGTACACAGTTCTTTCAGAAATTTTACGTACCTGGGAATGTGTTTCATAACATCTTCTAGAACTCCTTTTGGATACACCACAGATCTGTCAGCCAACTAAATTACTACTCTTGTGTCTTTTAGTGCACCTGCATTTAAAGAATTATAAATAGCAAGAGGCATAATATTAATGGATGCACCTAGATCACACATAGCTTTCTTTATCCCAACATTGCCAATTTTGCAAGAAATAACAAACATTCCTTTATTTTTGCATTTAGTTGGAAGTTCTCTTTTTATCATAGCAGTAACAACCTCACCTACACTTACTTTTTCTCTCTCAGCAAGCTTCCTTCTGTTGTACACAGTTCTTTCAGAAATTTTACGTACCTGGGAATATGTTTCACAATATCTAACAGAGGTATGTTGATTTCCACTTTCCTAAAGGTCTCAAGGATCTCCTTTTCTTCTTTTTCTTTTTGTATCCTTTCAAATCTTTTTGGAAAAGGAGGTGGAATTTTGAAACTTACCTGTTGATTTGCATTTGGCTGTTGAATCGGTTTGGCTTGCTCTTTTGGCTTTGAGAGGTGGTGCGCCGGTTGGTCTTCTGGAACACTTTGTTCTTGCGCCTTTGGCTCTTCTTCATCAGATTTGGCATCTTGAAGCTCTTTCCCACTTCTTAATGTGATAGCATTCACATTCTGTCTAGGATTAGTTTCAATTTGGAAAGGTAGCTTACCTTGGGATTCAAACTTGCTCATAGATTTGGCCATCTGTCCCACCTGTTGTTGGAGAGTTTGCACAAAGTTTGCCAAAGTCTCTATCATCTTCTCAAGGTGCTAGTTGGAACTTGGATATGCTGGTTGGGCTTGATTTCTTTGATAATTCTGATAGCTCTGGTTGTTGTTAGCCCTTCCATAGCTGAAATTGGGGTGGTCTCTCCAACCTGGATTGTAGGTGTTAGAATAGGGATCATGCCTCACCTGGCTATTGTATCCTCCAATAGCATTCACTTGCTGGCTATCTTTTTGAAGTGTAGGACATTGATTAGTTAGGTGTCCTATATATGCACAAATCCCACATGGCCGAGGTGGCTGGAGTGTCTGAGCCTGTTGAGTTTGACCTATGACAAAAATTTTCATAACAAAGGTCAATTCAGAAATCTGAGAGGAAAGAGTAGATGTACTTACCTCATTGGCTCCTCTCTTCAGTTGCTTTTCTTCTCCATATTGCCTAGATTAGGCTGCAAGTGTTGAGATCAACTCTCTCATCTCCCTAGGTGTCTTATCTGCAATGGAACCTCCACATGCCACATCAATAAATCTCCTTTCAGATGGTAGCAAATCTCCATAGACTAATTCTATGAGTGACTTGTCTGAGATATCCTGTTGAGGACAACCTGTACACAATCTTTTGAACCTTTCCCAATAGTCATATAAATCATCATATTGTTTTTGCCTAATGCTACTGATCTCTCTCCTTATGCCAATGGCTTTAGAAGTTGGGAAGTATTTGTTCAGAAAAGCTATTACCATGTCATCCCAAGAAGTGATAGATCCAGGTGGTAAATAAAATAATCAATCCTTAGCATAATCATCAAGTGAAAAAGGAAAAGCTCTCAATTTAACATGTTCTTCAGTTATGCCTTGCGACCACATGGATGAACAGACAATGTTAAATTCTTTTAAGTGCTTGTGTGGATTTTCAAACCTGTTTTGAGTTCAAAGGGAACTGTCAGAGGTGGATAAGTGATGCAAAGAGGTGCTTGATCACCTATAGGGGCTGCCAACTCTCTCATGGTTCTTTCTCTTGGCATTGGGGTCCTCATGGCTGGATTTTATTGTATTAATTCATCATGGACAGCATGTCTAGCATGGCCAACAGGTTGTGCCACGTTTTCAGCCATCTCTGTGGCTTGGTGATGCGATTCAGATGATTCAAAAGTGGTCTCTACGATGGGGTCTTCTTCCTGCGCAGATTCGGCTTCAGTTGTCTCCCAAAGCCGAGTTGCTTGCTTCCTTAATCTCCTGATTGTGCGCTCAATTTCTGGATCGTAAGGTAGAGTCTCCCTATGTCCAGATCTGGTCATGAAAGAAACATAAATCAGTTAAATCAACTCCCCGGCAACGGCGCCAATTTTTGACTCACGGTTGTCGAAACCGGTCAAAAATGACCTTTTCAGTTATCAACAATATTACAACTGCAGATAGTGGTGAAAGGATCGAATCCACAGGAATTTAAAAACTTACCTATCTTCCTTGTCAAGACCAAGGGAATTAACTGAAAGCAAAGAAACTGAAAGCAAAATAAAAATAAAGTGCAAGTAAAGTAAAAAGGGGGGTTTTTAGATTGATTGAATTGATCTAAACCTGAAAGCAATAAAAGAAAGCGAATAATGAAAGTAAAGAGATTTCAATAAAGAGAAAGATCTAGTTGAAGAATTGGATCCACTTCAATTGTTGGGATTGATCATTGACACTTAGTTTCCCTTGATAGATTCAATAGATTAGTTATGGGGATGGAAGACGCTGCTCACCACCAATGTCTCTTCTTAATCATAAACCAATTAGGGAACGTTCTCTAATTAATCACTAATCAACAAGTTGCCAAGGAACGTCCTTGGGCCTTAAGCATCAAAACAACTGTCAATTGCATTAAGAAATAGAGAGATCTAATCCTAGCTACCCAAACGCATGGTGATATTGCTAGATTATGCAACTTCCTTAGTTTTTACACCAAGTGTTCTTGTGTTTGAACAATCCAAGCAATTACGGACTCAAAATTATTCAAACTAACAATATATTATATTGCAATCAAGAATCAAGTGGTCACATTGATCATAATAACAAAGCAATAATGGACTCAAGCATGAAATTGCACAAATATTGAATAACCAAAAGATAAAAAACTTACGTTCAAATCTCACAATCCGTAAAACAATCAAAGTATCACCTAATCTTCAACTAGAATAAAAGATTTCAGCCACTCATGGCTGAAACAAAACAAGAAAATAAAGAAAGGAAGAAAAAGAGATGATGCCACTTGCAATCCCGTATGTGTGTCCAAGGGAGAGTAGAAAAAGCATGGGGAGGCTCCTTATGTGTCTTTTTATAGTTGAAAGTGTTGCCCTAGGTCCTTACTTGCTGCCCAAGTTGAATTCTTGGCTGCCCAAGTGCTGCCCATGCCGCCCATATCTTGCATTGATGAGGTGGAGCCTCTCTTTTGAATTTTGAATTTTGAATGTGCAAGACTTGAGGTGGCATGTGTGACTTCTTTGGCTTCTTTGACAAGCTGAATTTGAATTTCAAATTTGAATGTGCATCTTCTAGAGATTTGGCTTCTTCAATAAGGAAAAGAGTTCTTGAAGATCTTGAATTTCAAACTGTTCTGTTGACTGCACTTTCCTTATTTAGCACTTTCCTTAATGAGCTAAATCTTGATTTTGAATTTTAAATTCTCTTAAGGATTTGAAATTTGAATTTCAAATTACTTTCCTTATTTGGCTCCTTTCAGTTGCACTTGGCATGCTCGCTCTCCTTTGCTCCATTTTAGGCAGTTTAAGGGGCATTTTCACCAAATTGTCTCTTTACATCATTTTCTGCAGAATACGATTAAAATCACAAAATTAAGCAGATAAAGTGTAAATTAACATCAATAACATCATGATAATATGGTCTAAATTATGCTCTATCACATGTGGTTTTATCACCTTTCTAAGAATACACTTGATGTCGTAGGTCAATAGAATCATCGAGCATATGGACAATTGACGT
This sequence comes from Manihot esculenta, assembly GCF_001659605.2. Classification (NCBI taxonomy): domain Eukaryota; kingdom Viridiplantae; phylum Streptophyta; class Magnoliopsida; order Malpighiales; family Euphorbiaceae; genus Manihot; species Manihot esculenta. The sequence goes on along the minus strand of NC_035169.2, from coordinate 17,141,270 downwards.
GTTGAATTAAATTTCAAATCTAATTTACTAATTTTATTTCATTTTACATAAAAATTTCATAATCATTGCTAGCAGAGAACAAATGGAACATTCCCTAATTAACATAGAGTGATGAATCCTATCTCAATCTCATAAACACCTTCATGCAGTTTCTAATATGCTCAATTCATCCCCATTTATTACTCATGAACGAAGTAACATATAAGATAAATTAAAATATAGAAGTCCCTGTATAAGATGATTTATTGATTTCAAGTCAAATAATCATTTACACAATCATTACTTGAGTAATCCATAAACACAAGTTATCATCCATATGGATTTCTACGGCGGGTCAATTTAATATACTTATTTATAAAATAAGTATATACATATTAGTTCTAGATATCTCACATATCTCAACTTATGAGATCAATTGGAATATAATATATATCAATCTCAACGGCTCTAATCATTGTCTAATAATAATAAGAACATTGACTAAGAACATTTAGAGATATTACTTAAATGCAATAGGAATCTCACAATTATAACCACATTATAATTTCATTTGTAAAGTAATGTTGTCTCATGGACTTTATCTTTATCTGAGATTCAATTAAATGAACATTAAAGATAAATAAATATCTTTATTAAAATATATTAAATACTTAAAAATAAATAAAAGATAATGTCAAATTATAACCACCATATTGGTTGTAGTGCATATAACTAACATGAGGCTTAACCCGTTGATTGAGATTAGTGGAAGCACAACTAGAGGAGTCAAGATTTGTAATCTATAAATAGTTTAGGTCTTGTAAATATTAGCTAGATGGATGCGAATCTAGGAATGGCCTTTTGAGAATTGGATTGAGCGTCCCTTCTATGATCATTAGTTTTATATTATTAGCCAAATATATAAATATTTATACATATCATATATTGGCTAATGTACAAAGTGAGATATCAATAGTAATTAAGTTGATCAAGAAAATCTTCCGATCAAATGATTGAATGTATGGCTCTCTACTAAGGCAATCGTCAAAGAGGTCTTAAGTACTTATGTTGCGAGCTATGTATCTATAAAGGTAGCATAAATGACTTTTTGATTTCTTGGAACAATTATTAAGCATATGATATTAAAGGAGTGTAAGGAGATTAATGGGTAAGAATGGATTTACCTAAGTTTATTAAGTAACTTGACACATTCCTTGGCTTGTGGGCTGATTCAACTAATGCATGATACCTAAGAACTAAGGTCTTGAGCATTGGAGTCAAGTTTATTAATTGAGCCTTGCATGTGATGCAATGAGCAAAGATATTACTCACTTATAGGCATCATAGGTCTAAGAATGGATCTACCAAAGTGTTCATGATGACTTATAAGAATTCAATCACCCACTAGAAATCCATCCAAGTAAGATTTCTATTTCTTACCTTTAAAAGTGTAGGATCTAAATAGAAAATATGGAGAGACACGTATGACTAAAAGACCATAATCATATGTGTATCAGATTATATTTAATAACTATACTAATAAACTTATTATTCTCCTATAAATCTGATAAGAAATATAAATTTATCAATTGGTCATTATTCATATTGATATACTAATAAGTCATATAAGCTCATTAAACCTTAATTCATAAATTGATTGAAAGTTTAAAATGTGTTTTAAACTTAAACACATATGATGTGTTTAGAACTATATACTTTCTAGTTCTTTAGTTGAAGAAACATCGAATAGAAAAATTGATATTTATGAAATGTTATGACTAAAATTAGCATAATTCAGATATTTAAATTAATTTAGATTTGATTTTAACATTTAATTCTATGCAAAATCTTCTCTTTTTGGAAGATGTTTGCTAATCACTCATAAATAATTAAAAGCAAAACACAAAATTAGATTTTAATGTGATCCACCTATTTAATATAGGATTATATTCACCGGTATTTATCCTCTACTAAAATCATCAATTACAATTATATATTTATCAACTCAATTATACCTAATTAATCCATTATTTCAAACTACTAATAGTAAATATATTAGTTAATCTCTATCTGTCTCTTCTAAGAATAACTCAATATATTTATTATAATTATTATATTATATATCACAAAAAGTATCTTCAACTCGGTTGGCAAAACTCTTCCCCATCTTAGATTAAAGTCTCTCTTTCTTCCTTAATGGGACTGCACTATATTGGATAAAAGCTTTTTCCTCTATCGATCAAAAGCCCCTCAACATAATGCACAAAACTATTTCTGCCATCGCTAAAGCCAAATAATTAATCTATCAACCATACTTTTATTTGTAATATTAGACCCTTCAGTCCTAATTATGAATACTACTTAGTTCAGAAATAATATATATATATATATATATATATATATATGCTATCTAGACTTCTACCTGTTAAGGAATAGGTCTCATAGTTCAAAAAGACTATAGTCACAAATCTAGCAATCTCCTTATTGACTACAAATTTACTAACTATATCTTAGACTATTTAATTTGCATGCTTGAACTTACCTTTTCAAATCTCTTGAAACATTTCAAATCTTCGTACTTGAGTTTGAACTCTTTCAAATTTTCATATTTAAGTCTGAATCTTTCAAATTTTCATTTCTTCAAAACCTCAAATTTTGTGCTTAACATAGTTGACATAATGAACCTAACTTATGATACCAATTTGTTCTGATTATATTTTACATTACAAAGTATAACCCTTCTCAATTACAAAGTAAAACCCTTCTCAATCTTAAAGCTAAAATCGTTTCTCCATGATGGACAATATCTCTTCTCCTCAATTGGGTAGAAATCTTCTCACTATAATGAACAAAGCCATTTACTACTATGGAAAAGTTAAATAATCTATCAACTATACTTTTATCTGTATTATTGAACTTTTCGGTTCTAATCTAATTAAAAATCTCATTTAATTTAAAAATAATATATAAATAGAATATATGTTCTAGAATCCATAGAAATATTTCTCACTCTAGTTAGGAAATAATATCCAAATACTATGAGTATATATATATATATCACAACTCTTCTTTGGTAGATTGCCACTCACAAATGTCCCTCTTGGCGAGATCAACACTTATCAATTGCAAACTCTCCTTTTTCTCCATGAGCTATGGGTTACTTTTTTTTTATTATTATTTAAATGATAGTTGATGGTTGGAAAGTGTAAGCTTATTAGTTTTTTTATTTTTATTTTTATTGTGGATTTGCATTTGAGTCATCGTAGATTTACAATCTAAGTTTTTTGCAGAATTGTAAATTTTATATATTTGTTATGAGTGATTGTAAGTGTTCGATCAGCTATAATTATTTTGTACTTGATTATATATGGATTTTTTTTTAGATTTATTGCAATGAAAAGAAGATTTAATTGATATTATTTTTGTTATTTATGATAAATCGTCCATGTTTTTAATATTTGAATTAAAAAACAGTTCATGAATTTTATATCATAAATGATAAGAATATTGAGAATCAATTAAAGAATAATTTAATTGATATTTGCTGTCCTGTAAGAAGTGAAAAATATTTTAGTATTAAAAAGTTCTCTCCATGTGAGATTCAGCGTTCGAGTCGTCTATGGCTAGTTCTAAATCCTCACTAGGTCTATCACGACATGGATTTTCTGTTATTGTAATTATTTTCTTCTCTTTTTGTATCGTGTGTTTTTTATAGGTTATTGATTTCTATGAGATTCGTTAGTTCTAAATCCTCACTAGGTTTATCACGACATGAGTTCTCTGTTTTGAACATGAATTCTTTAATAAACGGGACTGTACAGAAGTTGAGATAACCTTATAGATGTTGTAGTTCATGATAATGTGGCTTCTGAATTCTCTGCTCGATTATTCTTGGCGGTAGGATTTGCACTTATCGCTCCTATAATAAGTAGGCGGGGAGGGACACGATAATAAAGGTGTGGAAGGCCAAGCATGGGATTCAGGCTAAAGAATGGAGAAAAGTTATTTGCCTATTTCAATTTACCTAATAGCGTGAATTGGAGTTGTCGATTGCTTAATTTTTATCGGTTAATGGTATTTATTTAAAAAAAAATTAGAATTGATATTTTTTACTTTTTAAAATATTGCTTTTATAATCTAGAAGAGGGAATATTAAGATTTTTTGTAATATTTTTAACTCTTTTATTTATTTAGGATAGCTTTTAATTATTTTATAGTTGATTTTTTTATTATTTGAAATAGATAATAATTTTATTATTTAAATTAATTTTATAATTAATTAAAAAAATTTTAAAAGATATATATAAAACATATTGATATTAATTTTTTTAAATAAAGATATAAATTAGATGATAATTTTATTATTTAAATTAATTTTTAAATTTATTAAAAAATTTTAAAAAATTATTTAAATTAATAAAAATTTGATAATTTGATAAGAAGGTAATGCAGTTCAATTTGAGAAAAATAAAATTTAGATATTTTAAGCATTTGATTTGTCATTAAAACTTGTCATTTTCTTACAAAATATATTTCAGTACAAAATTATCATTAAACAGGAACAATCTAATATATTCTATGGCATCTGGAATCACTTAATTATTATTATTTAATAACCGAAATAATAAATTATAATTTATAAATGCTATTAATCACCATTTAAAAAAAATAATATTAATCATAAAGTTTGGCTATCCACTATTAAAATAATTATCTACTACTAAAATAGTCACATACTATTAAAAGGGTTAATATTTCAAAACAGGACCTAGGTTGGGACTTGCCCATCACTCTCCTTGGCATAAATCTCTCCCCTTCACCAAATTAATGCTGGCTAGCTATAACCTCCTTGGTCTCCATAAGTTGTTTTTAAATACTAACTCTAGGAATTTATTTGCTGAATATTTAGATTGTTACAATTTCAAATAATAAAAAATACAAATTTTAATATAAATATATATACTCCATAATAAATCTACTAATATAAAATTTAAATTTATAACCACTAATTACCTGTATGACCATGTGAAGATGATTTTTATGGCAATAAATCATCACTGGTTTTAGAGTTTTGTTACTTATCCATTACCAACTGCGAATTGGACTTGATTTCCAAACCATTGGGATGGAATGGAAGTGGCAAACAAAAAGGAAAAGAATATATTTATAAAGTTGCCATATATAAATATAAGAGAGAATTATTATTCATCTTTATTTTTTAGAAAATTTAATAATTTATTATTATTTAAAAATTACTCACTTAAAATATTATTATATTTTATAAAATTAAATAATGTTATCATTCTATTGAAAAAATTATTAATCCACTTATTTTAACCCTAATAAAAGAGATTAAATAGTCCAGATATTTAAAATTGCATATACTAAATTATATATATATAGTTAAAATTATAAAAAAAACAAGATAACTAATTAATAATTTTTTAAAAACAAATTAATTTTATAAAAATAAATAAACATTCTAATTGAGTAATTTTAAAATAATAAAACACCACTAAATTCCAAACTTGATAATAATTCTCCTCAGATATAATCTATTTCACATAAAACCTTTACATATGAATGAGTTTAACTAATCTTTTTTATGAAAAAAGAAATTTACTTTTCCAAAAAAATTTAAATTTTAGAAATTATTTTCTAAATTTTCTAAACCTTTAAAAAAAAAAAAAAAGAAATAGAATCATTTCTTCACTATTCTTCTTCTCAGTTTTCCTTGTTTGTACGCTTCTAGAATCATACTAGTTTTTTTTCAAAATGTCTTACAAGTTATCTTTATTCATTGTAAATGTTATTTATTTCTTTTACCAGAATTTAATTTTGTATTATTAAAATAAATTTATTATTATTTATTTTCATATAAAAACTACCAAATAGTATTAATAGAAATAATAATAATTAAATTTATTATAAATTTGCTTTTAGAGAACCATCTAAGAATCTAATGATTCTAGGGATTAGTATAATAATAAGATTAATCCTAAATATCACTAAAACAACAAAATAAAATTCTAAAGATATTAGAATATCAACTATATATTAAATTAATTGATATTATTTATGAGTACAATAATATATTAAAGTGATCATAAAAAAAATAATTGATTTCGGCGGTACAGCTTCTTCAAGGATCCAATTGTCAGGCAAATTAACCTGATCCCATTGGATTGGTTTTGGAACTATCAGGTTTCCCTTCGACATATTAGTCACAAACAAAGTAGTTGTTCCTTTTGGAGAAATTAACTTTGTTGCACTGTCCCTCAGATTAGGGACTACTGTGTTCATTGCTTTGTAATGAATTCTGTAGATCAAAATTAGATTTTCTGATCCTGGAGCCATGTCATATCCCATTGTTTTTATATCAAGAACCAAAGTTCTCATGATATGTGGATCTGTGAGGGACAAGGTGAGATTAGGAAAACATTGGAAAAAGATTGGCCCATCACATAAAGAAGATTCCACCACTCCTAATAAGGAGTCATTGAACTTATTGTGTCGTTTATCTCTGACACATAGCATGGCGGCTGTATTAAGCCCTAACCTGGTTGCCGGTTTTACCGCAACTTGAATCATTCCTATGTGTAGGAATAAGTATTTCTCTTGATGCCTTCGAATGAGTTCTTCAGATAATAAACTCATCGATTGTAGTTCTCCATGGACTGGAGTAGCCTGTTCTACAGTCTTTACTACATAATTAGATCTTAATGCAAAAGGATTACTATATATGGCATTAGAAGATACGGGAGGCATTTTCCAGTTACTTAAACTAGTATCTAAGTCTGTTATTTCTTTATTTTTTCCTTTTTTAGGTGTTGATGAACTAGTTCTCCTAGATCTACCAGAGAGAGAATTGAGTAACCTTTCCATTTTACCCTTAGATCACTGTCAACGATTTATTCCAACACGCCTAACAATTGTGGTTTTCTGGCAACAGGAAACGCGACTTTGATTTCACTAAGGCTTAAACAGGATTGGGTTCAACCAGGCTCTGATACCAATAGGGGAAGCAAGCGCAAAAAACACAGTATAATATAATGAAAAGCAACCAGAGGTGTTCAACAAGTATGAAAGCAGTATGAAACTTAATATAGAACTTAAGAACTTAAAAATTATTATTTCTAAGTAATTGATTTAAATAATTTAATAAAACATTAAACAAAGCCAAAGTCCGTTGATATTCTCGGCAGTCGCAGTGTTCATTATGATTAACTGTATGATAGGTGAACAATTCGCTACCTTCAGCTATAATATCATTTTTAAATTGTAAAACTTCATTTTGATTTGTTAAGTCTATGAAGAGCAAGTGTTCTATAGCTTTTGCAATATGAGAAGACATAAGCTACTTACTTGATCGTCGGTGTCTGAGAATTCTTTTCCCCAACCGGTAGGTTTGATAGCAGAGAAAGGTGTTTCGGCCGATTCTGGTTTAGTGTACCAGACTAAGTAGTTGAATTTGCCAGTAGGTTCTCCGAGAGTATCTTGCACACCTACTAGATCGTTGACAGGAAGATTGCGTTTTCTGCAAATTTTTGCAGTTTCAGAGTTTAAAGATAACTGAGACAACTTCTTTCCGATAGATCGAGACTCAAATTTAGAGAAACTGGATTTCATTCAAGTAAGAAGCTTTACATTCAAGAAGACTCACAAAAGCTTATCAATTCTAAAAACTTGCACACATACTCCTACTTCGCTTACTCTTTTATACTAAAGCTAAGAAGTTCGACCTTATCTTCAGCAATCTAGCTAGGCCACCCATCGCAAGACATGTGGCGTTTACAGATAAGTATTAAAGATTCCTTTAGGATAAGATGTAGTGCGGGTGCGCTGTGGGCCCCATCGTCCACTACCTTCTTTTCCTTTACAGCTGGAAGAATAATTTCAAACAATAATTACATACAAACAAAATAGTTTTACGTCATTGCGGACGTAAGACACTGTTTTATGGCCAGGTGGCCTCTTCTGGATCTTCGGGATTCTGACTATCTTGGAAAAGAGAGTCTGATAGCATGTCTTCATCTGATGAGTCACTGCTTTTTGCACGCTTGAATTTTGATCTAGAACACTCTCCCTTTTCTTTTGGCTGTCCACTAGAAGCTTCATTGTCACTTAGTTCCTCTAGTGCCGATGACAGTCGTCTCTTCAGTTCTTCTTTCGGCAGGGAGTGAAATAACTCCTTTAGTAAATGAGTCAATTTAGACTTGTCAGAAGATTTTTCAGGTTGTTTAACCAGTTGAATGAGTCCTTTATAATAGTGGACAGATGCAGTTCCAAAAAAGTCAAATTTGTCCCACCATTTAGTCATTACTCTCCGAGTTAACCACTTTACATTATTAATGGTAAATTCTTCAAATTTTTTGGACCGTTTGGTGGTCAGGATATAATCCCATTTAGCTATCCATGGAACTTTATAGTGAATCGTAAAGTCCAGTCTAGGATTTTCAAGAGATTTATTAACCTCTGTAAACTGCTTATAAACAGTTCGTACCTTATCAGGTAACATTATCGGGAAAATTCCCCAGTTAAAAAACCATTCATGAAACCAGGGAGGAAATTCTTTAATTTCCTTTTCAAGTTGAAATTGGATGAACCAGCTAAACTTCTTTTGCCTGTTCTCATATAAGAGAGCTCCTGTCCAAGCCTGGATATAGTCAAAGTAACTATACCATTTTGGTCTTCCATATTGTAATTCTTTCTGTCGTAACAGAGAGTCACCCCATTGCTCACTTGTAATAATGTTTTTTATAAGAAATTTACTATAGGCCCACTGATGGCCAGTCCTTTCGGTGGGGATGATTTCTACCGACCTGGTTTCCGATAGGATAGCTTGATAATACTCAAAAGTTTTTGGGAGGAATGGTGCTCCCGAATGATGTTCTGTATAATACTCAGCTATTTCCCAGGGATTCAGACTTTCATACCTTTTTTCTATGGGATGCATATTGTAGTAGCTGATAGGAATGTAGGGGTAATTTACCTCCTTTTCATTAACAGGTTTGATGCTTATTTTGTAGGCATCATCTCTGACCCGATCCGATTCTTTAATCGGCGTGGGTATCATGTCTTCAAACGATCTTTTTGCTGGAGTGTTTGAACTCATTTCCTGTAAGAAATTCTCTTGTTAGAAAATCAGGTAATGAATTAAATTCTCCTTTGATAAATTCAATTTCAAAATCAAAAACAGATAGAATAGCTTGCCATCTAGCAAATATCTGTTTGGAGGCAATGTTTTTAACATCTTTAAGGAGTATTTCCTTAGCACTTTTACAATCAATCCTTATTAGGAATTTCTGATTTAATAAATCAGATTCAAACTTTTGTACACATAGAACAATCGATAAAATTTCTTTTTTTACCGTCGAGTAATTTACTCTAGGTCCAACCCAAATACCACTAGTAAATCTAACTAGAGTTTCTTTATCATTAAGTCTTTGTTTAAGTATCCCTCCGTATCCTTTATCTGAAGCATCAGTTTCAACTATTTTGAAGGACTCAGGGTGTGGGATAGCTAAGCAAGGTAGGGTTTTTACCCTATCTTTAATTTTCTTTACAGCTAGAGTGCATTCTTCAGTCCATTCAGGAGGATTCTTTCTAAGTCTTTGAAACAATGGTTTAGCATCCTGGGCTAAATGTTTATAAAAATCTGAGACATAATTTAAGCTTCCTAAAAATCTTTGAAGTTGGGTTTTTTCTCTTATCTCATCAGGAAACTTATTAGCGAATTCTATAGCTCGGTTGATTGGTACAATGGTTCCTTTAGAGATATTATGACCTAAAAACCTTACTTCTGTTTGGAAGATTTTTATCTTCTTTGCAGAGACAACTAAACCGTTTATTTTAACGATTTTTTCAAACATTTTTAAATGCTTGAAATGCTGATCTATTGTCCTGGAAAAAATTAGGACATCATCAATATAAACAATTGAAAACGCTGAATAAACGTTAAAAATTTCGTTCATAATTTTCTGAAATTCAGAAGGGGCGTTTTTTAAGCCAAAGGGCATGACATTCCATTCATAATGCCCAAAGGGCACAGTGAACGCCGTTTTATATTTATCTTCTTCAGCTATCTGGATTTGCCAGTATCCAGACTTCATATCAAATTTTGAGAAAACCGTGGCTTCATAAAGCCTGTTTAACAAATCTCTTTTATTAGGCAGAGGATATCTAATCCATCTAAGCGCCTTATTTAAGGGCTTATAGTTTATGACTAGTCTAGGTACTCCTCTTTCTAATTCTGCTGCATTTTCTACATAAAAGGCCGGACAACTCCATGGGCTACTACTTTTTCTTATTAGCCCTTTAGCCTCTAACTCAGCAATTTCTTTTTTACAGAGTTCTAGATGCCTTGGTCCCATTGCTATGGGCCTAGCCTTTGTTGGAATGGCCTTTTCCGAGAACTCAGGATCATATGGCAAAGTTACCACATGCCTTTTCCTGGTCCAGAAGGCATCTGGGCTTTCAGCACAAATGCTGCTTAGTAATTCTTCTTGGATTACTTTAATCCTTTGTTGAATTTTAGGTTCTTTTAACCTATCATCTATACATTTATAGATTACTTCCTGTTTCAAGGAATTTATAAATTTAGTTTTATTTTCTACTGTGTTTTTTAACACGTCTATTTCTTTCAGTCTAGGCTGAGAGCTAAAGTAAAAGGTAATAACCTTACCATTTATCTCAGTACTAATTCCTTCTTTGGTTATTTGGATAGGGTATAGCATATGTAAGAAAGGATTTCCTAGGATAACAGGATGAGATAATCCTTTTACCATAAGAAAAGGGATTTCGAAACAGGTACCTTGATTGCAGATAACAGTATTGTTTAGTTTGTATTTTACCGACATTTTGCTCCCATCTGCTGTATGCAACTCTTCAAGCGTTTTTGAGAAGTATTTTGAAGGCACTAGTCCTTCATTAATACAGTTGAGATCAGCTCCCGAGTCGATCAGTGCATTTGTTTCAAACACATAATTCTTATGTACTACTATAGTAACCCTTGTATGCCATTTATGGGTAATTACCCTATCAGCCATGTTGATATAATGGAGGTTGTTGAGGTCTTTACCTCCTTGATCTTCTTCTGGTTCTTCCATAGCTAATTGCTGCTGCTGTTCGTTTAACAGCTCTAGGATGTTTATCCTTTCTTTCATTTCTTTAATCTCAGTTTTTACTGAATTAAGTTTTGAGCGTAATTCTGCCACTGTTGGCTCCTTTTGCCTCTTTGAATTTTTGACTCTTTCTAATATGTCTTTAAGGTCGTAAGAAGGCTGTCTACTTTCTATCTTCTTGTCTGTTCGGTCTTGTGCTGTAGTGTTTGTTTCTTTGTCTTTGTAGAGGCCAATATAAGTCTCTAACTTTTCTCTTTTCTTTTCTGGATCCTCAATGTTGTCTATCAGGTCAAGGATAAGATTATCCTCTTTTGTCAGTACCAGAAGGTCATTCATTGCACACAGCGATTTATAATAATCGCAGTTCCCTTCACAGTCTTCTTTCTGATCTTCTTCTTCTTCAGTGCTACTTTCTTCTTCTTCTGTGGTATAGTCTACTGCATTAATTTCCATTGTTTCTTGCTCTGAGTCTGTCTCATTTAGCAAAATTTTTGCTAATGCTTCTTTCAAATCTTCTTCTATAGTCAATGCTTGTATCTGCTGTTTAACTCGACACTTATTAGCGTAATGTCCCACTTTTCCACATCTATAGCAGACTATAGTTTTCTCTGCTTTGCCTGGATTGGGCTTCTTTCTTTCTTTTAACTTCCGACTACTTTCTGGTTTTGAAAACCTTCTATGCTTCTCCTTGTATGGGCATTTGTTTGCGAAGAAACGCTTGCGGCGATGATGCCGAACATTGTCGTCTTCTCGCCTACTCCTACCCCCCTTAAATTTCGTGGACGGAAATTTAATAGGTGGTAAGCCATACTGTTCACAGAAGTTACCAAGGATTTGTTTGCCATAGAACCGTTCCTTCTGCATTTGCTTATGAATTTTTAATTCATTGCAAAGATGAATGCCTGTAGTAACCACTTCAGAGGCGAGTTCTCCATATGTGTAGTCATGATACGGTATATTACCGTTATGCTTACTTCGTATTTGATCTCGTACTCGTTCTGCAAAGAGTGCGGGGAGTCCTGCCAAGAATTTTTCTTTCCAGACATGATTTTGGCTGTCTTCTCTAGTAAACACTAGAGAAAAGAAGGTATCTCTATACCATTTGAAATGAGAAAGGTCTGGGCAGCGTAGATTGATTAACTGCTCTTGTGCTCTATCAGTAAACATGCTGACTGATCCGATGAAGTGCAGCCCTATAGTATATAATAGGGTGTTAACCACATCTGGGACTTGTTGAGCTCCTTCTTGTTTCACCATGTTGAATATTTGAGCTTTTCCATCATTTGAGACTGAAAAGTCCCACCAACCTTTTAGTTGGCCACTGAACCCTGCTATTAGGGCTCTTGCAGTGTGAGGGTCATCATTACCCTTTGCTTTACTAGCCATAGCATACATAGTCATGTATTGGAGGACATTCTTGATTTGATAATCAGATAGTCCGTCAATATTCCATTCTACTATTGAGGAGCCATCATACTGCATATAGTTGTAACTGGCATCTTCAAATTGTAGATTAATTGGTGATGGTCTTGGATAGTAAGGCTTTACATCCATAGTTGCCCGTGTTTTAGGATACTTTATCCTATTAACTTCTGTTGGTTCAGATTCCTTCAACATTGTTTCGAGTTGAATTAACTCTTGATCAGTACTCAATTTTTCTTCTTCTGACTCCATTGTTAATGGAGCAATTGCCTTCATTTTGGGGTCCTCTTTTATTCCTAGTTTAGCTAGCCTCTTAGTTAGTTCTTCTAACATTTCTTCATTCTTGCTCAATTTGAGGCCAAGGTTCTTGCTATCCATGGGCTTGAATAGCACCTTTTCTTCTACTTTGGTTCCTGAAGTTTCTGCAACTTCTTTTCGTGGAAGAATGTCCATTGCTTTTGGTTGGGCAACTATTTTTGAGACTTGATTTTCAACTCTAGTTAATTGTTGTCCAATTGTGTGAAGGCTCAGGTTTGTATAATTTTGCTGTCTAGAGGCTGGGTTGCTAGTCTGATCATGAGAAAAAGGAACGCACTCAACTTTTGTATTTTCAGTTGGTTGGTATGTTACATCGGTCAAAGGTGGATGCATTTCTTTGAGCATTTTATTTTGAGGAGTTATAAAGGTTTTATAATGAGTTTCAAGGGTTGCTAGAAAGGAAGGGTCATCGAAGTTAGGGTATGGTCTTTTGAGTATAGAGAAGCAATGGTGAATAAAGGCAGGAAAGTCTTTACTTCCTTGTTTCTGCACTTTGTAGAGCTCATATTTCTTGTGCCACATCCTTTGTTCTTTGCTGGGAATCTCCATGCCAAACCATTTGTCAAACGGTGTGTCTTCGACTTCGAGCACCATAATTTTAAATGATTTGGAGAGTATACTTTCAGCGTCATAGCCCATGTCTGATGGAGTTGGACTTTGGGGTCTTGGAGCTGGGCTTTGCGACCTTGCATATACTGGAGTAGCAATTTGCTCTTCAGATCGCTGTACTCCAATAACAGAATTACTCCGCTGGATAGGAGTTGATATAGAAGACCTTGGAGGTAACGGTTCTGAGAATAAAGACACCCCTGAATAGGATCTCCTTTCTGCAACACTTCTGCTTCTTCCAAAGGAAATGGCTACTGATCCTTCATTTGTCTGGACAATTGATTGAACAGTAGTTGATTCTTCCTTTTTCGGCGGTACAGCTTCTTCAAGGATCCAATTGTCAGGCAAATTAACCTGATCCCATTGGATTGGTTTTGGAACTATCAGGTTTCCCTTCGACATATTAGTCACAAACAAAGTAGTTGTTCCTTTTGGAGAAATTAACTTTGTTGCACTGTCCCTCAGATTAGGGACTACTGTGTTCATTGCTTTGTAATGAATTCTGTAGATCAAAATTAGATTTTCTGATCCTGGAGCCATGTCATAGTAGAGCAAAGGGTAATGATGACCCTCACACTGCAAGAGCCCTAATAGCAGGGTTCAGTGGCCAACTAAAAGGTTGGTGGGACTTTTCAGTCTCAAATGATGGAAAAGCTCAAATATTCAACATGGTGAAACAAGAAGGAGCTCAACAAGTCCCAGATGTGGTTAACACCCTATTATATACTATAGGGCTGCACTTCATCGGATCAGTCAGCATGTTTACTGATAGAGCACAAGAGCAGTTAATCAATCTACGCTGCCTAGACCTTTCTCATTTCAAATGGTATAGAGATACCTTCTTTTCTCTAGTGTTTACTGGAGAAGACAGCCAAAATCATGTCTGGAAAGAAAAATTCTTGGCAGGACTCCCCGCACTCTTTGCAGAACGAGTACGAGATCAAATACGAAGTAAGCATAACGGTAATATACCGTATCATGACTACACATATGGAGAACTCGCCTCTGAAGTGGTTACTACAGGCATTCATCTTTGCAATGAATTAAAAATTCATAAGCAAATGCAGAAGGAACGGTTCTATGGCAAACAAATCCTTGGTAACTTCTGTGAACAGTATGGCTTACCACCTATTAAATTTCCGTCCACGAAATTTAAGGGGGGTAGGAGTAGGCGAGAAGACGACAATGTTCGGCATCATCGCCGCAAGCGTTTCTTCGCAAACAAACGCCCATACAAGGAGAAGCATAGAAGGTTTTCAAAACTAGAAAGTAGTCGGAAGTTAAAAGAAAGAAAGAAGCCCAATCCAGGCAAAGCAGAGAAAACTATAGTCTGCTATAGATGTGGAAAAGTGGGACATTACGCTAATAAGTGTCGAGTTAAACAGCAGATACAAGCACTGAAGAAGAAGAAGATCAGAAAGAAGACTGTGAAGGGAACTGCGATTATTATAAATCGTTGTGTGCAATGAATGGCCTTCTGGTACTGACAAAAGAGGATAATCTTATCCTTGACCTGATAGACAACATTGAGGATCCAGAAAAGAAAAGAGAAAAGTTAGAGACTTATATTGGCCTCTACAAAGACAAAGAAACAAACACTACAGCACAAGACCGAACAGACAAGAAGATAGAAAGTAGACAGCCTTCTTACGACCTTAAAGACATATTAGAAAGAGTCAAAAATTCAAAGAGGCAAAAGGAGCCAACAGTGGCAGAATTACGCTCAGAACTTAATTCAGTAAAAACTGAGATTAAAGAAATGAAAGAAAGGATAAACATCCTAGAGCTGTTAAACGAACAGCAGCAGCAATTAGCTATGGAAGAACCAGAAGAAGATCAAGGAGGTAAAGACCTCAACAACCTCCATTATATCAACATGGCTGATAGGGTAATTACCCATAAATGGCATACAAGGGTTACTATAGTAGTACATAAGAATTATGTGTTTGAAACAAATGCACTGATCGACTCGGGAGCTGATCTCAACTGTATTAATGAAGGACTAGTGCCTTCAAAATACTTCTCAAAAACGCTTGAAGAGTTGCATACAGCAGATGGGAGCAAAATGTCGGTAAAATACAAACTAAACAATACTGTTAACTGCAATCAAGGTACCTGTTTCGAAATCCCTTTTCTTATGGTAAAAGGATTATCTCATCCTGTTATCCTAGGAAATCCTTTCTTACATATGCTATACCCTATCCAAATAACCAAAGAAGGAATTAGTACTGAGATAAATGGTAAGGTTATTACCTTTTACTTTAGCTCTCAGCCTAGACTGAAAGAAATAGACGTGTTAAAAAACACAGTAGAAAATAAAACTAAATTTATAAATTCCTTGAAACAGGAAGTAATCTATAAATGTATAGATGATAGGTTAAAAGAACCTAAAATTCAACAAAGGATTAAAGTAATCCAAGAAGAATTACTAAGCAGCATTTGTGCTGAAAGCCCAGATGCCTTCTGGACCAGGAAAAGGCATGTGGTAACTTTGCCATATGATCCTGAGTTCTCGGAAAAGGCCATTCCAACAAAGGCTAGGCCCATAGCAATGGGACCAAGGCATCTAGAACTCTGTAAAAAAGAAATTGCTGAGTTAGAGGCTAAAGGGCTAATAAGAAAAAGTAGTAGCCCATGGAGTTGTCCGGCCTTTTATGTAGAAAATGCAGCAGAATTAGAAAGAGGAGTACCTAGACTAGTCATAAACTATAAGCCCTTAAATAAGGCGCTTAGATGGATTAGATATCCTCTGCCTAATAAAAGAGATTTGTTAAACAGGCTTTATGAAGCCACGGTTTTCTCAAAATTTGATATGAAGTCTGGATACTGGCAAATCCAGATAGCTGAAGAAGATAAATATAAAACGGCGTTCACTGTGCCCTTTGGGCATTATGAATGGAATGTCATGCCCTTTGGCTTAAAAAACGCCCCTTCTGAATTTCAGAAAATTATGAACGAAATTTTTAACGTTTATTCAGCGTTTTCAATTATTTATATTGATGATGTCCTAATTTTTTCCAGGACAATAGATCAGCATTTCAAGCATTTAAAAATGTTTGAAAAAATCGTTAAAATAAACGGTTTAGTTGTCTCTGCAAAGAAGATAAAAATCTTCCAAACAGAAGTAAGGTTTTTAGGTCATAATATCTCTAAAGGAACCATTGTACCAATCAACCGAGCTATAGAATTCGCTAATAAGTTTCCTGATGAGATAAGAGAAAAAACCCAACTTCAAAGATTTTTAGGAAGCTTAAATTATGTCTCAGATTTTTATAAACATTTAGCCCAGGATGCTAAACCATTGTTTCAAAGACTTAGAAAGAATCCTCCTGAATGGACTGAAGAATGCACTCTAGCTGTAAAGAAAATTAAAGATAGGGTAAAAACCCTACCTTGCTTAGCTATCCCACACCCTGAGTCCTTCAAAATAGTTGAAACTGATGCTTCAGATAAAGGATACGGAGGGATACTTAAACAAAGACTTAATGATAAAGAAACTCTAGTTAGATTTACTAGTGGTATTTGGGTTGGACCTAGAGTAAATTACTCGACGGTAAAAAAAGAAATTTTATCGATTGTTCTATGTGTACAAAAGTTTGAATCTGATTTATTAAATCAGAAATTCCTAATAAGGATTGATTGTAAAAGTGCTAAGGAAATACTCCTTAAAGATGTTAAAAACATTGCCTCCAAACAGATATTTGCTAGATGGCAAGCTATTCTATCTGTTTTTGATTTTGAAATTGAATTTATCAAAGGAGAATTTAATTCATTACCTGATTTTCTAACAAGAGAATTTCTTACAGGAAATGAGTTCAAACACTCCAGCAAAAAGATCGTTTGAAGACATGATACCCACGCCGATTAAAGAATCGGATCGGGTCAGAGATGATGCCTACAAAATAAGCATCAAACCTGTTAATGAAAAGGAGGTAAATTACCCCTACATTCCTATCAGCTACTACAATATGCATCCCATAGAAAAAAGGTATGAAAGTCTGAATCCCTGGGAAATAGCTGAGTATTATACAGAACATCATTCGGGAGCACCATTCCTCCCAAAAACTTTTGAGTATTATCAAGCTATCCTATCGGAAACCAGGTCGGTAGAAATCATCCCCACCGAAAGGACTGGCCATCAGTGGGCCTATAGTAAATTTCTTATAAAAAACATTATTACAAGTGAGCAATGGGGTGACTCTCTGTTACGACAGAAAGAATTACAATATGGAAGACCAAAATGGTATAGTTACTTTGACTATATCCAGGCTTGGACATGAGCTCTCTTATATGAGAACAGGCAAAATAAGTTTAGCTGGTTCATCCAATTTCAACTTGAAAAGGAAATTAAAGAATTTCCTCCCTGGTTTCATGAATGGTTTTTTAACTGGGGAATTTTCCCGATAATGTTACCTGATAAGGTACGAACTGTTTATAAGCAGTTTACAGAGGTTAATAAATCTCTTGAAAATCCTTGTAACGCCCCGAAAATCCGGACCGCTACCGGCGCTAGGATTCAGGTCGGCTTAAGGCCGCCGGAACCCGTAGCAAGCCTACATACATCCTGTTTACCTGTTTAATCCCATACATGATCAACAAACATACATAAGAATTAAAAACTTTTCTTTTTCTTCATATACCAAACTCAACCTGTGCATGCACTGTATTCATCATATACATAAACATTAATCCCTCTGTGGGATTTCATCAAAGCCTCTATGGCAATATACATTCAGTGTTGAGTTGGTTCACATATTCATCATAAAATAAGATCATGTACATACCAAGGGATTAACAAATACTATGGTCAAGCACAACTCTATCCTCAATGAGCTTAGTTACATAAACATAACTGTTTCAAACTTTACATTACATTCTTATCATTTATCATGTCCACATACTCTAGCTATTACATACATATGACTTTTCTCTTCTTTTCTTCTCTATCACTCCCGTACCTGCAAACCTGGGGGTTAGGGGAGAGGGGTGAGCTAAAAGCCCAGTGAGCAGAAACTAAAAACATTATATTAAAATTCATGCTTTCATGAAATGCATCATATCACAGACAATTCACATCAAGGGTGAACCTGTCACCAATTAGTCCCAACATAGTCTCGTGCCAGGCCGTAGCATGGGGTCCTGGTCTTCCTGTCATAACATACATAAAGTCTCGTGCCAGGCCGTAGCATGGGGTCCTGGTCTTCCTGTCATATCATATATAAAGCCTCGTGCCAGGCCGTAGCATGGGGTCCTGGTCTTCCTGTCATAACATACATAAAGTCTCGTGCCAGGCCGTAGCATGGGGTCCTGGTCTTCCTGTTATATCATATATTAAGTCTCGTGGACTAATTGGATCATACAGCATTCACCCACAACCACAAAATAAAATGCAATGCGACATATTCGTGTACTAATGCAATCAGCCTATTACATGTCATCATGATGCATGAAACATGCTCAAAACATTTAATTGCTTGATTTAAAACATTAAGCTTGTTTCCACTCACCTCTGGCTAGCTCTGACCAGACACTGAAGCAGCTCACTCACTGCTGGGGTCCTCGGTTCCTCGGGTCCGAACCTACACAGGTGGACTCCAATGAGGGACCAAACATATATAAACATAACTCTAATATATCCCCCAAAAACCCCCTAAAACATCATGAAAACATCATAGAAAATATGCATGAAATGGCTGAACAGGGCACCTTCGGCGGCACCTTCGGCGGCCGAAAGTCCTGGACAGAGACGAAACTCAGCTAGGTTCGGCGGCACCTTCGGCGGCCGAAAGTGCCAGACAGAGACGAAAGTCTCTTTTCGGGGGCACCTTCGGCAGCCGAAAGCTGCCTTCACAAGAGGGGTTCGGCGGCCGAAACTCCCTTCGGCTGCCGAACCTGGTTTCTGCCAAACGGCAGAAACTTGGTTCAAATGAACCTCCTGCCTCCCAAAACCATAGATCATGCATATTTCTCAACCAAAACACACATACAAGTTCCTAGGGGTCTCAAACATGCATATACCCCATCTACAACACTTCATTCACACACAATCAAGCTACATTGTTCAAACATCATCAAAAACCCATAGGTTCAACATATACCCTAACATGCATTTCTACCCATAGATCTTACTTAAAACTTGTTTAAAACATAAAAAGGGTTCAAGATCGACCCTTACCTCTTGAAGAAACGAGAGGAAAGCGATCCTAGCTTGGAGATGGAGAGATTAAGCTCTTTGAACCTCCAAGCACTCAAAACTTGCTCAAAGCTCACAAATCTTCAAAACAAAGTTATAAACTTGTTAAAACCATGAAAGATCTAGAGGAAACACTCAAGATCGAGGGAGGAACGGTGGAGACTCACCTTGGCCGACAATGGGAGAGAAAAAGCTCGCCCGTGCGGACCAAGGGGACCCTTTTATAGTGGCTGGCCAGGCCACGTTCGGGGGCCGAATGTGCCTCCGCATCCATGCAATGTTCGGTGGCCGAACATAAGGTTCGGCGGCCGAACCTGCACTTCCCTCACTTAGACTTTCGGGGGCCTAACGTGCCTCCCAAAGTCCATGCATGTTCGGCGGCCGAAAGTGAGTTTCGGCGGCCGAACCTGAGTTTTTTCCTTAAAGAATTTTCATGCAAAAACTTATTTAAAATCATACTTAAAACATTAAAATACATGAAAACATTTTATAAAAACATGCTTTTACCCTTCTAGAGGTTTCCGACACCCCAAATTCCACCGGACGGTAGGAATTCCGATACCGGAGTCTAGCCGGGTATTACAATCCTAGACTGGACTTTACGATTCACTATAAAGTTCCATGGATAGCTAAATGGGATTATATCCTGACCACCAAACGGTCCAAAAAATTTGAAGAATTTACCATTAATAATGTAAAGTGGTTAACTCGGAGAGTAATGACTAAATGGTGGGACAAATTTGACTTTTTTGGAACTGCATCTGTCCACTATTATAAAGGACTCATTCAACTGGTTAAACAACCTGAAAAATCTTCTGACAAGTCTAAATTGACTCATTTACTAAAGGAGTTATTTCACTCCCTGCCGAAAGAAGAACTGAAGAGACGACTGTCATCGGCACTAAAGGAACTAAGTGACAATGAAGCTTCTAGTGGACAGCCAAAAGAAAAGGGAGAGTGTTCTAGATCAAAATTCAAGCGTGCAAAAAGCAGTGACTCATCAGATGAAGACATGCTATCAGACTCTCTTTTCCAAGATAGTCAGAATCCCGAAGATCCAGAAGAGGCCACCTGGCCATAAAACAGTGTCTTACGTCCGCAATGACGTAAAACTATTTTGTTTGTATGTAATTATTGTTTGAAATTATTCTTCCAGCTGTAAAGGAAAAGAAGGTAGTGGACGATGGGGCCCACAGCGCACCCGCACTACATCTTATCCTAAAGGAATCTTTAATACTTATCTGTAAACGCCACATGTCTTGCGATGGGTGGCCTAGCTAGATTGCTGAAGATAAGGTCGAACTTCTTAGCTTTAGTATAAAAGAGTAAGCGAAGTAGGAGTATGTGTGCAAGTTTTTAGAATTGATAAGCTTTTGTGAGTCTTCTTGAATGTAAAGCTTCTTACTTGAATGAAATCCAGTTTCTCTAAATTTGAGTCTCGATCTATCGGAAAGAAGTTGTCTCAGTTATCTTTAAACTCTGAAACTGCAAAAATTTGCAGAAAACGCAATCTTCCTGTCAACGATCTAGTAGGTGTGCAAGATACTCTCGGAGAACCTACTGGCAAATTCAACTACTTAGTCTGGTACACTAAACCAGAATCGGCCGAAACACCTTTCTCTGCTATCAAACCTACCGGTTGGGGAAAAGAATTCTCAGACACCGACGATCAAGTAAGTAGCTTATGTCTTCTCATATTGCAAAAGCTATAGAACACTTGTTCTTCATAGACTTAACAAATCAAAATGAAGTTTTACAATTTAAAAATGATATTATAGCTGAAGGTAGCGAATTGTTCACCTATCATACAGTTAATCATAATGAACACTGCGACTGCCGAGAATATCAACGGACTTTGGCTTTGTTTAATGTTTTATTAAATTATTTAAATCAATTACTTAGAAATAATAATTTTTAAGTTCTTAAGTTCTATATTAAGTTTCATACTGCTTTCATACTTGTTGAACACCTCTGGTTGCTTTTCATTATATTATACTGTGTTTTTTGCGCTTGCTTCCCCTATTGGTATCAGAGCCTGGTTGAACCCAATCCTGTTTAAGCCTTAGTGAAACCAAAGTCGCGTTTCCTGTTGCCAGAAAACCACAGTTGTTAGGCGTGTTGGAATAAATCGTTGACAGTGATCTAAGGGTAAAATGGAAAGGTTACTCAATTCTCTCTCTGGTAGATCTAGGAGAACTAGTTCATCAACACCTAAAAAAGGAAAAAATAAAGAAATATTACTAGCAACAGACTTAGATACTAGTTTAAGTAACTGGAAAATGCCTCCCGTATCTTCTAATGCCATATATAGTAATCCTTTTGCATTAAGATCTGATTATATAGTAAAGACTGTAGAATAGGCTACTCCAGTCCATGGAGAACTACAATCGATGAGTTTATTATCTGAAGAACTCATTCGAAGGCATCAAGAGAAATACTTATTCCTACACATAGGAATGATTCAAGTTGCGGTAAAACCGGCAACCAGGTTAGGGCTTAATACAGCCGCCATGCTATGTGTCAGAGATAAACGACACAATAAGTTCAATGACTCCTTATTAGGAGTGGTGGAATCTTCTTTATGTGATGGGCCAATCTTTTTCCAATGTTTTCCTAATCTCACCTTGTCCCTCACAGATCCACATATCATGAGAACTTTGGTTCTTGATATAAAAACAATGGGATATGACATGGCTCCAGGATCAGAAAATCTAATTTTGATCTACAGAATTCATTACAAAGCAATGAACACAGTAGTCCCTAATCTGAGGGACAGTGCAACAAAGTTAATTTCTTTTACCAGAATTTAATTTTGTATTATTAAAATAAATTTATTATTATTTATTTTCATATAAAAACTACCAAATAGTATTAATAGAAATAATAATAATTAAATTTATTATAAATTTGCTTTTAGAGAACCATCTAAGAATCTAATGATTCTAGTGATTAGTATAATAATAAGATTAATCCTAAATATCACTAAAACAACAAAATAAAATTCTAAAGATATTAGAATATCAACTATATATTAAATTAATTGATATTATTTATGAGTACAATAATATATTAAAGTGATCATAAAAAAAATAATTGATAAAGTCAGCAAAAAAAAATTATTAAACAATCTTTAATCAATTAAACTGCAATGTTGTGGATCAATTAAAATCCTGTGATTCTAAATTGATGCAAAATCACATTGATACAATTCCTTTTATCTTGAAAAATCTTTCAAAGAATTTATAATATTAGATTTATAAATATACGCATATAAAAGAGTGGATTGTATACCTACCTTTTGACGCATAACAGAAATGAAAATTTCAGGATCTAAACCTATTAGCCTCGTACCACTACTCTGATTGGTCGACTTATAAATATAAAATTTAAATATAATCGCAAAAATAATTTTTCCTTCAATTTAATTATCTCGATCATAATACAGCTGACTTTTTTAGAAGTGTCATCCAATTTTATCAATTATGATTTTTTGGTAATACTCTAAGATATCAGTCACTGAATTATACCTTAAAAATCAGCTAAAATTCATAAGGCTTGTAGTTTTGAAAAATATATATATTCTTAAAGAGTCTTACTTAACCTAAAGTTGAGATCACTTTGGCAACTCATTTAGTTGTCATTTCACACATGTTATATGACACACATGTCATAGTATTAACATGTATATTATAAATAAAATTTTAGTTTATAATACTATAAAGATGATAGTTCAAATATACTCAATATCTGACTTGCTTCACTAGCCTATTCAGCTCATTTAAGAACTCACATCGAATAACAAAGATAAATGTTAATACAATTGCCATCATATTATGAAACAACTCATTACTTAAAATGAGGCGACTTTCTTATTTAAGTTCAAGCTTTCTCTACTATCATATAGATAATTCTATTTAAAATTAGTCTTTTCTTTATTTATCAATATGATAAATAAAGATGATTGCCTATGTGAGTAGGTCAATCATATATCTGTCTAACATGTCTTTAATAAAATAATAATATCTAATGTATCTGTAACAAAACAAGGAACAATTACACAATATTGTGTGTATTCTCTATTGAAGTAAGTGCATTTATATACAAATTACAAGGTCTCGTTAAGACAACTTCTAATAATCCTCAATTAATCAATTAGTATCAATTAGCTTATGATTATATATTCTCCTTTAATCATGTACAAATTATGTTCACACTTTAACACTCTCCCTCAAATTGGAGCAATGATGTTTATCATACTCAACTTGTTAGAAATATATTCTATTTGAGGCCCATTTAAAGATTTGGTGAGTATATCTCCCAGTTTTTCTCTTGTCTTCACATCACTAATGGAAATTAAATTTTCTTAAATCTTCTCACGAATGAAATGGCAATCAACTTCAATATGTTTAGTCCGTTCGTAGTGACAGTCGGTTGTCGAAACCGGTCAAAAATAACATTTTCAGTTATCAACAATATTACTACTGCAGATAGTGGTGAAAGGATCAAATCTACAGGAAATTGAAAACTTACCTATCTTCCTTGTCAAGACCAAGAGAATTAACTGAAAGCAAAGAAACTGAAAGCAAAGAAACTGAAAGCAAAATAAAAATAAAGTGCAAGTAAAGTAAAAAAGTGGGGTTTTGAGATTGATTGAATTGATCTAAACCTGAAAGCAATAAAAGAAAGCGAATAATAAAAATAAGAGATTTCAATAATGAGAAAGATCTAGTTGAAGAATTGGATCCACTTCAATTGTTGGGATTGATCATTGACACTTAGTTTCCCTTGATAGATTCAATAGATTAGTTATGGAGGTGGAAGACGCTTCTCACCACCATGTCTCTCCTTAATCATAAACCAATTAGGGAACGTCCTCTAATTAATCACTAATCAATAAGTTGCCAAGGAACGTCCTTGGCCCTTAGACATTAAAACAACTGTCAATTGCATTAAGAAATAGAGAGATATAATCCTAGCTACTCAAACGCATGGTGATTTTACTAGATTATGCAACTTCCTTATTTTCTACACCAAGTGTTCTTGTGTTTGAACAATCCAAGCAATTACGGACTCAAAATTATTCAAACTAACAATATATTACCTTGCAATCAAGAATCAAGTGGCCACATTGATCATAATAACAAAGCAATAATGGAATCAAGCATGGAATTGTACAAATATTGAATAACCAAAAGATAAACAACTTATGTTCAGATCTCACAATCCATGAAAAAACCAAAGTATCACCTAATCTTCAACTAGAATAAAAGGTTTCAGCCATTCATGGCTGAAACAAAATAAGAAAATAAAGAAAGGAAGAAGAAGAGATAGTGCCACTTGCAATCCCATAGGTGTGTCCAAGAGAGAGTAGAAAAAGTATGGAGAGGCTCCTTATGTGTCTTTTTATAGTTGAAAGTATTGTCCTAGATCCTTACTTGCTGCCCAAGTTGAATTCTTGGCTGCCCAAGTGCTGCCCATGCCACCCATATCTTGCATTGATGAGGTGGAGCCTCTCTTTTGAATTTTAAATTTTGAATGTGCAAGACTTGAGGTGGCATGTGTGACTTCTTTGGCTTCTTTGACAAGCTGAATTTGAATTTCAAATTTGAATGTGCGTCTTCTAAAGATTTGGCTTCTTTAATAAGGAAAAGGATTCTTGAAGATCTTGAATTTCAAACTGCTCTGCAGACTGCACTTTCCTTATTTAGCACTTTTCTTAATGAGCAGAATCTTGAATTTGAATTTTGAATTCTCTTAAGAATTTAAAATTTGAATTTCAAATTACTTTCCTTATTTGGCTCCTTTTAAGTTGCATTTGGCATGCTTGCTCTCCTTTGCTCCATTTTAAGCAGTTTTAGGAGCATTTTCACCAAATTGTCTCTTTACACCATTTTCTGCAGAATAAGATTAAAATCACAAAATTTGTAACGACCCGAAAATCGGACCGCTACCGGCGCTAGGATCCGGGTCGGCTTAAGGCCGCCGAGACCCGTAGCAAGCCTGACATACAACCTGAAAACCTGTTTAATCCCATACATGATCAACAACATACATAAAAATTTAAAACTTTTCTTTCATACATCCAACTCAACCTGAACATGTACTGTACATAGCCATAATCATAATCATGACCCCTCTGTGGGATCTCATCAATGCCCCAATGGGCGATACATCATAAGATGAGTTGGTTTTCATGAACATTATAAAACATTTTTGATCATGTAATAAAAAGGGATACCTCATACACAATGTCAAGCACAATATCTAATCCTCAATATCAATACATGACTGAAACTGTACTTTTACATAACATTAATACATTTATCATGTCCACACTATCTATTACATACATCAGACTTTATTACTCTTGTAAACTTTCTGGTCTACCCTGTACCTGCAATCCTGGGGAAAAGGGAGAGGGGTGAGCTACTAGAGCCCAGTGAGCAGAATAATAAAACATTTAAAATATATGATAACATAAAATGCATCACATCACAGCTAATCACATCAAGGATGAACTTGTCACCAATAGCCCTCTACATGGTCCAACTGTGCCAGAACGTAGAATGGGTCCTGGTCTTTCCCTTACATATCATAACATAACAGTGTCCAACTGTGCCAGAACGTAGAATGGGTCCTGGTCTTTCTCTTACATAGTGCCAGCGAACGTAGAATGGGTCCCACTGGTCTTACTTTCCGTACCGTACATATCACATCATCATATCATAGATCGAGGGCTATGGATCATCCAACATTCATCCACATCAACATTTAACATATGCAATGCAACATATTTGTGAATTCTAATGCAAGCAACCTAATTCATCACATGGCATTCATGATGCGTGAATCATGCTAAAAAGTTCATCATTTGCTTTAAAACATAATGAGATATTCTACTCACCTCTGGATAGCTCTGACCAGACACTGAGGCAACAGACTCACTGCGGGGGTCCTCGGTTCCTCGGGTCCGAACCTACACAGGTGGACTCAAATGAAGGACCAAACATACATGAACATAACTCTAAACTATTCCCCAAAAACCCCCTAAAACATCATGGAACAATCGTAGAAAAACATGCAAGAAAGGGCTGGACAGGGCACTTTCGGCGACAGGTTCGGCGGCCGAAAGTCCCTCCAGAGCCGAAAGTCAGGCAGGTTCGGCGGCACCTTCGGCGGCCGAAACTCCCAGACAGAGGCGAAACTCATGCATGTTCGGCGGCACCTTCGGCGGCCGAAAGTGCCAGACAGAGACGAAAGTCTCCTTTCGGGGGCAAGCTTCGGCAGCCGAAGGCTGCCTCCACAAGCATGTTCGGCGGCCGAAAGTTCCTTCGGCTGCCGAACCTGGTTTCTCCCAGAATGGCAGAAACTCAGCTCCCCTATGCATTTGTGCCTCCAAAACTAACCAATCATGCATAAACCTATTCTACAACATTCCCAAGCATTCACAAGCAAACATACAAGCTCCTAGGGGCATCAAACCATCAAAAACCCAAACTACAACACACAAGCAACTCACATTGTTCATGAACACAAATGAAATCCATAAACCTAACTATGAGCTAAACATGCATTCTACCCCATAGATCCACTTAAAACTTGCTTAAAACATGAAATGAGCTTAAGATCGGCTCTTACCTCGTGGAGATCGAGAGAGACGACCTAAACTCAGAGAGGGGAGGGGTTGAGTTCCCTTGAACCTCAAAGCTCCAAAACTTTGCTCAAAGCTTGAAAATCTTCAAAACAAGATGAAAACTAGTGAAAAACTCGAAAGATCTGAAGGAAAAGACTCAAGATCGGTGAGGGGTGGCGGAGAACTCACCTTGGCCGGAAATGGGGAAAAAGTTCGCCCGTTTTCGGCTAAGGGACCCTTTTATAGTGGCTGGCCAGGCCACGTTCGGGGGCCGAACGTGCCTCCGCATGCATGCCATGTTCGGCGGCCGAACTTGAGGTTCGGCGGCCGAACCTGGACTTTCCTCACTTATGCTTTCGGGGGCCTAAAGGCGCTCCCGAAGGCATGCATGTTCGGCGGCCGAACCTGAGTTTTTCCTTCAAGGTTGTTTTTATGCAAAAACTCATTTCCATTTTACTTAAAACCATGAAATACCTTAAAACATTTTATGAAAACATGATTCTACCCTACTAGAGGCTCCTGACAGCGAGATTCCATCGGACGGTAGGAATTCCGATACCGGAGTCTAGCCGGGTATTACAAAATTAGACAGAGAAAATGTAAATTAATATCAATAACATCATGATAATATGGTCTAAATTATGCTCTATCACGTAGTATACTAGATTGGAAGTAATGTGAAGAACAACTTAATTATCACACCAAAGTTTTGCGAATAATGCAACATCCAAACCAACTTCTTTCAGCAGATGATTTATCCATAGAATCTCATAAGTGTATTGAGCTATGGGCATGTATTCTAAATCGGAATTGAATCTAGATATCACATTTTGTTTTTTTACTTTCCCAAGATACTAGGTTTTCTCCAACAAATATACAGTAGCCTTTAGTCAACATTCTATCCCTTTTGGATCCAGCATAATCAGCATCTGGAAAACACTCAACTGCAGTATGCCCATGATCACCGTAGAGTATACTGAGTCCAAAAGTTCATTTTAGATAATGTATAATTTATTCTAGAATGGCCCATTGTTTCACCATAGGTGCAGACATGAACTAGCTTACAACGCTTACTACAAAAGCAATATCTGGACGAGTCATCACCACAAGGTAGTTCAGCTTTTCAACCAACCTTTTCTATCTCTCTGTATCATCATAAAGGTCTCTGTCATCCTTTGTGAGACATATATTAGGAATCATTAGTGTGCTACAGGGTTTAGCTCTCAACATTTCAATTTCTTCAAGTAAGTCAAGGATTTACTTTCTTTAAGACAGAAATATTTCCTTTTTACTCCTTAAGACTTCGACTCCTAAGAAATACTTAAACTGATGCAAGTATTTTGTATGAAAACTAGCATGCAAGAATGATTTGAGAGAAGAGAACCATGCACTATCATTCCCTATAATGATAATACCATCAACATATACAACAAGAAGAATAATATCAGTATCTAAATTTCTATAGAAAACTGAGTGGTCATACTTGCTTTTTTTCAATTCAAATTCTTGAATAACTTCATTGAACTTGCCAAAACCATGCACGGGGACTCTGCTTCAAACCATACAAAGATTTCTTCAAACAGCAGACTTTTCCATACTCCCCCTGAGCAACAAATCCAGGTGGTTGCTCCATATACACCTCCTCTTGGAGGTCACCATGTAAAAATGCATCTTGATATCTAATTGGTATAAAAGACAATGCTGAGAAGCAGCTGGGGAGATGAACAAGCGAACTGAGGTCATTTTGACCACAGGAGAAAAAGTGTCATTTTAATCAACGCCACAGGTTTGTGCATAGCCTTTAGCGACAAGACGGTCCTTAAGTCTTGCTATAGAACCATCTGGATTGATTTTGATAGCAAAAATCCATTTACAGCCCATTACCTTTTTGCTAGAGGTAAATCAACTAGTTTCCAAGTATGATTTTTATCTAGAGTTTTGATCTTCTCAAACATTGCATCACACTAACTAAAATGGGCCAATGCCTCTTTAACTGTCTTAGGTAAAGAAATGAAATCTAGAGAGACAATTAAAGAGGTAGAAAAAGGAGACAGGTGATCATAAAAAATAAAGTTAGCAATAGAATAGGTAGACTTACACTATTGTTTACCTTTACGAAGACTAATTGGAAGGTCAAGGTCACTCGGTGGTAGATTCAATGGCGAAGAAGATTCTGGTATAGGACATGTATCATCAAGTACTAGTCTTCGAGAGTAAACTTAAACAATTGACGGTTTAACCGGATGCTAAGTACTAGGAGGAATGCCGGATGGTGCAATGGAAGGCGTATTTTAGGAGATGCTACCATAAGATGTGATTCGATAGATGAGCCACTCATCCCCCTCCTCCTGACCAGTATAGATTTGTGCAACAGGATAAAAAAGAATTTGCTCGAAAAAGGCTATATTTATTGAGACCATATATTTATTAAGCTTTGGATAGTAACACCGATACACCTTTTAAAGATGAAAAAATCTCAAAAAGACATACTTCAAAGCTTTAGGATCAAGTTTAGTCACATGAGGTCTGACATCTCAAACATAGCAAGTACTGCCAATAAGTCGCGGTTCTAGAGGAAATAATGACTTCATAGGAAAGAGGACATTATAGGAAGTATTATCGTTTAGTACTGTTGTAATACCCGGCTTACTCAGGCATCGAAATTCCTGTAGTCCGGTGGAATTTCGGATGTTGGAGTTGCCAGTAAGGGTTTAAGCAAAGGTTTTCAAAAGGTTTAGCAAAAGTTTTAAAAAGGGTTGTAAAGGTTTTAAGTGTTTTCATGGTATTTAAGTAAAAAGGATTTTGAGTTTTGAAGAGAAAAAGGCGAAGGAGACAAAATGCAGTTTCGGCCGCCGAAGGTGATGTTCGGCCGCCGAAAGTGCTTGAGGTTCGGCTTCCGAAAGAAAAGTTCGGCTTCCGAACATTGCATGGTTCGCCTGCATGTTTGGCCGCCGAACGTGGTTGACCAGCTCCTCTATAAAAGCCACTTAGGGCGGTGGAAGAGGAAAGTTTTCTCCCTCTTCCCATCCAAGGTGAGCTCATGTCCTCCTTGGCATGATTTCTTAGTTTTTTCATGATTCTTCAAAGTTGTAGTAAGCTTTAACTTGGTTTTGGCGGTTTTCAGCAAATTTTGGAGTTGAAGCTTGCAAAGCTTGGTGCTCCACGTTTTGAAGTTGAGGTCACACCAACTCAACAGGTAAGGGTTGATCTCTACGTTTTATGATGTTTTAAGCATGTTTTATGGATAGTTTTAGGAGTTTTATGGGAAGAAAGGGTTAGATGAGCATGGGTGTGCATGGGAGGGTTTTAGGGACCCTTTGTGCACTATGTGTTTATATGTTATTGTTGTTAGAGTTTAAGAGTGTTTTAGGCCTCTTTGGGTATGTTTAGAGGTCTATGCATGTCTTGAGGAGGTTTTATGCATGTTGGGTATGTGAGGAGAGGTGTTTGTGCATGAACTGGGTTCTGGAAGAACTCAGGTTCGGCCGCCGAAGTGAGTTTCGGCCGCCGAAAAGCCTTGTGGAGGTGGCTTCGGCTGCCGAAGGCTGCTTCCGGAAGCTGGACTTTCGGATCTGTCATGCACATTCGGCTGCCGAAGGTGCACCCGAAGGAGAGATAATAGGACTTTCGGCCGCCGAAAGTAGGCGAGTTTCGTCTCTGGAAGAGACTTTCGGCCGCCGAAAGTGTCGCCGAAGGTGCTCTGTTTTGCCTTCCTTTGCATGAATTTTCATGCATGTTTATGAGGCTTTAGAGGGGTTTTGGGAAGGTGTTTTAGAGTTATGCTAGAGATGTTTAACACCTCATAAGAGTCCTTTTGTGTAGGATTTGATCTGAGGAGAGGTGTTTAGCTACAGTACAGAGTTGGCCCAAGTTAGTAAAGCAGAGGTTCCAGGTGAGTGGGACTAACTATGCATGTTTTCAATTAAAGAATGTTTCAGCATGATCCATGCATCATAATTGCCATGTTAATGCTAGGATGGGTAATACTAAAAGATAATAATGTGACGAACATGAGACATGCATCATGAATGCCATGAGATAATAGGTTGTTGCACTAGAACCATGAAGATGCTGCATTGCATAACTGGATGAGTATGCGGATGAATGTTGAATAACCCTTTAGCCCTCAGTATGACATGAAAAGTCGAGAAAAGAGTAATGGAAGAGTCAAGCATAAAGAGTATGAGCAGGGAGGCCTAACCGCCCCTATTATTGAGTCAGTATAGTCAGGAGGCCTAATTGCCCTGACAAAACGTTTTCAGGAAAGCAGTTTTCAGGAAGCAGTCAGGAGGCCTAATCGCCCTGACAAAATGTTTTCAGGAAGTTAGTCAGGAGGCCTAATCGCCCTGACAAAATGTTTTCATGAGCTAGTCAGGAGGCCTAATCGCCTTGACAAAACGTTTTCAGAAATCAGTCAGGAGGCCTAATCGCCCTGACAAATCTGTTTTCAGAAAGTTAAGTACAAAAGAAATTTTACAAGTGAGTCAGTTAGGAAGAGGGCTATAGGTGACAACTTCTTCCTTGATGTGTATTATTGTAATGTGAAGTATGACATAAGAGCATGTGTTTTAATGAATGGTTTTTATGGATTCCACTCACTGGGCTTTAGAAGTTCATCCCTCTCCCCTATTCCCAGTATGCAGGGCCAGAGTTGATCAGAGATGATTAGAGGAAGTCAAAGATGAAGAAGTTATGTAATAGTATAGTGTGGATGTATATATAAGGTTATGTATATGTTGTGAAGAGATGTAAAGTTCAAAGAAATGATATGTTATGTTATGTATGCTTGTATAGAAGTTTAGTTGTGGACATGATGTATGCTAAAGGAAAGTTATGTAAGTAAGGATGTACGAGTATGAAATGAAAAAGGTATGAAAGGAAAGACCATGTTATAAAGAGATAGAGTCATGTTAGGAAGAGTTTAAGAAAGATGGTATAGATATGTGCTTTGCCTAATGTATAGAGTGATGTTATGTCTATGGTTGGCTAATCCTATAAGGGGTACATGATCAATGAGTTTTAAGAAAGGATATGTTTTCATGATGTATGAAATGTTTTCAAGAACGAGTAAGTTTAAAGAGAAAAGATGTTTTAAGGAAGAATGAAATGTCTTACAGAGGATTTTATGGCCAAGCTTAATAAATAAGAGCATGCATGCGTTGAGCTTGGAAAAAAAATGAAAGAAGAGTTTTTAATCACAGTCCCTCGGGGTAAGCCTGGGGCATTTAAAGGTATAAAGTTTTATGAAAAGAGTGATCATGTAAAGGATTAGACCAGATGTATAGAAGGAATGTCAGGCTTACTACGGGTCTAGGCGGCCTTAAGCCGATCTGGATCCTAGTGCCGAACAGTTTGGAACCGTTACGGAAGGGTACCGGTTTCCGGGCTGTTACAACTGTGGAGGGCATGCTGTTAATGAGAAAGCATGTAGTAGAGACATCATTGGCCCAGAATTGCTTAGGAACTTGCATTTTAAACAACAGAGCTCGAGCAGTCTTAAGGAGATATAGTTTCTTCCTTTCAGCTGCCCCATTTTGAGTGGGTGTATCAACACATGATGATTGGTGAATAATACCATGTTGAGTCATATAAGCTTAGAATGATTTTAACATATATTCTTTAGCATTGTCGCTTTGCAAAATTTTCACAGAAAAATTAAATTGAGTCTTGATTTCAGCACAAAATACAGAGAAATGAGAAAACACTTTCGAACGATACTTCATAAAATAAATCCAAGTTATTCTAGAGAAATCATCCACAAAAGTGACAAAAAATTTGAATCCACATGTAATTTTAGTGGGTGTAGGAATAATTTCAATGACATGGATCTTACTCTCAGAAGCCATTTCAAGCAATACTAGACCTGAAAAACACTTCACCCAATAATAAAAGCATCAAAATAGCCCTCACACAACACTAAAGGAAAGAAATAGAACCTAAATAGCTCCAACATAAGAGAAACCCACCAGCAGTAAGGTCTTGTTGTTAGTGTGTATGCCCTAGGCCATTATCTTGGGTCTTTTTGTATGTCGTTTTGGTTATTAATAAAAGAAGTTTTTATCATTATTATTTATTTGCATGTTATATAATAATGATTATCATCCCTGGTTACTTATTATTATGTTGATAATAATAAAACATAGCTAGTATGATTATTGATTGATAATCATGAGATGATTATGTATATGTTGATATAATTCAATAATCATAGATACTTGTTAGAGAACAAAGTATTGGATGGATCCGCGTTGAGATCACTACATGGGTTATTATCATAAGTGAATCTCAAAATATTATATCTTAATTCTTTGACTTGAGATTGTCATAGTTTCCAACATAAGGACTATTATGTTTTGACATAACCCAACATTGTCTTTAATCGGACAATCATAAAGGTTATGATTGAGCATAATAGAAATTATGTAGAGGATAATGAACAATCAAGATTGGATTTGTCTCTCTCTCTGAGAGAGATATCTTCTAGGCCCCTCGATAAGTGAGACTGAGAAATGCATGGCCGTGCTCAAATGAATTGATAGTGTGATCCATATCATTTGAATTTATCAGTCTACTTAGAGATCGAGAAATCATAAGTTTAAATATTATAAATTTGACATTGACCATGACTTATGTTCAAACTAGATATCATGTGACAAAGGGATTAATACATGTTCTATTTATTAGGCTTTATCAGACTATTGATCCTCATATTAGTTGGGTAGTCATAATGTCTTGCTAGAGGCCACTTATGACTTATGGGCCTTGTGGGACTGGGCCTATTGCCAATTAATGTGAGCCTATTGGGTCACACACAAAAGAACGTTGTTGATGTGCTATGACATATTAATGGGCTAAAAGCCCAAAGCCCATTAATATCATTAATAATAATAAAGTGTTATTATTATTAATTATTTATTATTATAAGATAATAATATTTAAAAGATCTGCAGTCTATTTGTAACTGTTACAGATAAATGACTCTATCACATAAAGATATTTGAGTATCTATGAGATTGTGATAGTGGGCTCTGAACACAACTCTTTTGGGAAAAGAGTTGTAAGAAAACAAAAGACTAAAACATAT
The DNA here is from genome assembly GCF_001659605.2 of Manihot esculenta. Lineage (NCBI taxonomy): Eukaryota > Viridiplantae > Streptophyta > Magnoliopsida > Malpighiales > Euphorbiaceae > Manihot > Manihot esculenta. The sequence continues at coordinate 17,106,909 of NC_035169.2, read as the reverse complement.
AAATACTCCTTCTACGAATTTAGGAGTGATGATGGTTTTTAGAAAAATTAGTCTAATAGTTGCAGATTGTGTAGCACATAATCTATCCATCCTTAAGAGAGCTAGCACTCTAGAAGGATAGAAGACGTTCGTGTGGATACCATAGAGGGTGTTCGTTTGAAAAAGCAGCACCATCAGTCCGCCATTATATCTTCTCGACGAGATTAACAGGTTAGTCTCATATCCTTCCTTTGAAATAAACGAAGCACTCGGATTCTGGGAAAGGAAATCCGAGATTTTTATTTTTCCGCTGCACAATTTGGGTTGCAATAATCTCGAAATTTTCCAACAGTGGTATCAGAGCCAACCTGTGCTTTTCGTTTATGTTAATTATGCCATGATTGATATTATATATGCGATATATGTTTATTAGAATGGCATGATAATTATGGATGAATGATGGGATCATTTAGATAATTTTTGTTAGAAAAATTAAATTAATAAAAAATAATAATAATAAAAATCGGATTCACGATGAACAGTCATCGTGAACCCAGAAAACGCTGAGGACCAGACCATCACACGTGAAGGCCATAGGCGAGCACGCGGTGGGTCCCGCCGCTGATGCATGCTTGAAGCAACGATGGGAGGTGGTCATGTGTGTTGGCATGCAGATTGGGAAGAGCTGAGAACCTTCTCCTCAATTTCATTCTTAATTCTCATTCACAAAGTAGACGAAGCAGCTTGTCAGTGCTGCTACAATCTTCCATGGATGTACAACTGTTGCTCGATCTGCAGATTGATGAGCAGCGACGAGAGCTGCGGATCAACGAGCGGCACTGAGAGCTGAAGTACCGTGGCTGTCACAAGTTCGCAGGATGAAGCTGGTGTACATTGCAAGAGATCACGGCCTCCTTTGCGATGTCGTCGATCTCGCACACAATTAGAGGTGGACGGGACATCGGCGGGGGCACAAGTGTTGTGCGTCCCTCCGATGGCTGGACTGGTTGGCCGGCTGCTGTGATGACGGCGGCGGCTGCTAGGGTTTCTTCCTAAGGAAGAAGATGATGCCCTAAATTACGATTCTGCCCCTGAAAATAAAAAAATAAAAACAAATACAAAAATAAAAAAAATTAATAAGAAAATAAATTCTAAATTATTATTTTCGTTTAGTCTTTAAATCAGATTTAAATGACTATATTTTATTATTTTGTCATATATTAGTATGAGATACTATGCATTATTGTCTATATATATATGTATGCATATATGATGCTATAATATATATATGCAAGATAAAATAATTAAAATTAAAAGTTGAACCCTCACTCTAAAATTTTAAGTTTTAATGCCACCCATATATTAAATACCTATCAAGACTAAGATCACCAAAATGCAGGTTTTGCCAAAGCAAAGTGCTTAGGTTATCCTAGTAAGATAGGATGAGTAATAGTTACTCATTTATTTAATTTTGGTTGAGCTTAATTAGGCTATTAAAACGGTTTTGGGCCTAAGGCATTAGATGGGGTATAACATGCATTTGACATATGATGTCAACACCTCATAATCTAAGAGTTACATTAGATGTAATTGGTAAGGAGTTACCTACCTAAATAACTTAATTCTAAGCGTCATGCCAAAGCTGACTTAGAATTAGGTGAAATATGGATCTTAGCCCACTAAAATATTATTATTTTTTAGGGTTATATTTTAGTGGGAGATTATTATCACCTCAATATTAATTTACTAAATTGATTATATTTGCATATTTTGTAGATAATTATGGCTACTAATAACAATTCCACCTTATCACTATGATCCATCCTTGAGAAGGATAAACTGAAAGAAAATGGGACTATTTTGTTAACTGGTTTAAAAACTTGAGAATTTTTCTCAAGCAAGAGAAAAAGTCCTATGTGCTTGATGAAGCTATCCCAGAACCACCTCCTGCTGATGCTACTAATGCTGTTAAGAACAAGCATAAGAAGCATATGGATGATTCTAATGACATTGGATGTCTTATGTTGGCAACTATATGCCCAGAACTTTAGAAGGATCTGGAGCACCTTGAGGCTTATGAGATGAGTGTCCATCTCAAACAGGCTTTCCAACAGCAAGCTAGGCAGGATAGGTATGAAACCACCATTGCATTGCATGATTGCAAAATGGCTGAAGGTGAATCAGTTAGTGCTCATGTTTTGAAGATGAAAGGCTACATTAATCACCTTGCTAGGCTTGGCTATCCTCTGAGTTTAGAACTCTCTACGGATTTGATCCTACATTCTTTACCTAGCAGTTTTTCTCAGTTTGTCATGAACTATAACATGAACAATATGGAGAAATCCATTCCTGAGCTGCATGGGATGTTAAAGACAGCTGAGGTAAATGTCAAGAAAAGGCCCATCCAAATTTTGAATGTCAATAAGGGTAAGCCCATGAAAAATAAGGGGAAGCCCAAGTCTAAAAGTGGTAATGGGCCTAAGGGACAAGGCAAGCCTAAATGGAAATCCAAGGCAAAAGTTTCTGAGGAAATAATTCCTAAGAAAGGAATTTGCTTCCATTGTAAGGAACCAGGGCATCGGAAGAGAAATTGCAAACTCTATTTGGATGAGTGCAAGAAGAAGAAGAGTAGTGAGACTACAACTTTGGGTATTTATGTTATAGATATTAATTTATCTATCTCTACTTCATGGGTATTAGATATCGGATGTGGTTCTCACATTTGTACAAATGTGCAGGGTCTCAAAAGGAGTAGAAAACTGAAAAAGGGCGATGTGGACCTACGTGTAGGCAATGAAGCAAGAGTTGCTGCCTTAGCTGTAGGAACTTATGAACTTGTGTTGCCCAATGGGCTTTTGTTAGTTTTGAACAATTGCTTTTATGTTCCTACTTTGAGTAGGAATATTATTTTAGTTTCTGTTTTGGACGATGAAGGTTTTTCATTTCTTATTAAGAATAAGAAATGTTCCATTTATAATAAAGATTTGCTTTATGGTTTTGCAAATTCTTATGATGGCCTTTATGTCCTTAATCTAGATGATTCTAGAGACAACAATATCTATAACATAACTTCTAAGAAAACTAAGCCAAATAAGTTAAACCCAACATATTTATGGCACTGTCGTCTTAGCCATATAAATGAGAATCGTATATCTAAGCTCCATAAAGATGGTTTATTAGATTCATTTGAAAATTGTGAATCTTGTTTGCTTAGTAAGATGACAAAGGACCCTTTTATTGGACAAGGTCAAAGGGCTATAGACTTATTGGGCTTAGTACATACAGATGTATGTGGCCCACTAAGCATTAGTGCCAGGGGAGGTTATCAGTACTTCATTACATTCACTGATGATTTCAGTAGGTATGGCTATGTCTACCTAATGAAACATAAGCATGAATCTTTTGAAATGTTTAGAACCTTTCAAAATGAAGTACAAAATCAACTTGGTAGAACTATTAAAATGCTTCGATCTGATCGAGGTGGTGAATATTTGAGCCAAGAGTTTGATGAACATCTTAGAAATTGTGGAATTGTTTCACAATTAACTCTCCCAGGAACTCCACAATGGAATGGTGTTTCTGAAAGGAGAAATCAAACTTTATTAGATATTATTCGATCTATGATGAGTCAAACAAATCTCCCTTTATCGTTTTGGCGTTATGCCTTGGAAACAGCTGCATTCATTTTTAAACCGAGTACCATCGAAAGCGGTTGAAAAGACATTGTAATACCCGGCTAGACTCCGGTATCAGAATTCCTACCGTCCGGTGGAATTTCGGATGTCGAAAACCTCTAGAAGGGTAAAATCATGTTTTTGTAAAATATTTTCATGTATTATATGATTTTAAGTAAGAAAGAAACTGAGTTTTGAATGAAAAGGACCATGGAGGCATTTCTAGGTTCGGCCGCCGAACGTGGGATAGTTTAGGAGGGCACGTTAGGCTTCCGAATGTGGCTCATGTTCGGCCGCCGAACATGCATGCGTTTTGGAGTTGCCTTCGGCTTCCGAAGGTGGCCTGGCTTGCCACCTATAAAAGGACCCATGGCCGAAAATGGGCGAGCTTTCTCCCCTATTTTCGGCCAACGGTGAGTCCATGCCCTCCCATGGTCGGTTTTGGTGTTCTTCCTCAAATCTTTCGAGTTTTAACAAGTTTTAACTTGGTTTTGAAGATTTTTGAAGCTTAGAGCAAGTTTTGGAGCTTGGAGGTCCAAGGAGCTAGATTTCTCCCATCTCCAAGTTAGGATCGTCTTTCCTCTCGATCTTCAAGAGGTAAGCCTAGATCCCACCTTTTTTGTATGTTTTAAACAAGTTTTATGAAGTTTATGGGGTAGAAATGCATGTGTAAGTTAGTTGATTGCATGTTAGGGTTAATGTTGAGTTTATGAGTAATGTATGTTGTTTGAGTTGCCTTTTGGTGTTTGTGTTGGGGTTTAGGATAGTTTGAGACCCCTAAATGCTTATTTACTTGTGTATGCTTGTTGTAGAATAGGTAAATGCATGTTTGAATGGTTTGGGAGGTAAATGTGCATTATGGAGGCTGAGTTCTGCCCTTTGGAAGAACTCAGGTTCTGCAGCCGAAGGGACTTTCGGCCGCCGAACCTGCCTGTGGAGGCAAGCCTTTGGCTGCCAAACCCTGCCCCCGAAAATGGACTTTCGGCTCTGGAAGGGAGTTTCGGCCGCCGAAGGTGCCGCCGAACATGCATGAGTTTCGGATCTGGAAGGAACCTTCGGCCGCCGAAAGTGCCGCCGAAGGTGCATGACTTTTGGCTCTGGAGGGACTTTCTACCGCCGAACCTGCCGTCGAAAGTGCCCTGTTCAACCTTCCTTTGCATGATTTCTATGATTATTTTAAGGTGTTTTAGGGGGTTTTTGGGGAGTATTTTAGAGTCATATTCTTGTATGTTTGGTCCCTCATCTGAGTCCACCTGTGTAGGTTCGGACCTGAGGAACCGAGGACCCCAGCAGTGAGAGAGCTGCTTCAGTGTCTTGTCAGAGCTAGCCTGAGGTGAGTAGAATAACTCTTATATTTCAAAGTAAATAAATCAGTTTCAAGCATGTTCATGCATCACGAATGCCATGAGATATATTAGGTTGTTTGTATTAGAATTCACGAATATGTTGCATTGCATAATATGATGTTGATGCGGATGAACATTGAATGATCCATTAGCTCTCGTATGTTATGACATGATATAATGATGATATGATATGGAAGTCCAGGTGTGGCCTGCACTACGCCCCTAGCACATAGTAAGAGAAAGTCCGGGTGTGGCCTGCACTACGCCCTCGGCACGATTGGATATGTATGACATGTTATGAGTAAGAGAAAGACCAGGTGTGGCCTGCACTACGCCCTTGGCATGATTGGATTGTGTAGAGGGCTAAATGGTGACAAGTTCATCCTTGATGTGATTTGTTTGTGATGTGATGCATTCCATGAAAGCATGAATTTTAAATATAATGTTTTATTATTCTGCTCACTGGGCTCTAGTAGCTCACCCCGTTCCCATCACCCCCAGGTTTGCAGGTATGGGATAGATCAGGAAGTCATCAAGAGTAAAGTTATGTTTTATGTAATAGCTAGATGTGGACATGAAAGTGATGTAATGTAAAGTATAGTACAGTAATGTAATGTAATGATGTTTATTGAGGTATAGATTTGTGCTTGACCCTAGTATGTTGGTTAATCCCTTTGTACATGATCTATAAAATGTTTTATCTATGTTTATGTAAACTAGGCTTTATGTATGATATGTTACCCCATTGGAGCATTTGATGAGGGCTCCAGTGTGGGGTTTGATGTTTATACTTACGAGTTGAGTATGCACAGGTTAAGCTTGGTAAATGAATGAGAAAGTTCAAAATTTTTATGCATATGTTTGATCATGTATGGGATTTAACAGGTATGCGGGATGTAAGTCAGGCTTGCTACGGGTCCCGGCGGCCTTATGCTGATCTGGATCCTAGCGCCGGTAGCGGTCCGGTTTCCGGGTCGTTATAGACACTATATGAGTTATGACTGGCAAAATGCCCAATTTTTCTTTTCTTAAGATTTGGGGTTATGAGGCTTATGTGAAATGCCCAATTTCAGATAAGCTAGCTCCAAATTCTATCAAGTGCAATTTTGTGGGGTATCCTAAGGAAACCAAAGGATACTATTTCTATATTCCCTCAAAGAACAAAGTGTTTGTTGCTCGAAATGGTACCTTTTTAGAAAAGGAATTTATATCTCAAAGATTCAGTGGGAGTACAGTGCAACTTGAGGAAACTCAAGCACCACAAGAGAGCATTGAACCGCCGATAGAACCACTTTCAGAACCACAAACAATTGTGGAAACTGAAAGGGTGACATAAGTCCCACGCAGATCTGATAGGACACATCATCAGCTTGAGAGATATGGATTTTTCATGAATGATAGTCGTGAACTTTTGCTCATTAATCAAGATGAGCCTACTATCTATCAAGAGGCTGTGTCAAGTCCAGATTCTGAGAAATGGCTTTGTGCCATGAAATCTAAAATGCAATCCATGTATGACAATCGAGTTTAGTCATTAATTGATCCTCCTGAGGGTGTTAAGACCATTGGTTGCAAATGGGTTTTCAAGAAGAAAACTGACATGGATGGAAATATGCATACCTACAAAGCAAGGCTTATTGCAAAAGGTTTCAGGCAAACTCATGGTATAGACTATGATGAGCCCTTTTCGCCAGTTGCAATACTTAAGTCGGTTAGAATTCTCATTGCCATTGCTGCGTACTATGATTACGAGATGTGGCAAATGGATGTCAAAACAACTTTTCTTAATGGAAACTTGCTCGAGGATGTGTACATGACACAACCTGAGGGTTTTGAAATCCCTGAGAATTCTGGAAAGATTTGCAAGGTTCAGAGATCCATTTATGGATTGAAGCAAGCTTCTCGGAGCTGGAATCTTCGTTTTGATGAGACAGTCAGGGAATTTGGATTCATCAAGAATGAAGATGAACCTTGTATTTACAAGATGGTTAGTGGGAGTGCAGTTTTGTTTCTAGTCCTATATATGGATGACATATTACTCATTGGAAATGATATCCCTACCTTGCAAAAGGCTAAGACTTGGTTAGGGAATTCTTTTTCAATGAAGGACTTAGGTGAGGCTACATATATCCTTGGTATGAAGATCTATAGGGATAGATCCAAGAGGATAATCGGTCTGAGTCAAAGTACTTATATTGACAAGGTGCTGAAAAGGTTCAGCAAGCAAGATTCCAAAAGAGGATTCTTACCCATGTCTCATGGTATTCATCTCAGCAAGAATCAATGTCCTATGACATCTGATGAGCGAGAACGGATGAATAAGATCCCTTATGCTTCTGCTATTGGATCTATCATGTATGCCATGTTATGTACTAGACCAGACGTCTCATATGCCTTCAGCACAACAAGCAGATATCAGGCAGATCCCGGTGAGAGTCACTGGACTGCTGTTAAGAATATCCTAAAGTACCTTAGAAGGACTAAGGATGCATTCCTAGTTTATAAAGGTTTGGAAGATGAGCTAGTTGTAAATGGTTACACAGATGCTAGTTTTCAAACCAACATATATGACTTCAGATCACAGTCAGGATTTGTATTCACTTTAAATGGTGGAGGTGTTAGCTGGAAAAGTTCCAAGCAGAGCACTGTAGCAGATTCTACAACAGAAGCTGAGTATATAGCAGCATCAGATGCAGCTAAAGAGATAGTATGGTTGAAGAAATTCATCTCAGAGTTGGGAGTGGTTCCTAGCATTGCAAATCCTTTGGACCTTTATTGTGATAACAACGGTGCCATAGCACAGGCAAAGGAGCCCAGATCTCATCAGAGATCTAAACACATACTCAGACGATATCACCTTATTCGAGAAATTATTGATAGAGGAGATATCAAAATATACAAAGTAGACACAAATGACAACATTGCAGATACACTGACCAAGCCTCTTTCACAGGTCAAGCATGATCAGCACACTAGGTCTATGGGTATTAGATACTTGTATGATTAGGCCTAGTTCAAGTGGGAGATTGTTAGTGTGTATGCCCTAGGCCATTATCTTGGGCCTTTTTGTATGTCGTTTTGGTTATTAATAAAAGATGTTTTTATTATTAATATTTGTTTGCATGTTATATAATAATGATTATCATCCCTGGTTACTTATTATTATGTTGATAATAATAAAACATAGCTAGTATGATTATTGATTGATAATCATGAGATGATTATGTATATGTTGATATAATTCAATAATCATAGATACTTGTTAGAGAACAAAGTATTGGATGGACTCGCGTTGAGATCACTACATGGGTTATTGTCATAAGTGAATCTCAAAGTAGTGAGCTTTTTTTCAAATCATGCAAAAATGAGAAAATATTATTAAAATCATGCAGGATCCGAAAATATTTTCGGATCCTGTATGTCAACCAAGCATGTTCGGCAGTCAGACTGCCGAACACGCAAGTTCGACAGACTGCCGAACACGCAAGTTCGACAGTGAGAGAGTCGAACTTCATGTTGTTCGCCAGCCATGGTGGCGAACATTGATTGTTCGCCAACCATGGTGGCGAACACTGCTTGTTCGGCACCATAGGTGCCGAATAAGCAGAACAGTGCCACGGCCCTCTCCCTCCATCTCTCTCTCTCTCTGATCGTCATCTCCCTTTTTCTTCTTCTTCTCCACCTTTCCTCAGTTCGTTTTCTCTGCAAAATGATGAGAAATCAAATATAGTCTCTGCAAATCCTGAGAAACAACAATCCATCAATCTAATATATCTATTTGATATATATTTTTTATTGAATTTGATGGGCAACGGCGTTACCAAAGTCAGCCACTGTTGTGCTGTCTCAGGGGACATCTCTCGCTGGCATGACATCGCCGTTTATGTCAGCGATCACCTCCACAGGTTATTCCTTCTGTTACATACAATCTAATCCATCTCGCTTATCCAACTCAAAAATCCACTCCGACGAAACGACGACGTTCGTCTCTATCTCTGGTGCCTCTGTAAGCGCTAATACTTCAACGACTCTGAGGCTTCCGCTTTTGAAATCTCCGACTCTTTCTTTTCAGTCCCTCTTCAGCCCATCCCTCTGTAATCGCACGTATAGCCCGCTTTAATCACTCTTTGGCACCGAACATGCCACGTTACTCTGCTCCGGTGGCACTGTGGTGCCGAACAAGCAGTGTTCGCCACCATGGGTGGTGAACAAGCAATGTTCGCCACTATGGCTGGCGAATAACATGTAGTTCGACTCTCTCACCGTCGAACTTGTGTGTTCGGCAGTATGACTGCCGAACACGCATGGTTGACACACAGGATCCGAAAATATTTTCGAATCCTGCATGATTTTAATAATATTTTTTCATTTTTGCATGATTTGAAAAAAAGCTCCAAAGTAGTTATGTCTTAATCCTTTGACTTGAGATTTTCATAGTTTTGACATAACCAAACATTGTCTTTAATCGGATAATCATAAAGGTTATGATTGAGCATAATAGAAATTATGTAGAGGATATTGAACAATCAAGATAAGATTTGTCCCTCTCTCTGAGAGAGATATCTTCTGGGCCCCTCGATAAGTGAGACTGAGAAATGCATGGCCGTGCTCAAATGAATTGATAGTGTGATCAATATCATTTGAATTTATCAGTCTACTTAGAGATCGAGAAATCATAAGTTTGAACATTATAAGTTTGACATTGACCATGACTTATGTTCAAACTAGATATCGTGTGACAAAGGGATTAATACATGTTCTATTTATTAGGTTTTATCGGACTATTAATCCTCATATTAGTTGGGTAGTCATAATGTCTTGCTAGAGGCCACTTATGACTTATGGGCCTTATGGGACTAGGCCTATTGCCAATTAATGTGAGCCTATTGGGTCACACACAAAAGAATGTTATTGATATGCTATGACATATTCATGGGCTAAAATCCCAAAGCCTATTAATATAATTAATAATAATAAAGTGTTATTATTATTGATCATTAATAATAATAAAATGTTATTATTATTAATTATTTATTATTATAAGATAATAATATTTAAAAGATCTGCAGTTTATCTGTAACTGTTACAGATAAAGGACTCTATCACATAAAGATATTTGAGTATCTATAAGATTGTGATAGTGGGCTCTGAACACAACTCTTTTGGGAAAAGAGTTGTGGGAAAACAAAAGACTAAAACTGTAATACCCGGCTAGACTCCGGTATCGGAATTCCTACCGTCCGGTGGAATCTCGAATGACCTCTAGAAGGGAAAAACCATGTTTTCATAAAATATTTTAATGTATTTGATGATTTTAAGTAAAAAGGAAAATGATTTTTGTATGAAAATAACCTTGGAGGAAAACTCAGGTTCGGCTGCCGAACCTCAAGTTCGGCCGCCGAACATGCAGACATTTCGGGTGTGCCTTAGGCCCCCGAAGGCATAGGTTGAGGAAAGTCCAGGTTCGGCCGCCGAACATGGCATGCATGCAGAGGCACGTTCGGCCCCCGAACGTGGCCTGGCCAGCCACTATAAAAGGGTCCCTTAGCCGAAAACGGGCGAGCTTTTCTCCCCATTGTCGGCCAACGTGAGCTCTCCGCTGTTCCTCACCAATCTTTGAGTTCTTCCTTCAGATCTTTCAAGTTTTTCACTAGTTTTCACTTTATTTTGAAGATTTTCGAGTTTAAAGCGAGTTTTGGAGCTTTGAGGTTCAAGAACTCAAATCTCTCCCATCTCCGAGCTAGGGTCGTCTTCCTCTCGATCTACAAGAGGTAAGGGCCGATCTTGAGCTCACTATATGTTTCTAACAAGTTTTAAGTTGATTCTTGAAGTAGAAATGCATGTGTAGGGTTTTATGAGCTTTTGGGTTTTTGTTGGTTTATGGGCAATGTATGTTGGATTTGTGTTGTTTGATGTGTTGTAGATGGGGTTTTAGATGGTTTGAAGCCCCTAGGAGCTTGTATGCTTGAGTATGTGTGTTGTAGACTAGGTTTATGCATGATTGGAAGTTTTGGAGGCAAGAGGAGCCAAGTTTCTGCCCTTTGGCAGAAACCAGGTTCGGCAGCCGAAGGACTTTCGGCCGCCGAACATGGCTGGGGAGGCAAGCCTTTCGGCTGCCGAAGCCTGCCCCCGAAAGGAGACTTTCGTCTCTGTCTGGGAGTTTCGGCCGCCGAAAGTGCCGCCGAACATGCATGAGTTTCGCCTCTGTCTGGGAGTTTCGGCCGCCGAAGGTGCCGCCGAACCTGCCTGACTTTCGGCTCTGGAGGGACTTTCGACCGCCGAACCTGCCGCCGAAAGTGCCCTGTTCAGCCTTCCTTTGCATGTTTTTACATGATTATTTTGAGGTGTTTTAGGGGTTTTTTGGGGGATGTTTTTAGAGTTATGTTCTAGTTGTTTGGTCCCTCATTTGAGTCCACCTGTGTAGGTTCAGACCCGAGGAACCGAGGACCCCAGCAGTGAGTTAGCTGCATCAGTCTTTGTCAGAGCTAGCCAAGAGGTGAGTAGAATAAACCTTTACGATTTAAAGCGAATAAATTATAAAGTTTTTTAGCATGTTCATGCATCATGAATGCCATGTGATGAATTAGGTTGTTTGCATTAGAATTCACGAATATATTGCATTGCATTTATGATGTTGATGTGGATTGGTTATTGGATGATCCTTTAGTCCTCATATGGTATGATGATGTTATGGCATGATATGGTATGGAAGTCCAGGTTGTACCCATTCTACGTCCCTGGCACTATGTAAGAGAAAGTCCAAGTTGTACCCATTCTACGTCCCTGGCACATTGGAATGTTATGATATGTTATGTTAAGAGAAAGACCGGTTGTACCCATTCTACGTCCCGGCACTTTGGAATGTAGAGGACTATTGGTGACAATACCATCCGAGATGTGATTTGTTGTGATGTGTTGCATTACATGATGGCATGAGATTTTAAATGTTGTTTTCTATTATTCTGCTCACTGGGCTCTTGTAGCTCACCCCTTTTCCCTAATCCCCCAGGATTGCAGGTACGGGCTAGACAGAGAAGTCAAGAAGAGTAAAGTCATGTGTTTGTAATAGATAGAAAGTGGACATGATAAATTGTAGAATGATGTAACGTAAAAGTACAGTATAGATATGTAAAGTATTGATGTTTAAGGATGTTAGAAGTGTGCTTGACCATAGTATATTGTAATCCCTTTTTGATACATGATCTTAATGTTTATTGATGTTTATGTTTAACCAACTCAACACATGTTATGCCACCCATTGGGGGCATTGATGAGATCCCACAGAGGGGTCAAGTTTATGATTATGACTATGTTCAGTGCATGCACAGGTTGAGTTTGGTGTATGATAGTGTAACGACCCAGAAATCCAGACCGCTACCGGCGCTAGGATCCAGATCGGCATAAGGCCGCCGGGAACCGTAGCAAGCCTGACATAACCTGTAATCCTGTTTAATCCCATACATGATCAACAATACTCATAAACCTGTAAACATTCTCATATAACAGCCAAGCTCAACCTGAACATAAACATAAACATAAACCTCCACTGGAGCCCTCATCAAAATGCTCCAATGGGGTATCTCATCATACATAAGCTTGGCTGAAACATAACCTCATATCTCATATCATAAAGACCATGTACATACAAGTGGGATTAACAATCTGCATTGGTCAAGCACAACTCTATCCTCAATATTCAAATTACATAACATAACTTAAAACACTTTTACATTTTATCATAATACAATTGTCATGTCCACCATCTAACTATTATATAAACATATCTTCCATACTCTGGCTAACCTCCTGATCTACCCTGCACCTGCACATCTGGGGTTAGGGGAGAGGGGTGAGCTATAAAGCCCAGTGAGCGGAAAACATACAAGAAAAACAGTTCATTTTAAAGTATGCTATCATGGAGTGCATCACAACACAAACATATCACATCAAGGATGAATTTGTCACCCCTAGCCCTCTACGTATCGTAATACGTCCAACTATACTAGGGGCGATGAGGCCACACCTAGTATTCACTTACTTAAATCATATCATAACATGTCCAACTACACTAGGGGCGATTAGGCCTCACCTAGTGTTCGCTTTCATAACATAGTACCAGGGGCGACCTGGTCTTTCTATCTCATATCATACCATGGCATATCATATCATATTATCTCATCTCATACTGAGGGCTAAAGGATCATTCAAGATTCATCCACATCAACAACATATATTATGCAATGCATCATATTCGTGAATACTAGTGCAACACAACCTATTACATCTCATGGAATTTTATGATGCATGAACATGCTTAACATTTGATTTATTTTAAAACATAAGGTTTAGTTCCACTCACCTTTGACTAGCTCTAGGCCGACTCTGAAACGGCTGACACTGCTAAACACCTCGGATCCTCGGGTCCGATCCTACACAGGTGGACTCCAGTGAGGTGCCAAACATACTCTAAACAACTCATAAACAACTCCCCAAAAACCCCCTAAAACATCATAGAAACATGCATAGAAAACACCCAAAAAAAAAGGCTGGACAGGACACTTTCGGCGGCACCTTCGGCGGCCGAAAGTCCCAGACAGAGACGAAAGTCAGGCAGGTTCGGCGGCACCTTCGGCGGCCGAAACCTCTCTCCAGAGACGAAAGTCAGGCACTTTCGGCGGCCGAACATTACCTTCGGCGGCCGAAAGTCTGCTTTCAAGCCAAAACTCAACTTTCGGGGGCAAGGTTAGGCGGCCAATCCCTGCATCCTCAGGCAGGTTCGGCGGCCGAAACCACCTTCGGCGGCCGAACCTGAGTTCATCCAGAACTCAGCCCTTGTGCATTTCAAGCCTCCCAAACCTTCCATACACCCCAAAACAAGCACCCAACTTCTCAAACACATGCATACATCCTCAACTATGCACAAAGGAGCTTAATAGCTTGATTAAACTCCAAAAACAACATCAAAACATACCTAGATAGTTTATGACCCACATAGGCCAAAACCATCAAAGCAAACCAAACCTCACATACTCTCTCCCAATCATGCATACTCTCTCCCACATGTTCAAGGGGCTTGGAAACTAACTTAAACCCCAACACAAACATCACAAGAACATACATTATCATACATTGGGCATAAAACCCACATAAACCCTAACATGCATATCTACCCATAAAACTCTCATAAACTCACTTAAAACTTCATTAAAACAGTAGAGAAACAAGGATCTACTCTTACCTCTTGAAGATCGAGGGTTGGTGTGATCCAAAGCTTGAGATATGGAGGACCCAAGCTCTACAAGTCTCCAAGCTCTCAAAACCTTGATCAAAACTTCAGAACTTCAAAACAAATGGTAGATCTCATGAAAACTTGAAGGATGGGTAGAGAAAAACATGAAAATGACCAAAGGAGGACCAAAACTCACCTGAGCTCGAGAATGGGGAGAAAACTCGCCCATTTTCGGTCTGAGGGGCTTTTATAGGTGGCCAGCCAAACCTCCTTCGGCGGCCTAACGTGCATGCAAAACACCCCCATGTTCGGCGGCCGAACTTGAGGTTCGGCGGCCGAACCTGGTTTGTTCAAACATAGCTTTCGGAGGCCAAAAGCACTCCCGAAACCAACTCATGTTCGGCGGCCGAACTTCACTTTCGACGGCCGAACCTGGTAAAAACCTCCTTGGTCTTTTCTTTTCAAACTCACTTCTTTTTTCCATTTAAAACCATGAAATCAGTAAAAATCATTTTAGAAATCACATTTTACCCCTCTAGAAGACTCTGGCATCATCAAAATTCCATATTCCAACGGAGATTCCGCCGGAAGGTAGGGATTCCGATGCCGGAATCTAGCCGGGTATTACAGATAGAATGTATGAAAGAAAAGTTTTAATTTTTATGTATGTTGTTGATCATGTATGGGATAAATCAGGTTTACAGGTTACATGTCAGGCTTGCTACGGGTCCCGGCGGCCTTAAGCTGATCTGGATCCTAGCGCCGGTAGCGGTCCGATTTTTGGGTCGTTACAGAATGGTATCAGAGCCCTAGGTTCATATGGTCGGACCTAGAGTGTCGGGCTCATAGATGTTATACAAGGTCAAGCACAATAGGAAGATCATGTCCACTAGGATAGGATGTGGAGTCCTGTCTTGTATGATGATGTGAAATGCCATGATTATATGCATGTGCATTAATGATATGTGATGTATGTGATGAGGGTTCATGTGTGCCCACATGAACCATATGTTGCTAATGTTTGCTTATTACGTGCTGCCTTTCAGAAAACAGGATGAGAGGAACTCGTCGATCTGCACGATTGACTGGAGTGCTACCTGAGGATGAGGGCACGAGCGCCCGTCCTCCTACATTGCCTAGGGCAATGTCTAGTAGGTCTAACAGAGAAAGAGCAGTAAGAGACCCTAGAAGGTCTCTGGATCTGGGTAGGAGCAGATCAGTGAGGGAAACAGTTCAGGGAGGAATGTCAGAAGACATGGGGGATGATATGGATGTAGAGCAGAGGAGGGATGGCAATCTGGGAGTTAGCATGTCAGAAGAGGGAATGGGAGAGTCCCAAGGAGGCACTCAGGCCTCAGGATTTGTTCAGCCACCCTACTACCTACACTTCTCACAAAATCCCGGGTATTCGATGGGAGGTATATTGGATTACCCTAGCTTCACCCCTTATCCCACACAGATGCCATACCCACCCTACTACCCACCATATTCACAATACCCAATGTATCCACCCCCACCTTACTATCCAAATCCAGCAAACCCTACCTCAGAAAATGTTGCACCACCTCCACCACCTACAGAACCAGCAGCCCCAGTTACTCAGCCTTCTAGACCTAGCTCAGCTAGTGGGAGCAAGGTCAAGATGACCGACTACATGAAACTGGGTGCTCCTCAGTATGAAAAAGGGGATGACCCATTTGTGTATCTTGAAAGGGTTAAGGTGATCACAGAGGAGATTGGGGCTGATGACAGTAGAGCCATTCAAATGGCTGGGTTCACGCTTAAGTGCAAGAAGGCACGAGAGTGGTTCAAGAATTATGTGAACCCGAGAGTAGACAGCATGTCTTGAGAGGAGTTTGCAAACGAGTTTGCAGGATGGGCTTTCCCAGATAGTTCAAGGGAGCTGAAGATGATAGAGTTTGAGCAGTTGAGGCAGACTGATGAGATGGGTGTAGAGGAGTTCACAGACAGATTCTTGGAGCTGTTGCCATTTGCAGGGCAAAATCTTGACACAGACCAGAAAAGGTCAAGGAGGTATATCATGAAACTCCACTCCAGATATTCCTCCTTGATCCAGTCAGCAGATAGGGAGAGCTTCCATGCCATAGTGGATATGGCCCGGAAAATGGAGGCCAGTGCCATCGTTCAGGGGACAGTTAAGCAGTCAGTGGCACAGCCTTCTGGTTCTAAGACCCCAGGCTCTTCTTCTTTTAGTGCAGCAGCTTCAGGTAGCAAAAAGTGGAGTAATACCACTAGGAAGCCCAAGAAGAACAAGTTTTGGAACAAAGTCAAGTCCAGTCTAGGACTAGGGAGTGGCTCGAGCTCTGGTGCGGATAATGCAGTTTGTGCAAAGTGTAGTAGGCCACACAGGGGAGTTTGCCGGGCTGGGACAGCAGCCTGCTTCAGATGCGGGCAAGAGGGACACATGGCTCGGGAGTGTCCTAGGGCAGCTTTTGGAGCACAGTCTCAGCAGACAGCTTCTGGCAGTGTGGCTCAGCCAGCAGCTCCAGCCATGACTCAAGCCAGTGGCAGAGGCAGAGGGAGAGGGGCAGCCTCTTCTTCAGCGGGTTTCAGAGGTGAAGGTCCATCAGCTCCAGCACGGATCTTCACAATGACTCAACAGGAGGCAGATGCATCTAACACCGTGGTGGCAGGTAATTTAGTCATTGGTTGTTCAGATGTGTATGCCTTGATGGACCCTGGTGCATCTCATTCTTTTATTGCTCCGAGAGCCATCCAGAGGTTGGGTCTGATGATCTCTGGGTTAGAGTGTCCTCTCTGGGTCAGTGGACCCAAGTGTGATCCATCAGTGGCAGAGTCAGTCTGCCAGTGCAGTCCAGTCTTTATTGAGGGAAGATGCCTTTCCGCCGACCTTGTGGTTCTAGACTTGACAGATTTTGACGTCATTCTAGGGATGGACTGGTTATCTACCCATGGTGCTACCTTGGACTGCAGGGACAAGGTAGTCAGGTTCAAAGGTCAGGATGGGTCAGAGGTTGTCTTCAGGGGAGACAGGAGGGGTATACCTAGAGGTCTGATATCAGCTCTTCAGGCTCGTAGGTTGCTTAGGAAGGGATGTCAGGGGTATTTGGCTCATGTGAGAGAGCTCAACAGTAAGGTTAGAGAGCCTGCCTCGGTGCCAGTGGTTAGAGAGTTTCTAGACGTCTTCCCAGACGAGCTGCCAGGTTTACCACCTGCTAGGGAGATAGAGTTCGAGATAGAACTGATGCCTGGAACCCGACCGATCTCTATCCCTCCCTACAGGATGGCTCCAGCTGAATTGAAAGAATTGAAGGAACAGTTGCAAGGGCTGGTAGAAAAGGGCTTCATCCGACCGAGCACCTCACCTTGGGGTGCAACAGTCTTGTTTGTCAGAAAGAAGGATGGATCCCTTAGGCTTTGCATCGACTACAGGCAGTTGAACAAAGTCACTACCAAGAATAAGTACCCGTTGCCTAGGATCGACGATCTATTTGACCAGCTAGCCGGAGCAGGTTGTTTCTCCAAAATAGATATGAGATCGGGGTACCATCAGCTAAGGATAAGGGAGGAGGATGTGCCGAAGACAGCCTTCAGGACCAGATATGGGCATTATGAGTTCCTTGTTATGCCGTTCGGGTTAACCAACGCCCCTGCAGCATTCATGGATCTCATGAACAGAGTGTTTAGCCAATACCTGGATCACTTTGTTATTGTCTTCATAGATGATATCTTGGTGTATTCCAGGAATGTAGAGGAGCATGCCCATCATCTGAGATTGGTTCTGCAGACCTTAAGGGAACATGGCTTGTATGCCAAGTTCTCTAAGTGTGAGTTCTGGCTGAGGAGCATTTCGTTCTTGGGGCATGTAGTGTCAGAAAATGGGATAGAAGTGGACCCCAAGAAGGTAGAAGCTGTGGCAAACTGGCCTAGACCCACTTCAGTGACAGAAATCAGGAGTTTCTTGGGTTTGGCAGGTTACTACAGGAGGTTCGTTCAGGACTTCTCGAAAATAGCAGCTCCTCTGACCAGGTTAACCAGGAAGAATCAAAAGTTTGTGTGGACCGACCAGTGCGAAGAAAGTTTTGAAGAGCTTAAGAAGAGGTTGACTTCAGCACCAGTGTTAGCTCTGCCATCTAGTGATGAAGACTTTACAGTCTTTTGTGATGCATCCCGTGTGGGACTGGGTTGTGTACTAATGCAGAATGAGAGGGTGATCGCTTATGCTTCTAGGCAGCTGAAGAAGCACGAGTTGAATTACCCCACGCATGACCTAGAGATGGCAGCAGTAATCTTTGCACTCAAGATGTGGAGGCACTACCTCTATGGGGTAAAATGTGAGATCTTTACAGATCATAAGAGCCTGCAGTGCATCCTGAGTCAAAGAGATTTGAACTTGAGACAGAGAAGGTGGGTAGAGCTGCTGAGTGACTATGATTGCAAGATTTAGTATCATCCGGGTAAGGCGAATGTCGTGGCAGACGCCCTAAGCCGGAAGTCACTAGGCAGTCTATCCCACATCATGGCAGAGAGGAGACCAGTGGTGAAGGAGTTTTACAAGCTCATTGATGAAGGTCTACAGTTGGAGTTGTCTGGTACAGGTGCTTTAGTGACCCAGATGAGAGTGACACATGTGTTTCTGGAGCAAGTGGCTCAGAAACAGCATGAGGACCCAAAGTTAGTGAAGATTGCCAGGACTGTTCAGTCAGGCAAAGATAGTGAGTTCAGATTTGACAACAAGGGGATCCTCCGCTATGGGAGTCGATTGTGTGTACCAGATGACATAGGGCTAAAAGGAGACATTATGAGAGATGCTCATAATGCAAGATACAGTGTTCACCCCGGAGCCACCAAGATGTATCAAGATCTGAGGAAAGTTTATTGGTGGCCAGCTATGAAGAAAGAAGTGGCACAGTTTGTGTCAGCCTGCGAAGTGTGTCAGAGGGTGAAGCTGGAACATCAGAAGCCGGCTGGAATGCTTAACCCGCTACCTATTCCAGTGTGGAAATGGGAGAATATAGCTATGGACTTCGTAGTGGGGTTACCGGCGACGTCCAACAGATTGGACTCCATATGGGTGATTGTGGACAGACTCACCAAATCTGCTCACTTCATCCCTGTCCGGAGTGGCTACTCTGTGGACAAGTTAGCGCAGGTGTATGTTGATGAGATCGTCAGGTTGCATGGGGTTCCTGTTTCAATAGTATCGGATAGAGGGCCCCAGTTCACCTCCAGGTTTTGGCGGAGTCTGCAGAATGCCATGGGTACCAGGTTGGATTTCAGTACTGCCTTCCACCCCCAGACTGATGGACAGTCAGAAAGGACCATCCAGACTATCGAGGATATGCTTAGAATGTGTGTGCTGGACTTTGGCGGTTCTTGGAGGCAGCATCTACCTTTGGTGGAGTTTGCCTACAATAACAGCCATCATGCTAGCATCGGGATGGCTCCATATGAAGCTTTATATGGAAGGAAGTGCAGGTCACCTGTTTGCTGGGAAGATGTTGGAGAAAAGGCCTTGGCAGGGCCTGAAATAGTAGAGATTACCAGCAGGGTGGTACCCATAATCAGAGAAAGCATCAAGACTGCTGCAAGCAGACAGAAAAGTTATGCAGACATCCGCAGGCGGCAAGTAGAGTTTCAGGAGGGGGATCTGGTATTGCTTAAGGTGTCTCCTATGAAAGGAGTGGTTCGCTTTGGAAAGAAAGGTAAACTAGCCCCACGATACATCAGACCCTTTGAAATCTTGCAAAAGATTGGGAATGTGTCGTACAAGCTGGATTTACCTGCTTCTATGGAAAGAATCCATCCGGTTTTCCATGTTTCCATGTTGAGGAAGTTCGTGTCAGATCCGAGCAAGGTTCTTAGTGAACCTGATGTGGAGATCCAAGAAGATCTCACTTATGTTGAGCAGCCAGTACGGATCATAGACTCCCAGATCAGAAAGCTGAGAAACAAGGAAATCCCGATGGTGAAAGTCCTGTGGAACCACCACAATATGGAAGAATGCACTTGGGAGACACGGGAGTCCATGCTCCAGCAATACCCTTATCTTTACTGAGGTTTGTTCCTTGTGAGTTTTATGTGCTTTGTATGTATAATATGTGTATGCCATGCTATGTGCTAGTTGAGGAACATTCGGGGACGAATGTTCTTAAGGGGGGGAGAATGTAATACTTGGCTAGACTCCGGTATCAGAATTCCTACCGTCCGGTGGAATCTCGGATGTCGGAGACCTCTAGAAGGGAAAAACCATGTTTTCATAAAATGTTTTAATGTATTTGATGATTTTAAGTAAAAAGGAAAATGAGTTTTGTATGAAAATAACCTTGGAGGAAAACCCAGGTTCGGCCGCCGAACATGCAGGCATTTCGGGTGTGCCTTAGGCCCCCGAAGGCATAGGTTGAGGAAAGTCCAGGTTCGGCCGCCAAACCTCAAGTTCGGCCGCCGAACATGGCATGCATGCGGAGGCACGTTCGGCCCCCGAACGTGGCCTGGCCAGCCACTATAAAAGGGTCCCTTAGTCGAAAACGGGCGAGCTTTTCTCCCCATTGTCGGCCAAGGTGAGCTCTCCGCTGTTCCTCACCAATCTTTGAGTTCTTCCTTCAGATCTTTCAAGTTTTTCACTAGTTTTCACTTTATTTTGAAGATTTTCGAGTTTAAAGCGAGTTTTGGAGCTTTGAGGTTCAAGAACTCAAATCTCTCCCATCTCCGAGCTAGGGTCGTCTTCCTCTCGATCTACAAGAGGTAAGGGCCGATCTTGAGCTCACTATATGTTTCTAACAAGTTTTAAGTTGATTCTTGAAGTAGAAATGCATGTGTAGGGTTTTATAAGCTTTTGGGTTTTTGTTGGTTTATGGGCAATGTATGTTGGATTTGTGTTGTTTGATGTGTTGTAGATGGGGTTTTAGATGGTTTGAAGCCCCTAGGAGCTTGTATGCTTGAGTATGTGTGTTGTAGACTAGGTTTATGCATGATTGGAAGTTTTGGAGGCAAGAGGAGCCAAGTTTCTGCCCTTTGGCAGAAACCAGGTTCGGCAGCCGAAGGACTTTCGGCAGCCGAACATGGCTGGGGAGGCAAGCCTTTCGGCTGCCGAAGCTTGCCCCCGAAAGGAGACTTTCGTCTCTGTCTGGGAGTTTCGGCCGCCGAAAGTGCCGCCGAACATGCATGAGTTTCGCCTCTGTCTAGGAGTTTCGGCCGCCGAAGGTGCCGCCGAACCTGCCTGACTTTCGGCTCTGAAGGGACTTTCGGCCGCCGAACCTGCCGCCGAAAGTGCCCTGTTCAGCCTTCCTTTGCATGTTTTTGCATGATTGTTTTGAGGTGTTTTAGGGGGTTTTTTGGGGGATGTTTTTAGAGTTATGTTCTAGTTGTTTGGTCCTTCATTTGAGTCCACCTGTGTAGGTTCGGACCCGAGGAACCGAGGACCCCAGCAGTGAGTTAGCTGCATCAGTCTTTGTCAGAGCTAGCCAAGAGGTGAGTAGAATAAACCTTTACGATTTAATGCGAATAAATTATAAAGTTTTTTAGCATGTTCATGCATCATGAATGCCATGTGATGAATTAGGTTGTTTGTATTAGAATTCACGAATATGTTGCATTGCATTTATGATGTTGATGTGGATTGGTTATTGGATGATCCTTTAGTCCTCATATGGTATGATGATGTTATGGCATGATATGGTATGGAAGTCCAGGTTGTACCCATTCTACGTCCCTGGCATTATGTAAGAGAAAGTCCAGGTTGTACCCATTCTACGTCCCTGGCACATTGGAATGTTATGATATGTTATGTTAAGAGAAAGACCGGTTGTACCCATTCTACGTCCCGGCACTTTGGAATGTAGAGGACTATTGGTGACAATACCATCCGAGATGTGATTTGTTGTGATGTGTTGCATTACATGATGGCATGAGATTTTAAATGTTGTTTTCTATTATTCTGCTCACTGGGCTCTTGTAGCTCACCCCTTTTCCCTAATCCCCCAGGATTGCAGGTACGGGCTAGACAGAGAAGTCAAGAAGAGTAAAGTCATGTGTTTGTAATAGATAGAAAGTAGACATGATAAATTGTAGAATGATGTAACGTAAAAGTACAGTATAGATATGTAAAGTATTGATGTTTAAGGATGTTAGAAGTGTGCTTGACCATAGTATATTGTAATCCCTTTTTGATACATGATCTTAATGTTTATTGATGTTTATGTTTAACCAACTCAACACATGTTATGCCACCCATTTGGGACATTGATGAGATCCCACAGAGGGGTCAAGTTTATGATTATGACTATGTTCAGTGCATGCACAGGTTGAGTTTGGTGTATGATAGAATGTATGAAAGAAAAGTTTTAATTTTTATGTATGTTGTTGATCATGTATGGGATAAATCAGGTTTACAGGTTACATGTCAGGCTTGCTACGGGTCCCGGCGGCCTTAAGCCGATCTGGATCCTAGCGCCGGTAGCGGTCCGATTTTCAGGTCGTTACAAAAACATATAAATACTCCTTCTACGAATTTAGGAGTGATAATGGTTTTTAGAAAAATCAGTCTAACAGTTGCAGATTGTGTAGCACATAATCTATCCATCCTTGAGAGAGCTAGCACTCTAGAAGGATAGAAGACGTTCATGTGGATACCATAGAGGGTGTTTGTTTGAAAAAAGCAGCACCATCAGTCCGCCATTGTATCTTCTCGACGAGATTAACAGGTTAGTCTCATATCCTTCCTTTGAAATAAACGAATCACTCGGATTCTGGGAAAGGAAATCCGATATTTTTATTTTTCCGCTGCGCAATTTAGGTTGCAATAATCTCGGGATTTTCCAATACTTGTGACAATAACGATCCCAAAGACTGGCCCGAAATGATGAGGAGATCTTGAAAGTGGAACCGGAGACTTGCCGGAGGTGCGACATGTGTTCACGTTTAATGTTATAAGTAATCTTACTAATGCCCTTACGACTCTAATCTGTTACTTGAGACTTAATTTAATATTTGCTATCTTAGGATATTATCAAATGATTATGAATGATGCGATTTGATGAGATATTCATAAAAAACAAATTAAATTAAGGTTGATAATATCGAGATGTGAGGAAGATCATATAGAAGTATCACATTAGTTTTATGTTAATTGACCGGTCAATTATATTTATCTGTGGATAGATCATAATTATGGACATAAAAGGAAATAATTTATATTATATGGATTCAATGTGATAAATAATCTAGAGTATTGCATATTGCAACTACTCTGAATTTCGTAATTCAAGCTGTTATATTACCCTAACGGACATATAATATTTGAGCTCTCGAAGTATGTATAGATCACACGTCTATTTGTTAACTATGAAAATTGTAGTATACATATCATCATGCCCTATCATGTGTAAGTGAGATATGAAAGAAATTATATACCCAAGATAGAGTCGAAAAAATAAAGCCTAAAATAAAGTTCTGTATCTTATTTATAATAGCTTAATTTTAATTTATTTTATATGAATTAAAAAAAAAAAAAAATTGAATATCAAATCTTGACAAATACATGGCCTTCTGCCATGTAACTGCTCTGTGTGAGTGGTGGGCAATTATCCATTTTCTCTCAAACCGATCGTGAACGAAGTGTCTCTCTCTTTGCACCTAAGAAAAAAATTGCTCCCCTCTCTTTCAAAAGTTTTTTTTTTTTTAAATAGTTTTTGTGAGAACAAAATTTTTCTCTAAATTTTTTTCTGGTTAGGCTACTTCTTTTGGATGCCGGACTACTTTCTGTATGCATCGAGTGACCTCATATGTTCGTATGAAACAAATCATTGTGGAATCAAAGAATATTCAGGCATTTGAGTTCTTATGGAATAATACAATGTAATTCCAAATAACTCTTAGGCTATGAATTATATGTATGGTTCGTAAAAAATACATAATTATGTATGAGTTATGTGATATAAGATAAAATTTAGTTTATTATTTATTAGCCAATTGATCTAAAAAAATCAACCTTTGCACGTATTTATATTTTAATCTAAATTTTTTTAATTTTAATTTAATTGATCTAATTTTTGCATTTTAGTATAATTTTAACTTATCTGTAAATTTTTAAATTTGATAATCAATATGGCAATTTAATAGTCTAGCGCACATTTGTATTTTAATCCAAAATTTTTAATTTTGATTTAATTGGTTCAATATTTGTATTTTGGCATAATTTTAATCAATTTGTAAATTTATAAATTTGATAACCTATGTGTTAATTTGATAGTTTAGCCGGCATGTCACGTGTATTATTATTATTTTTTTATATATAAATTAATGACCAAATGACTGAAAAAGGCCCAACATTTTATATTATTTTGTGTTTTAATCTAAATATTTAAATTTTGATTTAATTGGCCCAATGTTTGTATTTGTGTGTAATTTTAGTCAATTTTTAAAAATTAAAATATAAGAGTTAAAGATAAAATGTTAAATATAATATTTTATTATTTTTTAAATATAAATTAATTCTATATAAAAAATAATATTAATTCATATTCAACTATAATTAAATAATATATTTAATTTTAAAAATAATAATAATTTAATTATTAAATATGTATGGATAGTTTTAATTAGGTAGATTTTATTTTGTATTAATAATTATAAAAATTTTATAATAAATATATTATTTTTAATTATTTTATATAAATTATTATTTTAAATTAAATAATATGTTAATATAAAATATTTATAATTATTACTGTAAAATACAATTTATTATCATTGAAAACGTAAATTACATATTTAATAATTAGATTATTTATCTTTAATTTCAATTTTGAAAATTGATTAAAATTACACTCAAATAT
Source organism: Manihot esculenta (assembly GCF_001659605.2). Taxonomy (NCBI): domain Eukaryota; kingdom Viridiplantae; phylum Streptophyta; class Magnoliopsida; order Malpighiales; family Euphorbiaceae; genus Manihot; species Manihot esculenta. Next base: position 17,081,864 of record NC_035169.2, on the reverse strand, counting down.
AAAAATTGAATCAATTTATTTAAAATTTAAATATTTGAATTAAAATGTAAAATGATATAAATATTAAATTTTTTAATCAATTAATTAATTAAAAAATAATTATAACAATACACATACCATACCAATTAAACTATCAAATTTAAAAATTTATAAATTGGCTAAAATTATACTAAAATGTAAAGATTAGATCAATTAAATTAAAATTAAAATATTAAAATTAAAATATAAATACGCATAACTGTTTGGCCTTTTTGAATCAATTAGCCTTATGTATTTATTTCGATTCTGAAAAATTTATGAATTTTTCAATAAATTAAATCCAACCTATTCATGGAATTGAAGTAGTTTCTCTTTTATTTGAAAGTTGAAAGAGCTTGTCTCATCCAAGGTTTCTAATAAATTCTAAAATTAAGATTTTAATAAGGCTTATTTACATGAATAATAAAAAAAAAATTCATTATTTTACAATTTAATTTAAAATTTTAAAAATTTATAAAATTGTCTAGCAAACTTTATTACAATTATATTCAAAATTTAAATTTAAATTGGGAAGAGACCGTTATAAAATAATGTTGATTATTTTATTTATATATATATATATATTTTAATGGAAATTAGAGAAATAGAACGAGATCTCAAATTTACTCAGATGTACTTAGCTCTGTGCTATTTTATTATATTTATATATCACATAAATAAATAATATTAATAAAAAAATTAAAATTTTTAGCTATTTTATAATTTAATCCAAAATTTAAAATTTAAATTAATTCAACTCAAAATTACTAAATTTATTTATTTTCATTGTAATTGATATAAAAAAATAATAATTTTTAACTTTTTTCTATTTGCCACCAGTTTAAATAAAAATTGCAATAAGTCTCTTATTTATTAATTTTTTATTTTTTAAATATTTTATTAAGTATTCATTATAATAAATTTCACTGTATTTATTATAAAAAAATAATGTCAATATAATAAAACATAGAAATTATAGTATTAATATTAATCTTCTATTACGGTATAATAATATAAGCCAACATTTAAAAATATAAGCAGAAAAAATTAAAACTAAAAAAAAATTAAGAGAATCAGAATTAAAAATAGAAAAAAGTCATATTATAATTTCTTCATCAAACATATAGAAATTAAGTATAATAATAAATTCTTAGAAATTTAGTTGTAAATGAGAATAAATTAAGATGTTTTGAGTTGAGTTATATTAATTTTTATAATTTTAAATTAAATTATAAAATAGTTAAAACTTTTAGATTTTGTATATCAATAGTATTCATTTACATTACATATTAATATTATAAAAGTTTTACATTTTTTATCTAATAATATTTATTTACATAATACTAAAAATTTTAAATTTTTTATATTAATAATATTTATTTGCATGATAGGTAAGTATTACAAATAATTCATATATTTTTCTACATCAGTAATATACAAACTTTTCAATTCAAATTTAAATTTTAGATATAATTATAACAAAATTTATAATTTTAAATATTTTATAAATTTTTAAGTTTTGAATTAAATTACAAAATAATAAAAAATTTTAAATTTCTCACGTAAATAACTTTTCTTATTATCGACCCAAAAAAGCATTATGCTTGTACCTATTTATATTTATATTTATATTTTAATTTTAATTTTAATTTAATGGGCTCAACCTTATATTTTAATACAATTTTAAATGATTTATATATTTTTAAATTTAATAATTTATGTTACAATTTAATAATTTAATTGATATGTCACCGTGTATTATTATTATTATTTTATAATTAGTCGATTGTCTAACATAAACATAATATTTATATCATTTTATATTTTAATTTGAACATTTAAATTTTAAATAAATTAAATTAATATTTATATTTAGATATAATTTTATCAATTTTTAAAATTAAAATTAAAAATAAATAACCTAATAATTAAATATATAGTTGACATTTTCAATAATAAATTTTATTTTATAATAATAATTATAAATATTTTATAATAAATCTATTATTTAATTCAAAATAATAATGTATATAAAATAATTAAAAATAATATACTATTATAAAATCTTTATAATTTAATGCAAATAAAATATTACTGTTGGAAGTTTTCGATGCATATTAAATTATTTTATCTTTAAAACTAAATATATCATTTAATTATAAGTAAGTGTAAATTAATATTATTTATATATATATAATTAGTTTATATTTAAAAAAATAATAAAATATTATATTTATTATTTTATCTGAATTCTTATATTTTAATTTTTAAAAATTGAATAAATTTATATTTAAATATAAATATTTGGCCAATTAATCTAAAATTTAAATATTTAAATTAAAATATAAAATAATATAGATATTAAAATTTTTTAATTATTTGATAATTAATTTATATAAATAATGATAATAATAATAATACACTCTACATTATAATTAAACTATTAAATTATCATATAAATTATTAAAATTTAAAAATTTAAGTATATTAAAATATAAAAATTAAATTAATTAAATTAAAATCAAAAAATTAAAAAATTAAAAAATTAAAAAATCAAAATTAAAATATAAATACACATACTTTGACCTAATAACAAACATATTACAAAAGTTGCTTGTAATTAAAAGAAAATGGCAGAAAAGGTTTTGCCACGTGTCCCATTAGTTGTTAATAACTAGAGGTCTCCACGAAGACTGTCACCATCATCAACATTGAATTATTGATAAAAAACAAAACAAGGAAGAAAATAGAGCAGTGGACGACGTGTCATTTAGTGTTAGAGGATGACAAGGAACTTGGTACAAGTCAAATGAGGAAAATTTTTATTCATATTTAAATGTATAAATTAATTTATATATTTAATTAGTAAAAAATTAAAATTTTATATTAATATATAAATTTAATTATATTTTATATTAGGTATCAAAATTATATATTTTTTTAACAGTAAATAAAAAAATCTTTATTATTGAGAATGAATTCAATTATATTGAAAATGCAATAAAAAATTATGTTCTAGTGATGAAAATTAACATGCAACAAAATCTTTTTAGCATGAGCGTGAACACTTTCATCCGCAAGTCTCTTGATGTGAAGGAATTAGCTTGATGAAAAAAGCTTTTGATGGTAGCGATAATCAACCCAATGAATAAGCGTAGCACAGGAAAAATTTCCTATCGAATGAAATATTTTATTCGCTGAGATCATGCCACGTATGCATGACATATATAGCGTCGTCAACGAATCTGTCGGTTCGGCCTGAGAAAGTTGCCGTGCCGTGCAGTGCACTTAATTTGAAATATTTATACTAAAAAATAAAATAAAAATTATTTAATTGAATAATTATTAATAATATAATATTTTTTTATTTTACATGTATAAAAATAGAGAAGAAGGGAATAATAAAATTATTTATATTTGTATTTATTATAAATTATTTTTATTGTAATTGATTATAAAAATAATATATAAAATTACTATTATTTAAATTAAATTATAAAATATAATAAAGTTCTCCATTGTAATTTTTATAAAGTCTAGATATATCAATGATATCACAGTTAATACTAAAACTCTCTCTTCTTTTACATCAATATTAGTTGTAATAATTAATGAAATTTTAAAAAATAAAAATAGATTGATTTTTGGGAGAAAATCATGACTTCTTAACATTAATATATGAGAGAAGAAATTGAAAAGTAATTTGTGCATAAAGTAAAAAACTCAAATATTATTTAAAAAGACAAAAAAATTTTGAGGAGTTAGTGGTCATTACAATTGATAGACTATCAACTTATGTTATTTATTTCATCAATCTTTTCACAAATATAATAACGCTCCTATGTGAATAACATACATTACATGTAAAAACAATAAAAATGATTTTTAGCTTTTGCCGAGTGAAAAAATTAAATTAGTTGAAAAAATATTATTATTTAATTTAATTTAATTTAATTTAATTTAATAGGGTAGAATTGTTTCATATTTCAATATAAACTCTATTTTATAAAAAATAATGTTATCAAATAAAATACATAACTTTATTATTAAAAAAATGCTTATATAAATTAAACTCAATATATAATAAAAAACGTATTTTTATTTTAAAAATTAAAAAAAAAATATTTTTTTCACCATTTATCTTATTACACTACTTTAAATAATATAAAATTAAAAAATGATATTCTTTTAACTTTAATAATTTTATGTATTTTTTAAAAATTTAAATTACTAAATTTGATTCATTTAAACATAATATAATAAAAAATTAAATATATTTTTCATAACACGTCATTAATGTGTTGATAAAATAATATTTAGAATCAAAAATATTTTAAAATAATATTGAAGAATATAAATCCTGGATTTTTATAATATTGAGACATCCACAATCGATAAATTACCATATACATTTCAAATTTTTGATCTTTAAAATTTTAATTTTAATACGTAATTATTTTTAAAATTATTCATTCATTATTTAATTTAATTTTATATATTATTTTTATTATTAAGATATAAATATCTCGCTTAACTAATTTCTAATTTCTTTATATAATTAAAATTATTTGTTAAACTATTTAAATTTAGAGAAATAAAATTTATATTTTATAAATAAAAGTGTTTTATGAAAAATATTTTATTCATTAATGAGTTTCATGAACTATTTAAATATAAAAAATAATTTAATTTTAAAAGATATAAATTTAATAGGTAATAAATTAGATAATTTAAATTTAAAAATAAATGAAGTATTATTTTTACGTTAGATTATTTACATTTAAAAAATAAAATAAAAATATTATTTCTATAGCTAACGGATTAGATAATTTAATTTAAAAAATAAATTTATAGTAAATGTTATATTAAATTGTTATGTTACTTTACCATTATTTTTTTATGAATTTATATATTATAATTATAGTGAAAAGAGTTTTTCCTACTATAAATTTTATTAAAAATTAATTTTATAATAGAATGAAAAATAAATAAGAAAAAAATATTATTAAAAGTCGATTTAATAATAGAATGAGAGATCGATGGTTGATCGTTGACTTAAAACATATATTTGTAAATATAAAAAATAAATTGTTATTAATATACTTTAATAAATAAAAAAATAGATAAATGGTAATTTAATTATAATATTTTATTTAAAAATCTTTTGAATATATATTTATTTTATGTGTTTTATTTTTATTGTTAATTCATTAAAATTGGGCTTCTCAATAAAATTTCTAGATCCGTTACTAGCTCGTGCTACGGAAATACAGGCGAATACTACACACGAAAATGGAAAGGGAGATCTGAGAAAATTTTGAAAAAAGATTCACGCAAGGCATTGTACCATGAAGTTATGACCTAAAGCGGTTCATCACCATGCTCCAACAAGAGTGATCTTTTCTCTTAGTATTATGGTAACTGAAGGCCATGTGGGAGAACTTTAAAAACTCAACCCAGCACCAGTATGCATATATAATTGTGTTTGTGATGCAACAAAACAGATACAGACCATGCATGAAGAAGAAAATGTATTTGATTTCTTGATAGGGCCTGACGAGGAATATAATATTGTACGATTATAAATATTGAGCATTCATTCTCTACCAAACCTTGGGAGAGCATATGCCATTGCAGTGCAAGAAGAAAAACAATTATCAATCACTGCAAATCAAAGTCCTAGTATCGAGGCAGCTGCTCTATTAACTAAAAGAGTTGAGCAGAGACCAAAAAAGAATTTTGCTTTAAAGTGATTGGATATCCAGCTGATTAGCCCAATCTAAAAGGAAAAATAGAAAACAGGGAAAACAGAATGAATAACAGATCATTGGACATTTAGCACTGACAGGAGTGGCTCCTGCTGTAACTCAAGGTAACAGTGACTCAATTCTTCAAGGTCTGACATCAACCTTGTTAGAAAATAAGACAAAATAATGAAATCTAAGTCATGTTGAATACGGTCCTTAAGGATTTATTTTGTGATCTCTTGTGATTAAACAAGTTCTTCTGGGATTTAATTCCCAGGATGAAAACAACAAGAATTTATCTCTGATTTATAACTCAGCAGATAACACAGAGGAAATAAAGAATAAAGTAGAAAAAAAATGGAAGTCACTATCTTTGTAAAGACGAAATCTATATATTGTGGAAAAACTGACCGCTATATATGGTTATAAAATTCTTGAAATAAAATCATAACGGTCATATTTAATATTATATTTAAATCTCATAAATAAAATATTTAATGACCATAAAATCTTTGATTACCATAAAATCTTCAACGACCATAAAATCTCTAATTACCATGAAATCTTCAACGACTATAAAATCTTTAATGACCATAAAATTGTTTTGAAATCTAAACTAATTTTATAACAATCCCCAACAGATTTCAAAAGATTTTCATTGTTGGATTTAGAAATTTAGTGTATATGTTTCGAATCTGGCGTCTTTTAGACTATGAACCAGACTTAGATTAATAAGACTTAACATGCAGAGTAATTGGTGAAACTTTTGTTTCTATGAACCAAAACTCTTTTTTGTATGTTAACTTCTCATCAATCTCATAACACTCTACAGATCTTGTTGTCAACGCCGTTTTGCACTAATAGGCCATGCGCGCGCCTGGTAGTTCAGTGCTCTAGAGATTATGTCACAATCTCATAGAAGCGGCCCCACTGCACACTTATATAGGTAATATCATCAAGTGTATACTGCAATTTATACACTACCCATAAGGGATATGAATATCACAATCTCATAGAAGCGGCCCCACTGCACACTTATATAGGTAATATCATCAAGTGTATACTGCAATTTATACACTACCCATAAGGGATATGAATATCATTAAGAGCTTTCATCTCATTCTCTCATTAATGCAGTATAGTACTTCTCACACCATAGAAATAGACAACAATAAATAGTGCTATCAGAACTAACAGGTGACTTGTTATTACCCATATGAACCTTTTTCATGGGATCTCCAATCATAAAGGTTGGGTTTCCATCACTGTTAATTTCAAATTGGCTCAAGTCCCATTCCTCTCGATGTTTCATCTATTAGTTTTCTCCCTAAAGGTTTAGTCAGAGAATCGGCCAAATTCACTTCTGACTTCACATAATCAATGGAAATAGTTCCATCTTTCAGCAGCTGCTTAACAACATTATGTCTCAGATGAATATGTCTATTCTTACCATTGAAAGTTTTATTCTTTATAATGACTATTGCCACTTAGCAATCACAACGCATTGATACAGATGGTGTTGATGAAAAATTCACTAAATGCAACAGACTCCCAATGATCTGTTCATATTCAGATTGAGCAATAGAGTCACCTCTAATTTTCTTTAATTGACAATTAGGATCATAAGAGTTACTCACTGGTTTGACATTAAAATGTTCAAACTTCCTTAGAAGCTTCTCAACATAATGCTCTTGTGATAGCATTAGACTATCATTCTTCCTTATGATTTTAACTCCCAAAATTACGTTTGCCTCTCTCACATCTTTCATATCAAATTTAGAGACAATGAAAGCTTTTGATTTACAAACTATATCGTAACTTGTATCAAAAGTAAGCATATCATCCACATATAAGCAAATAATCACATATTTTATTTTCTATCCTTACTATATAAGGATAAGAAACACTTGTAAGAGGTAGCTTTTAATCAAAATTTTCAAAATTCTTTTCATGCCTTTGGCGTGTATTGTGTTGAGTGAGAGTGAGAATTTGCTTTCATCAATTGCACCAAGAATCTTGGCTAACTTATCAACTATTCGTTGTGGCGTTTGTCGGATTCTCATCTAAATCCTTCGATCATTAGTGTTTCAGCTTCTCTAAGTGTGGGGTGCCATAGGAGGTGGGTTTATCGAATCTTTGGATTTCATATCTACTTGTGCGTGTAGGTTTGAGGCTTGTGCCATAGGATTCTGCGTCAGTTGGTATTAGAGCCAAAGTGAGGTAAATTTTGATTTATCTTAAGATCTAGGGTTTTTGAGTTTTTCTTTTCTTCCTTGTTGATTTCGGTGAAAGCTTGTATATCCATGACTGCACCTTCTTGATTATTAATCATCACATAATCTCTTTTGAAAGAAAAATTCAAAATCCATAAAAAAAACAAAAAAATTCGCCTTTGCCTTATTTATCTTGATCTGGCCGAAATTGTTATATACTTTCTTTTTCACCTATATTGCCTTATCTATCTCAATTGATGGCTAAAATTTATGGGAATCAATTTTGAATTTTGAATTTTGAATTGGGTTGAATCCACATTAGGAGACAAAAGAAATTCTGCCTATTTCCTAAAGTGTACATTTAAGGCAATTGCATCTAAATTGATTTGATGTCAAATCCTTCTTTTAATGCCAGAATTTTCGTCCATGATGCTGAACTGAGTGAAATTAATTTTTTTTTTTAATTCTATTTGTGGGGTCTTGATACTTGCCTTTTTGGGTAGATTTAAATAGATCCATATTTAATTTATTTCAAAGTGAATTAAATTCAAACTTTTGTCCAGGTTCATTTTTATTTGAATTCTAAGTTTTTCTTTTTTGATTTAAGCTTGTTTTTCCTTCCTTGACATTGCTGGAGTATTGTTTGCTTGTGTCTATACTATAGGTGATATTTTTCAAGTAGCACAAAACTTAGTTCTTGTGTTACTTTCCAAATTGTCAGTGTCTTCTTTCTAGTTTTGCGTGTTTCCTTCTTTCTTTAGGTTTTCTTCTTTGTTTCATTAAATGCACCTTGTGGTTGGTTGGTTGACCTTAGTTTCTGAAGTGCAATTGAAAAATCAGCAAAAGAGTGGTAAGAGTGCAAACACTTGAGTTCTTTTATTTCTAACACCATATTTGCTAGTTCTCTTTGTTTTTTTATTGATTTAAGGCAGGATAAGTAAAAATAAAAATGTGGTGATAGTGATGATGAAAGTGAATGGAACATGGCTAGTGATTATAAGTTCTTCAAAAAGTCAGTCAGTGGTGAGTTTAGAAGGTTTTATAAGACTCTTGAGAGGTTGACTGAAACTATGGAGAGTTTGAATGTCTCACAAGCTTCCACTTCTACAAGAATACCTCAAAGAACTCTTAATTGCAATAATGATTGTGATTATTCGAATGTGTTTGTTGATAATGTGTTGCTTGCTAAACATGGTGAGATGCTTGTTGCTAGGCGTTCTCTGAATATGCAGGTTAAGGAAGAAAGCCTAGAACAACGGGAAAACATATTCACACTAGATGTTTGGTTAGTGGAAAAGTGTGTACTCTCATTATTGATGGAGGTAGTTGCACAAATGTAGCTAGTGTGTATATGGTGGAGAAATTGGACTTGACTTCTATTAAACACCCTAAGCCATACATATTGCAATGGTTGAACGATTGTGGTGAGGTTAGGGTTACACGCTAGGTGGTTATACCATTTTCTATTGGTAGGTACAAGGATGAGATCTTATGTGATGTAGTACCTATGCAAGCAAGCCATATATTATTGGGTAGGCCGTGGCAATATGATAGAAAGGTGCAACATGATGTGTTCAATAACAAGTACTCTTTCACTCATGAAGGATAGAAGGTTATACTCGCTCCTTTATCACCTCAAGAGGTATATGCTGATCAAATAAAGATGTTGGAAAGGGAGAGCGAGGCTTCGGCCTTGGCTACAAAGGGGAGTGAGAGCTTAAGTTCTGCAAAAAAAATGAGAGAAAAGAGTGAGTTTGAGGGTAAAAAGGCTAAAAAAGAATCAAGTCTAGTTCAAGGAGGGAAGACAGAGAAAGAAAAGGAGAAACAATAGGCTAAAGTTTCAATCTCAACTTCCATAGAGATTGAAATTGAAGAAGAAGTTGTAATGCATGAAGTTAATATAGTTGTCACTGAAAATCCCATCAATGAGCTTATAGAAGAGGTTGTGAATGATGGTAGACATGGGAAACACATGATTGATGAGGTGGAGATCAATGAGCTTATAAAAGAGGTTGTAAATGATGGTGGAGATGGAAAACACATGATTGATAAGGTGGAGGAGGTGAATGAGGCTGTTTTGGAAGTTGTAGAAGAAAATGGGTCACATCCACAGGATCTTTCTATGAATAATTTTTTTATGCCTACTTCATTTGTTCTTGATGTGCAGGTTGTTGATGAAAACATCCATGATGAAAGTTTTATGCTATTTCCACCTATTCAAGAGGAGGTCTTTGAAGATGCATTGGTTCCTAAAGCTTCCTTTCCTGACATAAATATTAGCAAGATTCGAGGACGAATCTTGCTAATATTTGAGGGAATGATACGGATCCAATAGGGCAAATTTCTAACCTTAGTGTGGAGCAAACTTATCTTATTCAAATGGATCTAAAAGGAGTTCAAAGTCATATTCATATGATCCATATACATTTAGGGCGTGCTTCAACTTATATGGGGCAGATTTGGTGCAACACTTGCAATCATAGGCTTAGGGAGCCTAATCAAACCTATGGGCTAAAACTACACAAAAAAACCTAAAGTGAAGATCAATAAAGCCTTTTGTGAAGATTCAGCTTTATTATGATGGGCTTGCTATGTTGTATTTTTTAAATACTTATTTTATTTTAGCTTTGTTTGATCTTGTATTCTGGCCATATTTTATCTTTTAAGTTTTAGAGTGTTGGGCCATATTTTGGGCTTATATTTTAATACTTATATGTTTGATGTGTTATTTTAGAGTGTGATTGGGTTTGGGTCTTCTGTGTGGTTTTGCCAAGCCTCAGAAGAGTGTCTTAGGGCAAAAGAGTGGTAAGAGTGCAAACACTTGAGTACTTTTATTTCTAACATCATATTTGCTAGTTCTCTTTGTTCTTTATTAATTTAAGGCAGGATGAGTAAATATAAAAATGTAGGGGATAGTGATGATGAAAGTGAATGGGACATGGCTAGTGATTATAAACTCTTCAAAAAGTCAGTTAGTTGTGAGTTTAAAAGGATTTATAAAACTCTTGAGAGATCAATTGAAACTATGGAGAATTTGAATGTCTCACAAGCTTCCACTTCTACAAGAATACCTCAAAGAACTCTTAATTGCAATAATGACTGTGATGATTCGGATGTGTTTGTTGATAATGTGTTGCTTGCCTAATACGGTGAGATGCTTGTTGCTAGGCATACTCTGAATATGCAGGTTAAGGAAGAAAGCCTAAAACAACGGAAAAATATATTTCACACTAGGTGTTTGGTTAACGGAAAAGTGTGTACTCTCATTATTGATGGAGGTAGTTGCACAAATGTGGCTAATGTGTATATAGTGAAGAAATTGGGCTTGGCTTTTATTAAACACCCTAAGCCATAGAGATTGCAATGGTTGAATGATTGTGGTGAGATTAGGTTTACACGCCAGGTGGTTATACCATTTTCTATTGGTAGGTACAAGGATGAGAACTTGTGTGATGTGGTACCTATACAGGCAAGCCATATGTCGTTGGGTAGGCCATGGAAATATGATAGAAAGGTGCAACATGATGGGTTCAATAACAAGTACTCCTTTACTCATGAAGGACAGAAGGTTATACTCGCTCCTTTATCACCTCAAGAGGTATATGCTAATCAAATAAAGATGCTGGAGAGGGAGAGGGAGGCTTCGGCCTTGGCTACAAAGGGGAGTGAGAGCTTGAGTTATGCAGAAAAAATGAGAGAAAAGAGTGAGTTTGAGGGTAAAGAGACTGGAAAATAATCAAGACTAGTTTAAGGAGGGAAGATGGAGAAAGAAAAGGAGAAAGAAGAGCCTAAAGTTCCAATCTCAACTTCCATAGAGATTGAAATTGAAGAGAAAGTTGTAATGTATGAATCTAATGTAGTTGTTGTTGAAAATTCCATCAATGAGCTTATAGAAGAAGTTGTGAATGATGGTGGACATGGGGAGCACGTGATTGATGAGGTGGAGGAGGCGAATGAAACTGCTTTGGAAGTTATAGAGAATAATAGGTCACATCCACAGGATCTTTCTATGACTAATATTTTTATACCTAGTTCATTTGTTCTTGATGTGTAGGTTGTTGATGAAAGCATCCATGATGAAAACATCCATGATGAAAACATCCATGATGAAAACATCCATGATGAAAGTTTTATGCTATTTCCACCTATTCAAGAGGAGGTCTTTGAAGATACATGGGTTCCTAAAGCTTCCCTTCTTGATATAAATATCAGCAAGATTCGAGGACGAATCTTTTCTAAAGAATGAGGGAATGATACGGATCCAATAGCGCAAATTTTTAATAATGGTGTGGAGCAAACTTATATCATTCAAATGGATCTAAAAGGAGTTCAAAATCATATTCATATGATCCATATATATTTGGGGCGTGCTTCAACTTATATGGGGCAGATTTGGTGCAACACTTACAATCATAGGCTTAGGGAGCCTAATCAAACCTATGGCCTAAAACTATATAAAGGGAAGCCTAAAGTGAAGATCAAGAAAGACTTTTGTGAAGATTCAGCTTTGTTATGATGGGCTTGCTATGTTTTATTATTTAAACACTTGTTTTATTTTAGCTTTGTTTGGGCTTGTATTTTGGCCATATTTAATCTTTTAAGTTTTAGAGTGTTGGGCCATGTTTTGGGCTTATGTTTTAATACTTATGTGTTTGATGTGTTATTTTAGAGTGTGATTGGACTTGGGTCTTATGTGTGGTTCGGCCAAGCCTCAGAAGAGTGTCTTAGAGTTTTATTTTCTATCCTTACTATATAAGGATAAGAAACACTTGTAAGAGGTAGCTTTTAATCAAAATTTTCAGAATTCTTTTCATACCTTTGGCGTGTATTGCATTAAGTGAGAGTAAGGATTTGCTTTCATCAATTGCACCAAGAATCTTGGCTAACTTATCAACTATTCATTGTGGCGTTTGTCGGATTCTCATCTAAATCTTTTGACCATTAGTGTTTCAGCTTCTCTAAGTATGGGGTGCCATAGGAGGTGAGTTTATCGAATCTTTGGATTCCATATCTATTTGTGCGTGTGGATTTGAGGCTTGTGCCATAGGGTTCTGCATCACACACCCAACCAATACATTTTCTTCCCTTCTGATAGTGCCCTGACTCTCCAAGGATATTGTGATGCTGACTGGGCCAGTTGTCTAACAACACAACGGCCAACTATCCAATACATTATCTTCCTTGGGCATTCCCTTATTTCATGGCGCTTTATAAAGCAAACTATTATTTTTCGTTCTTCCGTTGAGGCAGAATATCATGCCATGGCTACCACCATAAATGAAATGGTTTGGCTCAAAGAGCTCTTACAAGACTTGCGAATCCCCTTCACCGTCCCAATTCCTTTATGTTGTGATAATCGTGCTATTCTTCACATTGCTGCCAACCCCAGTTTTCACGAGCACACAAAGCACATTGAGATCAACTGTCATTTTATACATCAACATATTCAATCTCACACTCTTCAACATCAGTCCATCTCCTCTCAGTATTAGTTAGTAGACATATTTATGAGCTCTAGGCCATAGCCGTTTCCATCGATTGCTATGCAAGTCGGGCATTTTCACTCTTTGTGCTCCAATTTGAGGGATAATATTGGAGGATATTTTTCTTATTTTGTACAAATCAATACACTTGATTATAGGAATCATGTAGAAATCAATATATTTAATTATAGGGAGCTTAGCATTATCATAGAACAAAATGATTTATTGCATTATTCTTGGCACTAGATTGATTCCTTACCTGTATATATAAGGCTATACATTTTTGTGTATGATCATCAGAAAATACTACTCCACTGTAAATTTCTTCATTTGTTTGCAAATCTTTCTGTTTTCATTTAATTTTATAAATGGATTATAATTTTTTTTGTTAATATGCTTGTCATTTAATTTTGCAAATGAATTATAAGTCTGTTTGTAAATCTGTTTGTATTCATTTAATTTTACAAATTATTTATACATTTATTTGTAAATTTTATATAATTTCTCACATTAAAAAATATTTTTTATGAGCCGAAGTAATTAAAATATTATTCTTAATTATTTTATATATATTATTTTAGATTAAATAATATGTCGGTTACTAAATATTCATAATTATTACTGAAAAAAAATTTTATTATGGTTAAAGGTTTCAACAATTGAGATGCTTACTTTTAATTTTAATTTTAAAAAATTAATCAAAATTACGATGAATGCAAATATTAAGCTTTTTTCAATTAATTGATAAAAACTAAATGAATAAGAATAATAATAATTAAGTTTAAAACGATAAATTATGATAAATTTTATTTGGATTTGAAATGAATTGGTTATTAATAATGCTAATTGGATTTGAGTTGGAATAGACTGATTTTCATGAATAATCTATCTGTTTATCTCCCTAACTTGATCAACAGAATGGCAATATATAATTTATTTTTCATATTTTAATTATATATGTTAATATTAGTAATAAAATGTTATTACGTAATGCTATCAATAATATTTGGTGAAAATAGGTATAACATTTTCAAATTTTTTTTATTGATTAGGGGAACATTAATTACAGAGTAATAACTAATTAAAGTAATTAGTTGTTAATGCGATAACTTTTATTATCAGAACTGAACTAATTGGTTTAGTTGATTTAAAAAAAAAATAATAATAAAAGTCAATTTCAATAGAAAATCATAACTGACTAGTCCGACTTATTCCTATTAAAAGAAAAAAAAGAAAAAGTATATAATTGATCCACGATAACTAATTGAATTATCATAATGACACGGGGCAACTAGCCTTGGATTTTACGGCAGACTTAGACCAGGACTAACTTTTATATTTTAATTATTATTTTTGAATATTTTGAGTATTTTTATAATTTTGCATATTAGAGTTTTATTTCTATTGTAAATAGCCTCCCTTGGCTATTAGGATTTTAGACTCCTATTAGAATTATGATTATTTTTGCATATTAGGATTTTATTTCTATTGTAAATAGCCTCCTTTGGCTATTAGGATTTTAGACTCCTATTAGAATTAGGATTATTTTGCATATTAGGATTTTATTTCTATTATAAATAGCCTCCCTTGGCTATTAGGAACTCACTTTTCAATCTTTAAGAAATTTCAGTAAGACTTTTAGTCTTTTATCATATCTTTTCCCTTATTTCGTCTTAGCCAAACGATATTGGTTAAAACTCCTGACGGAGTCTAAATAGTCCTACATCATATTGGTATCAGAGCAAAGTTCGACCATGGTAGATAACCAAGAGGCGCGACTTGCTGCGATTGAGGCATCTTTGGCAGAATTGAGGGAGATGATCGGACAATTGACCCTACAGCAGGGAATCCACCAACCCGCCGCCGCCGCCGCACACCCCCAGCCAGTCCCTAATCGTGTGGCCTCCAATCCTGAGGTCACTTATGTGGTGAAGAAAATCTTATGTTCAACAAAACAGGAGGATGAGACGCAAAGGAGGAAGATTTTCCAGGCAAAGTGTCGAGTAGGAGAGGCAATTTGCAGGCTAATCATAGATAGCTGCAGTTGTGAGAATTTGATAGCTAAGCAATTGGTGGAGAAATTGCAGTTGCCTACACAGCTGCACCCTTCGCCATACAAAGTCGGATGAATTAAGGAAGGTCCGACAATTGAGGTCAACAGAATCTGCAGCGTGCCTATCTCGATAGGTAAATCTTATACTGAACTTGTTAATTGTGATGTTGTGGATATGAATTGCTGTGGAATTTTGCTAGGTCGCCCTTGGCAGTTCGATGTTGATGTTTTGTATAAAGGGAAGGAGAACTCATACATGTTCACATGGAATCAAAAGAAGATTACTATCTTGCCTTCCGGTTCTGCGAAATATTCTAAAGTGGAAGAGAAGAATGTTGTTGCTATTTCTACGGGAGTGCAGAAGCTATCAGGCGCAGTTGAGAAATCTGGGGGCACACTGGCTTTATTGGTGAGAGAAAAAAGTAAAATGGAGGATGCACCACCTTTACCACCACCCGTCAAAGAGCTGTTGAAGGAGTTTCCTAAAATAGTGGAGGAATCATCAAAGCTTCCACCTCCGCGGGATATCCAACATCAGATTGATCTCATTCCTGGATCAAAATTACTGAATCTGCCTCATTACAAGATGAGTCCAAAGGAGAGTGAAATCCACCAAGACCAGGTGGAATTTGCTTACAACAGTATTGCAGCAAGCAACTTGGCAAAGCAGCACGTGGATGTTTTCAAACAGGTACAACAATACCTTGCAGAAGCCGATGACAAATATAAAGCTACAGCTGATAAATATAGGCGTTTCAAGTCCTTCAATGTCGGTGACCAAGTTATGGTGTATTTACCCAAGGAGCGTGGTGGAGGACAGAAAAAGCTTGACGCCAAGAAGATTGGTCTATTCTGAATCATTCAGAAGATCAATGACAATGCCTATGCTCTTGACCTCCCACATGAAATGAAAATTTCCAAGACGTTTAATGTGGCAGATCTATTTCAGTACTACCCTGCTGATAACAACTCGAGGACGAGTTCTTTACAAGTGGAAGGGAATGACACGGGACAACTAGTCTTGGATTTTACGGCAGACTTGGACCAGGGTTAACTTTTATATTTTAATTATTACTTTTGGATATTTTGGGTATTTTTATAATTTTGCATATTAGAGTTTTATTTCTATTGTAAATAGCCTCTCTTGGCTATTAGGATTTTAGACTCCTATTAGAATTAGGATTATTTTTGCATATTAGGATTTTATTTCTATTGTAAATAGCTTCCCTTGGCTATTAGGATTTTAGACTCCTATTAGGATTAGGATTATTTTGCATATTAGGATTTTATTTTTATTATAAATAGCCTCCCTTATTTATTAGGAACTCACTTTTCAATTTTTAAGAAATTTCAGTAAGACTTTTAGTCTTTTATCATATCTTTTCCCTTATTTTGTCTTAACCAAACGATATTGGTTAAAACTGCTGACGGAGTCTAAATAGTCCTGTATCACATAACATGGAGCCAATTCCGTTACTTGAAAAAATAAATTTCTTAGGAAGAGGACAAGCTTAACGTATGAAACAAGATCTTATCACCTAAACCTGTTAATTTGTCTTTTAATAAAATCAATATTAAATAATTATGTAAAATATATTACAGTCAATTGTTCTATTAATTAATTTCATATATATATTGTGCCATAAAATCTTAATATTTCAAAACCTAAAATTTCAATTCAAAATTTTATTAAATTTATCTTTTTGTAATTATTTATAAAAAATTATTAATACTTAAATTAAATATGAAATATATTATAATGAAGTCAAAAAGGCTCTTTTAAGCTCCCTATAGATTAAATAAAATAACCCATTAAGATAAACGCTTAAACTTTTTAAAATCCTAATAACGTTAGGCGGCAAATTAAAAAAAAAAAAATTAAACATTTACCCCTTAAAGTCATTTAAAACTTCATTAGATAAAATTTAATTTTAAAACTTTATGCTTATTTATATTTTTATAAATAAAAACTATTAATTTTATGAAATGAATAAAATATTATAAATAATTTTAATTTTAATTTTACTAAAAAAAATAAAATGAAAATACTTAACAAAAATATTTTTTTTCTTTTCTCATCCAACAAACACCCATCTTTAATTTTAATATCTCCTTTAAATTATGAGTTAATTGTCAAAAAAAATTTTATATTTTCTATTTTATTATAATTATACTCTATATCATTTTTTTCAATTAAATTTTTTAAAATTATTTTAATTATATATTATTGTTATTTGGAACATTAAAAATTAATAAAATTATTAGATCGCTTGATATATCGCTACGTCAATAAAATTGATAATACATTAATAATAATTTAAAAATTTAAACTATAATTGCAATAAAACTAAAATTAAAAGTGTATAATTTTTTTATAATTATTTATTTTATTAATAAAAATTTATTAATAAATTTTAGATGAATCATATGTTTTCACTATTTAATCAAGTCAGACAATCAAATCATAACTTTATCCATATATTATTAATTTTTTAAAAATTTATTCTAAATATTAGTATAATTTAGAATAAATATAGTTGATTAGTATTATGTTTAAGAGCTAAAATAATAATTTAAATAAAAAAATATTTTTAAAATATTTTTATTATTTTTGATATTTTTAAATTAAATCATATTAAATATTATTTTAAATTATTTTTTAATATTTTATAAATAATATATTTTATAATTTAGTATTATGTTTAAGAGCTAAAAGAATAATTTAGATAAAAAATATTTTTAAAAAATATTTTATTATTTTTGATATTTTTAAATTAAATCGTGTTAAATATTACTTTAAATTATTTTTTAATATTTTATAAATAATATATTTATAAGATTACGTTTTTAATGGTAGTTTTAAAAGTAACATTAAATAATGAGGTTATTTAATGGACAAATTTAAAGAAATTGTGTTGATAATGATTTTAGTTATAATAAGTAAGATAATCAAAATATAAAAATTTTTATATAAAATTATTTTTCATATGAATTTTTTCAGATGGATCAATTCAGTATATTTATTTATAAAATAAACATATTAATTTTAAATATCTCACATATTTCAACTTATGAAATATATAAACTAAAAATATTTAAAAATATTATTTAAAATATAATTAAAATATAACAATTATAATTACATTATAATTTTATTTGCATAATAATATAGTTTTATATATTTTATTTTTATTTGAAATTTAATTAAATTAACACTTAAAAATAAATAATTATTTTAATAAAATTATATTTAAATATAAATAATAATATTTAATTATAATCAATAAATTGACTGTAGGTATATTACTAACACTTACATCCCCTGAGTTTCTTTTCTAGAGGCAAAGTATGGAAAGGCACCACAACATCATCTCCTTGGAGCTCTGTTTTTTTTAAAAAAATTTTATCAAAGCATGAACAGCTTCTTTCCACACTTGCATCTGTAAGCCTTTGGGTAATGCTCTAAAAAAATACTAAAACCAAATTGAATCAGCACATGGAGAACTCTTTCCGCACTTGGATCTACATGTAGGTGGCGAAGAACTTGGTCAACCTCTTTCAAGCACCAATAGTTACCCAAATGCTCTTCTTCTTTCGCTGTTCCTCTTCGAAAACCCAAATCCATTATCCGCACAACAAATAAGCTAAGTAAGGCTTGAATAAGAGGTTATGACTCAGTTAGTGATGTGAAGTAGTTGATGATTGATTCAGATTCATAGGGAGAGAGTAGTAACTGAGGAAGATAGAGGGAAAAATCCTTCTTCCACTTATATAAAAGGTACTGTAATTCTTTTGACCAACTTAAAAAAATCAAGACTAAGGGTGAGTTTAACTGAAATATTAATAGCAGGGGCCAATCTGATAATTTTTAAAATATAATGATTAAATTGTAATTTTAAAGAGATAAAAGATTACTCTCGTTAAATTAGAAAGAATAAACTCTAATTTATCTTTTTTTTAAGTTGATGGATACACCCATAATTAGTTTGCAATATTATATAGAAAGATTAGGTGAACTGACAAGACTTTAATATATTGAAAATAGCTACTCATCTTCTTCCTTCTTGTAGTTGTCGTCCTAATGTAATCCACATATATAGTAATTAAATCCTTCCCACGCGGTGTCGCCGCCCTCGCTTAGCCTCCTCTACTAAGCAACCCTTCGCCTTTCTTCCGTATTTATATTTCCTGCTTACACCTCGCAAACTCCCATCTCATCCCCTTCTTCTTCCTCCTCGGTGATATTCTCAAGAGCCTTTCTTCCAAATCAAGATGAGTCAAAATCAAGCCACTGGTATATATACTCTATTCCATGTGTTATCTGAATTTGTTTATTGAATTTCAGAAATATATGTTTAATACATGATTATTAATAATATACATGATATGATTTTTCAGAAAATTCTTAATATTTTTACCTTCTCTTTTGGTTTTTCTTTTTTTTTGGGATACTGTTGAATTGGCAGCAGCATACCCTCCAGCAGCTGATGCATATGCAGCGCCACCACCGGCTGGTTACCCAACCAAAGATGGTGATACGCACACCCAACACCCTGTTCCTTTGAAAACTAAATCTAAGGGCGATGGCTTCTGGAAAGGATGGTAATTAATTTTCCCCTCTCCCTCTCTTCCCTGATTTCCAATTTAAATTTCATTAATTGCAGAAGATCCCATAATACTTATGATCTCGAATTTTGGTAACTAATTTAAAATTATTTTAAAAACTTTTCTATTTTAGTCTGATAAATAATTTCGAGACCTTAATTAAAATTGAAGAATCTTTTTACTGTAGTTCAAGTCCCTCAGTGTTTACATACCCTTTTCATACTTTGTTTAAAAATGAAATAGAAATGCTCTTCTCTTGTAAAATATATTTTTTAAAAAATTAAAGAAGTTGATATAGAATTTATTTGTTTTTGCAGTTGTGCGGCCCTATGTTGTTGCTGTGTGTTGGACGCCTGCTTCTGATGAATCCGAGAGTTGTATTTCATTGTTAATCATTAGTCATTACATTAGCTTAGCTTAGCTTGGCTTAGAAGAATAAGACTATGGTCTATGGGTGTTAATTAATTATTATACACATTTCTATCTTCATGTAATATAATGAATTCTTTAATTTTCTTTCTTTTAAACGGCTTGCCTAATTGATTTTTTTACCTCTTTTTCTTTTTATTTCCGATTAATCACTAATATTTATACAACCTTTTATAAACAATATTAGTTTAAGGTAATTAATTCCTATTAAAATGGATCTAAGTAATATATGATGAAATTTAGTATGGGTTCATTTGAGTTAAACTTAGATTTTATGTGTAGTTTAATATTACCTAATGTGTGTGAGAGGAAATACTTATAGGAATTTAAAAAATAAAATTTATATATTTTATAGAAATATTAATTTTTAAAATAAGATTTATATTTAAATATTGTTCAGATGATGCTACTCAAATTTCAAATGAGTCTTATTTGAATATTTTTAATTAAGTGAGAATATTTTACCCATACCCTCTCTTAAAAATCAAGTTAAATGTTCAAAGCAGTAAAAATGTACATTTTTTTATTTATGGATATCAAAATAAATATTTAATTATTAGCTAATAAAATCATCTTTGATTTTATTTTGAGAAAAAAAAAAAAGCATTTACACATTTCTTTTGTACTTAATTATAAAATTAGGAGAAATCATTTCACGTTTTTAATTCAAATCTTTTAATCTAATATTTTGTTTGCTAAATCTTTTGATAAAAGAATCAAAAGATTTATCCTAATTTTTTGAAACTATAAAATATTATTGTAATTAAATTTTTTTAACATATTCTTTCATTTTCTTAAATTAAGATGACTTCATTATTATTATTATGATTAACTTTTAAATTATATTTTAAAATCATCGATATACTAAAATTTTTAATTAAATTTAATAATATATTAATTAATGGACTTTTAATACAATAAATAAATTTAAGAGATTTTAAATTTTATTTTTTAAATTTCTAATTAAAAAATATAGTGTTTATTAAAATATGTTTTTATATAATCACGCTTATATTTTCAGTTGAAACATCAAATACTATTTATTTATAATAAATAAAATATAATTATTAATTAATATTTTTTTATCCACATCATTCCTGAGCCTATATTTTTTGCGATCATATCTGGGCAAACTCCAAACGCAATATTTAAAATTCAAAAAAGGATTCAAATAGAATGTGCACATAATATGATGATGATAATGATAACGTATATAATCTTTTCCCCAATTCAAAAATCCCCTATTTAAAAAAGATTATCAAAACTCCCAGAGAGGCAAATGTACTGCCTCTTCAGTCTTGTGGGCATGCAAGTGAGGCAATTAACAGGAGGGAGAAAAGTCATATCGACTCCATAATAAATTATGAGGCTCTATGCTATTCTTCTGCAATTTAAATATGCAGAAAAAATGGTTCTCCTGTGTCTTTCCTTCACATTTTTAACTCAAAAAGTAGTTAATCCACATTAATCTTTATATGTTCATTGAGCTGTAATCACAACTCGTCATGAACCTCAGCTTCTGTGTTGGCTTTTTCTTTATCTGTTGATTTGTCACTTGAATCTGCTGTTGGTTTGTCATTTGCAGGATTCTCAGATGTAGAATTTGAGTTGTTCGAATTCTCCTCATCAGTGTTAGTTTCATTCTCCTTAGGCTTTTCAACCTTGGGCTTTGGCTTAGGAATTTTGTTAACAGCAGCAACCTTCAAAAAAATAAAAAACAAGATAAATTGGAACTTGCGAACACATCCTCTTTTCATTCTTATCAAGAATGAGAATTGCACTAATAATTGAATACCTCATCTTGAAGATTAAACACCTTCAGGTATACTTCTTCTGATGTGAATGCAGGTTTGTCAAATCCTGACATCCTATTGAAGAAAAGATGAAGTGGAAAAAGAAAAATGTCAATTACATTGTAAACAACCAACAATTGGAATCATATTTACATGAACTGAGACGTCCAAGCACCAGGCTGGAAAATAATCAACAGAACCTCATTATTATACCCAAAAGTAACCAAACTCTATCATGAAGTCTTAAAATGCACCAAGAATACGGACACAATTCACTGAACATTCAAAATTATGTAGACCACTTGCCATGCTCAATCAAAGCATGAGAAAGTAAGAATAAAACCAAAATCAAAATCACAATAGGTACAAGAGAAGCAAGATAAAATGCAGCCGCCATTGATGCACCACCAGACCATTTAAATCATGCCACAAACTAAACTCAAAATTCATGAATTGACATCACATTGTGACCCAACAAAGGACTCCAGGCAAACATAAGAGTTCCCCTAGTTAAAAACAATACACATTCAAGATATTGGAGATCAGAATATGTCTCCCCAACTCGTGTCTGACTAAAATAGTACTACTCTACTATGAGTCCACAAACTCATCCACTCCCGTGATCCCTTCCAATTTTGAAAATTTATCTACACGTGCGGTGAGAGAATCCCGCAAACCAGTGACATCAACAAGAAAATGATACCCCCACTGAATTTATTGACTTGAAAAATCAATGTTGTAATTCTTTCTCTTATAAGAACATCAGGATCCAAGTCCTTCAACTATCTTACACCACACAACCTCCCAGACGGGCTGAGAATGTCCAACCCCCTATTATGTCCTGTCTTTCCATAACCATGTACTAACATATGTACCAAGCACAAAAATGGAAAAGATATTCTCTTAATGAAGGCTCATGGCCAGCTTAAGAAAACTGTCTTTACTATACCAAACAGGACGCACAGCATATTAAGCAACCCATGCAGACATCACTTATTTATCTCTAGTTTTCTTCTTTCCACAATCTTTTACTCTCTTACCAACCTAATAAGGGTTAGGATCTGCTTCCCAATTTTGATACAAGAATGAAAATTCAATCTAATTAGAAATGACAGTAAGAGGAGAGATCCAAGGTAGAATGGTGTAGTTATGTGAGAAATATGGAGCTTGCAAGTACACCGTATGGTGGTCTGAAACCAGAAGGCAATTGAGATCCCTTCGGCCTGCCAGAAGGAGGCATTGATGATGAGTATATGGAGAAGCACCTCAATTCAGTTCAATAACCCCATGGTTTGTGAACAGCACAAATATGCTGGACTGGAAAAGCAGTTGACAAAGAGCCCTTCGAACTTCCCCAGACTTTCACATTAAGATGCATACAAGATTTCCTTGATTGTGAATAAGGTTTAGAGACCTATTTGAGTTGAAAACTGGAAATCAGTGCTTAAATTGACAGGAGTTATTCGAGGTGGAAAAGATTGAAGAATCAGCAGACTACAAGGGAAGCTGATGTTAGTATTTGGAAATTGATATGGCCAGTTGAGAAAACAATTCTCCCAACTAATTGTATGATGAGTTTTGTTATAGAAAAGGATTGATGAGAGAACTAGTCAACAAGTTAAATTTGTCAACGGATCATGTCATTCATGTCATCAGTTTGCTAGTAGTCTAAAGAGATTCCTCTTGTAACAGCTACACGGCTGGTGCAAGTAGCAACTTTTATGTACGAAAAAACACTCCGTCTTTTCCTGCTTCCTCATCTTTTCCTTCTCAACAAACATTTTCCTTTGAACCGGGCTGCCAATAATGAATTCAAGTTGCAACATTTATATGGCTCTTTCTTTTATCTTTTCTCTCATTTCCTCACATTTATGTTAGGGAAGCCCACTCACGCCAACCCCCACCCCACCCCAAATTTACTAATTTTAGCAATGGTACTCCAAACTTTTTTTTTTTCAATTATGCTATGGCCATTGAAATCATTATACCATGTCATTAGTATGGGCCAATAATCACCCTATTGACAGAAGGATATGATAGTATTTTTTACATTTAAAAAAAAAAAAATTAGGCGTAACCATAAAGAAAGTGTAAAGTTTAAGATTTTTCTAGCATTTTTCCTAAAATTGTAGATCCATCAAGACCTTTTTACTCTTTTGTTTTTATTTTTTTTTTGCAAGAAAATACTATATTTTTATTTCTTTTATTTTCCTTGTCCAAACAAAAGTCAATAAAATAGTAAAGGGAAAATATACATCAATCCATTTATTTTCCTTTTTTTCCTTAAATAATGAAATCTTAACTTTGACATATTAAAAACATTTTATTTTACTAATAAATATTTTCAAGACATTAAAAATATCAAAACCTATTTTTTCAAAAGTAAAATCACATTTGAATTAAAATAAACATCTTTCAATTATTTTAAATTCATGGCCCCTTTAGTGCAAGGGCGAGCACTTGTTTTTCATATGGTTTACATTTTTCATCATCCCATGCCTGAAAAATATAGTAAGAAAAGTCTCTTGAAGCTGAATAATATAAAAAGGAATATGAATCTTTTTTTTATTTTGGAAAGAAAAGAAATAAAAATATAGAATTAAAAAGTTATTAACATAACTTTTCAAAAGTATATAATTTCTAAGAAAAATAAATAGAGAAATATAAAGAATATTTTCCCTTTATTATTCTCTTGCTTTTATTTGGATGAAAGGAATAAAAAGAGCATAAATTGCTATGTTGTCCTTGAGTTAAATCAAAATTAACTCATATATCCCTCTATTTTTTTAGAAATCAATGGTTTAATTTTTGTATTTTGACTCAATCAAATTGAAAGTTCCCATGTCTATATTAGAAAACAGTTTTTGTTTTCTCAGTTTGGTAAAATCAAAATACAAGGGTTAAACTATGGTTTTGAAAAATTGGAGCCCGTATGTGTTAATTTTAGTATATATGAAGAACAAAAAAGAATTATGTTTAAGAGTATCTTAATTCTTTCTCAAACAATTAACAGAAATTTGATGGAATGACCTTCAGTTTGACCATTCATAACACAAGGAGTAAATCATTGTGTTTTAAAAATCAAGGGACATGTTAATTCTCAAATAACTTGGGGACAAAAAAGTAATTTACTCATAAACAAGATAATGAAGTTATTTTTCTTGTAAGAGGATTGAAAATAATACTGAGTAGAAAAAATTATAATGAATTTTTACAATTGTGAGGGGATAACCAAAAAACTTCAAACCTTATACTATTATAATTAAACTCTATACTTTATTTCAACGTTTCTATCCTACAACTAACAGGGTAAATGAAAAATAGTTAACAATGGCAGGGTACAATTAATTAGATTGCCATAGTTTGGACATAATTGTTAAAAAAGTTTAGAGTACAATTGCTTAGATTGATAAAGTTTGGAGCTTTTTTTTGCTACTCTTATGTTATATCCTTTCCCTCACTTTCTCATCTTTCCACACTAAATAAACATTCTCATTAGGAAACAAGTTCTCACTTACAAACTTGGGACTAAACGTATAGGAGTTGTCTCATTCTGAAAAACACCAAGTGTTTACTGGGTTTTATTTTTATTTTCTTATTTGGCTATTGGCCATTAGCCATTATTTATCATTTTTGTTTAAATATTTAATTAAAAGGTTCTAAATGAATTTCTTTATTTTTTAATTTATAAATTTCACTTTCTTTAATTAAAATATTGTTTTTGTAAAATTTGTGCCTAATAATTTGGATTTTAACCAGAAAATAATAATTTCTTCTTCATAAGCATATACATACACACATACATACATATGCACACGCACACGCACACACATATCTATGTATTAAATTGTGAATTTGAGTTATTTTCATTTCTAAAACATTCATGGTATCACCAAGGCTAGGAATCATTATAGGACCAAAGAAATCAACTTAAACACATTAAATACAGCCTATCAGCCATAAAAGACTAAACTTAAAAAATGAAAAGGGTCTAACTAAATAAAATCTATGCATGGGCACATATTTTGATACCTCGACAATAACCTAAGCACATGATTTTTCTTTCTCAATTTTTTTTCCTACACAAAGAAGCACATGACTTATACAGCTATGCAAAGAAACAGTTCATGCGTGGGATGTGTTTCATGAGACTTCAACAAAAATGTATATTCAACATTATAACAGTGTATAACATTTCCATGGGTTAAATCTAATGCAAATACAGCAGTGACAGAAACAACTTACTTCTTCTGTTCAGCCTCTTTCTCATCCAGCCAACTTTTTAACTTGTCAGCATCACTTAGAACCTAGAGAAAGCAAATAATAAAAACTTTGAGATGTAAACAAGGGTGTTTGACATGTAAACATCATCGACATCATTCCAATCTTACAAAACTAAAGGAAAAGATCATGAAGAGGGAGGACATTAAATGTGAAAAAGCACCTCATCAATTCTGCTCTTTGGAAGCCATGGTTTTTTTGTCTCCCAGTTCTGTACAATCTGAAACCACAGCCAGATAGCAGTCACCATCAAATGGTACAAATGTTATTAATAAAAGGTTGTGAAATGGATGATAAAGGTGCAATCAATGGACTTGTAAAACCAATAACAAAATACATCTTATCAAACATAAGTTGCAGGAAAATCACCAAATTGAAGATTCAGAGGCAACTAATTATATTACAGCAAGAAATTTCAACTATTATTCAGGATGATGGAAATCAAATTACAGAGATCTTTGACTTTGAGCAGTAACATAAAAGATTTAGCATTCACACTAAAACTGTTTGAATTCTATCACAATCCAAAAGAAACAATTGCAGGATATTCATATTGACTGAAAAATGAAACATTTTTCAGCATGAGGTAACCTACACCCTTAAGACATTGAAATCCCAAAAGCAGTTCTAATCCTCTAAGGATTTGGCAGCATAAGTAAAAAAAAAAAAGAACAATTTTCACTAGATGAATAAGGAATTAAAAGCAAATCAAGAAAGAAGCTTACAGACTAGAGAGATAACATGCTTACACATATAGAGACTAGAAATAATTCAATAATTTCCCAATATGCTCAATTTCTATATAAAATCTAGACTATACTTCTTTGAATCTCAAGTGCTTTCAACTTTGTTTTTCTTGATTCTTATTGCATCCATCAATTTCTGCCAAAAAGATATGAACATATATGTTCCATTTTGGCAGTTGAAGATTTGAGACGTTGGGGTATTTGAATGACATTATGTTGGCATTTTATTCTTCTCACTTGAAACACAAGCACAACTGAACAGAATTGCTTTCAAATACGCAATGTTACAGCTAAGAGAAGGGGAGGCAGATAAGTAGCTTATTCTAAGCTAGTTATGCCTTTCTTATAGTTTCTATGAGAGTTTGCTTTACTTTTGTAATTCCCAGGCACAGCAAGCTAAAGTTAGATTCTTCTTCTCTCACCCCCTTAAGTTTTCAGTCATCACACAACTATCCAAATGGTTCCTTGAATAGCATTATTCTTGCAGTCATTTATTTTACCCAGCATAATTTGTTTACTAGCTCACAATCCAAGTGCTAGACAGAATGATTTTTAGCATATGGACCTTGCAAGATTTTGTTTCAATTGAACTATTTTTTAATTACCTGTCGCAGCTCACCCAGGTACTTGAGAGCGACCTCAGTCGCTGCTGGCCTTGCAGTAAGCTCCTTATACCTGCACCAAAACACTCATCAGCTTGGACAAATTAA
Source organism: Manihot esculenta (assembly GCF_001659605.2). NCBI lineage: Eukaryota > Viridiplantae > Streptophyta > Magnoliopsida > Malpighiales > Euphorbiaceae > Manihot > Manihot esculenta. The sequence continues at coordinate 17,053,786 of NC_035169.2, read as the reverse complement.
TTTGAATATCCAACTTTGAGAATTGTGAATTGCTGTAGGAAAGAAGAACACATGCTCATCTTAGCAGAAGCTTAGTCCCCATTATAACTCAAATTATGTCATACCTTAAAAATATAGGGTCACCAATAGCTTTTAATGAATCTAGACGATCCTGAAACTCGGTAGCAGTAGCATCTTCACCATCAGTATATAGCCATTCTTGGACCTGAAGAATGACAGGATGATCATGTCAGAATATGCAAACAGACAGACGACAGAACCTCTAAAATTCTCAAGCATTAAATTGGGAAGGCGGGGGAGAAGAGAGAGAGAGAAAATAATTTAAGGACAAGAAGACGACCCAGAAGAAAGAGAAAGAAGAAGAAGAATCGGAAGGCTTACCTCATCAAGCTTTTCAATGAAAGATTTGCGTTCTTCGTCGGAAGATATTTTCTCAAACTCCTCAGAGGTTTCAAGCTGGTAAAACCAACAAAGTTATCAATAAGAAAAATGGAAGAAAACACAAAGCTAACCATTCATATAGAAAAGATAATAGCAGATAAAACCTTTTACATATAAAAGCATGTCAAGATCAATATTTCAAGCTGTTTTACACAAGCTTATAAGTGCATGCATGATATAAAGAGCAAAACCTTCTCAGGTAAATGTGGAGAAAAGACCAATTAAATTCAAGATAATAAAAAAGGAGCCAACAAAAAATGCAAATACTTTCAATATTAATATATTAAAGTCAAACTATGTCAGAAATTTAAACCTTTTCTTTAGTAGAATATATATATCCTTCCAAGTTATTTTTCAGCTCAGCAGTTCTCCTTCGCTCAGCATCCTTTTTGTCCAGTGCTTCTAATTTTCTACTGGATTCAGCTAGGGATTCTTCTGATAGAGGCATTCCAGGCCCTGCTGTCTTTTCAACGATCTACAAATAATAAAAGATAGTAATAAACATGAGGAAGGAGAATGATGCAAAGCACGATACTCAATATCAGGAAACTTTGAAGACCACCATCCAGTGAAAGTCTTAATGGTGTCGAGCATATTCTCACCTTCAGTGGAACCCTAAATGTCCTCTTTTTCAGCTTTTTTTCTGTACCCAGCTCAACAGCACTTGGCTCTTCAATATTAGAGTTTGAAACATTGCCAATCCCACCATTAGAATGCAAGTTTTCAGTGCTTTCATCTTTAACATTTTTAGCCCCAGATTCAACTGATATGTTGGGAGAGGTAGCAGTTGTATTTTCTACAGTCAGATTCTTTTTTGGAACTTCCACCCATTCTGATATTTCAATAACAGCATCTGCTCGATCAAGAGAAAGAATTCCACTTCTACTCAAAGAAAAGTGCAGATTTGCCTTGATGGGGGAGGACAAATTTCGAGCTGAATATCTAGATAGCACAGGAGCCAAAAAATTATATTTACATAAGATTGAAGCATTGGAAATTTATAGCGCCCAGAAGTTTTTGGGTGGAAAATGTTTTACAATGACTTGGAAGCATTGAAGCATAGTAGATATCCATATATGATTAAAAGCATTTCTATACTTACTTCTCACTAGAATCTGTCAAACCAGACACAGCATACTGAGCAAAAATGGGAGAGACAACGCCAGGCGGTAAAAAGCCTTCCGTCTCATAACCAAGCAAAACTTCAAAATCTTTGTTATGAATAATGGATCTGAACATCTGTAAACACAGATCTAATTAACACAAGACTGAAATAACAAAACGCTTTTCTTCTCCTTCTTATAAACCATCTAAGAGAACAGATTCACAATCTGACTTTAAGCACAACAGATTTTATTAATATGTTTAAACAAAAAAGAATCATATTAAAATGCTATTACCTTACTGGGGACCTTTTTCATCCTTGGCACGAGTAACTGCCTAGTGTTCTCATCTTTCATAAGATCAGGCCCATCCAACTCAACCACAAATCCATAGGAAGAGCCGTCAACCATTCCTAGCTTACGATTCAATTTGATCCCATCACTTAGATTAGCAGCATGTAGTGCTGAACCAAGGACTATAGCCTCATCAGCATCCAAATGTTTGTCCAGCTCATTCCTTCCAAGAAATTCCTGGATCTTCGCCTGTAATTAAGAAAAATCAAAACTCTTTACATGTTGCCTTCATGAACTGATGGAAGTCAATAAAGAGCTCAAATACTTTTTGTAATAACAAAATTCACACCAGCACTAATTATTACATGAACACCAAGAGAATTTATTCCGATTATGCACAGTGCATGTAGCGTTGCATCTTTATGTCAACAACCCATACGTCTTATGCCCACAAATCTTTAAGCTGACATTGTGCTGAAAAACAGCAATCTTCAGTTTTGCAATTTTACGCCACGCATGCAATTATCTTGGATTTATTTTTTGGGGAAAAATTATAGCATAAAGGCAGAAATTATTGGGAGAACAAAAGTTGAGCACGAATTATGGAAAGGACCATTCAAACTGCACAGGGAATCTTAGATACTATGAGGTTATTGCCAGATAATTACAAATATTAATCAAGAAGAATACCAAGAAAGTTTGCCTGAAAGTTTAGATGAGATGATCATTTGGTTTGAAGAACAATGATTTATCCTAAGCAGCAACTTTTAGTTGAAACAATAAAATACACAAAAACATTGAAGAGTTCCAACATATGCAGGCTTGTTGTAGAACAAATTAATCATAAATCAACTTCAAAGGGCTAGTGATGAAATTTTCAACAATATCATGATTGCAGAGATCACTACTAAAAACTAGCAAAATCCTCCATTTATTTGAGGAAAATAACTTATACATAGAAAATATTTTCCATGGAAGAAAATATTTTCCAACAAAATAACTTATTTCTATTATTTGATAGTGTTTAAAAAAATAATAAATTTATGTATAATATTGTTAATAAGATTTTCACAGTCAAAAAATTGATGACATATTTTGAAAAGAAAAGGTCATTTTTTCTTAAAAATGGCTTAATTTTCCTAATCTTTGATTAAGAATATATTTTCCATTGACTAGTTTTTCTGTGTACACCAAATGTAAGAGAAAGTGAAAAATATTTCCTTGAAGTCCATAACAGAGTTATCAACACCATTTCAACAAGCTTTTCTTTTCTTTTTGAAAAACATTATATATCGGAAAGAATACATACTGGTTTTGAGTTCTTCCACTGTGCAGTTTTGGAATTATAACAGTGTAATGATAATGATTTTAAAACTAGTCTACAAATAACTGTACTAAATTATTGAAAAATCAATTAAAAAACTCACAATAATACATCTGGAAAAAAAGAAAATAAAACAAAACAATGCATGGAGGAAGTTTGTTATAGAAGTTATGTAATGAAAAGCATGAGCAATATTTCTTCCAGGCATGTTCTTCAAACAGATAAAGGTAGTACCAACCTGCAACTTTGGCACTCTGGTAGCCCCTCCTATAAGCTCCACTGCATATATTTCATCCACCTTCAGCCCTGAATGATTAAGCACTTCTTTGAGAGGTGTAAGAGATCGATCCCACAAATCTTCACACAGCTCTTCAAACTTATCCCGTGTTATACTACTCCTGAAATAAATACATAAATACATGAAGGTAAAGATTTTAGTTGCATTAAAATAAATATCTAACACTACCAGAAGCAGAAGATAATAGTAATTGCCCCAAAACCACCTCATTCCCTGCTTCCGCCCCCTTCCTCTTCCACCAAACAGGAAACGGACAGTCCACTAGGAGAAGTTATGAAAGAATCCTCAAGTTAACAGTAAGTTCTAAATGTTTCTATATCAGAACCAAGAATCTTATCATGACCCACATATAAGGTTTAGAAAATATATCTCAATAAGAAGAAGAAAGAAAGAAAGAAAGAATTAGAAAACTCCATGTGTTTGGTTGTTTCACGCTACATTTCATAAGATAAAAAATAAATTAAAAAAAAAAAAAAAAAAAAAGAAGTATTAGGTTCATGTGTTATTGTACCCATAAGCATAAAAAAAAGCATTGTCATGAAAATTATTTGGTGAAGCGAGTACGCACAATCTTAAATTGACAAGAAAAGAGATCCTCCCACCAAATATTTAAGGAGTGTAATGTCAATACATTTTATTCCTTTCAGAAAAAAAACTAAAGGACAATATAGATGACGTCTAAGAATCCTCAATATGTAAATTAAGTAAAAGGAAGACTTGTATTCGGCAAAATTAAAAGTTTCATATTACATCAGGATATCGGATGAACATATCTCCAAACCTCACTGATATCATCATTTCTAAAAGAAGCACCCAATCTTTCAAATGGCCTTGTTCGGCTATTCACTTCTTATTAATAAAATTCATTATCCAACAGTTAAAATAGTTATAGTAAAGTAAAAGTAGTAATAAAATTGCTTCACTCATTTGAAGAACAAAGATCTACTAACAAAAAAAACTTTGTAGGCAGAAAAATAAGCAAGGTTAAGAATAAAATTTTAAAGAAGCACGTAATGCTCAAGTGCTATAGAGGTGTTCATCAGAGTTGTTAAATATTAACGTGAATGTTACTGGGATGCACAGTAAAGTACATCTGCTGATGCATCAACATACCTGAAGTCCCTATCATCATAGAGAGATTCAACAGATATCGGAGCCATTGTGTTGGCACTCAAGATTTCTTTCGTGCGTTTAACCTGTTTCTTCAATTTAGCCATTGCCTTGGGAGAACTTCTCACATCAACACCATTCCCAACTTGTTTATTAAATTCATTTGCAAAGAACTCCAACAACCGCGCTTCCATTTTTTGCCCTCCAAGTTCTGGGTCCCATCTGACATCCTTAACCTACAGATTAAGCATACAGGAAAGCTATCAGACTGAAACAACACCCGCTAACAAACAGCTTCAAAAACCATGCAGAAAATATGTGGAAGTAATGAAGTAGTGAAGCTATTTTTGATGCAGTGAGAAAAATTAATACAGTAGGAATATAGATAAGCATAGTCCCACATAAATTGCTTATAGAAAGAGAATAATTAATTGAGGGGAAAAAAACACTGCAATGAAGTTGAATGAGATTGCCCAAGAACATTAACTGCGCATGCATTTAATCAGATTATGAAAGAGTGAAATTTTAAACAAAGAAGAACAACCACAAATTGTAACTCCTCTAAGATTACTGTAAGGGTAAAACTCCCCTCTAGGGACAGATCTAAGGGGGTCCATGACCCCCAAGCCTTCCTCAAGGACCGCTAAACCATATGCAAGAATGATGAATGTGAAAACCATATATGCTTTTTCCCCCTTGACTTGATCCACTCAATAACATTGATAAAATGGTTAGACCTTCTAGATAACAATACTAGATAGCTGCTATACAACGCAATTCATTCTACTGTTTTTTTTAGAAAAAAAGAAAAAGAAAAGGCACACAGGCGCGCATACACACACACGAACAAACAAACACACCTTATGGCATTCGAGATATTCTGAATAGAAATGTACCTGGAATTGGTTAACGGACACAGCCTTCCCAAACTCTTTTGCACTATAAGCCGAGTAATACACCAGCGCAGCGTAAGTACTACTTGACCCCATATCATAGAATATAACATACCTAGAACCATTAGAAAAATCCTTGTCAATCCCATACTGCAAAGCTGCACCTGAATGCTCATTTATTAGAGAAAGCACGTTAATCCCAGCCAACTGCGCAGCTTGAATCAACCCCCTCCTCTCTGCCTGCCCAAAATACGGTGGCACGCTGATTACCGCATCCTTCACCGTCACCTTCGCATGAAACTCCGCCAGATTCGCTGCATAACTCAAAATCATGGCCACCAGCTCCTCGACCGAATAAACAGTCACATTATCATCAATTTTTATACCCACAGCGCCTCTAGAATCTTCCACAACATCAAATGGCAAATACATTGAATCTAGAAATGCCTTGACGTGCTTGTAGGGTTTCCCAATCATATCACGAAGTTGGGAATAGACTTTGTCAGGGTAACGGGCAGTGATTCCAGCGGCTTCTTCACCGAGGAGGCGGGTTCCAGATTGAAATGCAACCAAAGCTGGGGATTTTCGCTTCGACATCTCATTGATCGCAATCGAAATTGGGCTTTGCCCCGGTTTTAGATTGACAACAGCTACTTTCATCCATTCTGAACCTAGATCTACGCTCGACACAGCTGATTGAGAAGGGATTAAATTTAACAAAACTAAGGACAGGAATAACCCTAATTTGAAAAGAGTCGAATTCATCCTCTATCTCCGTATCTTAAGAGAACAATCCTTCTCTGCAAGCGGCAAAGGAAGAAAAAAGCGTAAATGGTGAATGTATGCTCTGTTTGGCTAGAAATTGCAAGAAAAACGAAATCTGCCTGTGTTGCTCAGCGGAAGTGAAAAAAGCTACCTATTCAGTTTTCAGCTTGTTGAACGCATAGATAATCAGCTAGAATATTTCTTTTTCTTTTCCGGTTCCACTGCTATTTTGCAGGAAAGCAAACAGTGCATTAGCCAAACTTCCAGAGTGGACGAAATCAATGGCGAGAGAGATTTGAAGAGGCAAAGATGAAGACCTCAAGTGCAAATGGTTGACGAGAAACGTAGAGAGAACGTTTAAAGCCAGAGCCCTGATGAAATTTGTGGAATATTTGGGAGCTTTACACGTGGAGTGTGCTACGTGGCATGAATGAGCAATGACGGCCAATCAAATGGTACCAGATGGAGAAATGTACACGTGTTAATATCTGAAACGTGATGTAGTGTTGTGCACACGACTATCACTTCTGGCTTTCTCGCCAATTCTCGGGGCACTTCGGTAAGCGAGTGCGAGCGTATCATTCATAACGACTCATTCCGCCAATTATGATGATTTTATTTTAATAAAATAATTTAACTATTTATTTTTATATTAAAAATAATATTTTTACTATTTGTAATTATATTAAATACAATTTAAATTCCAAATAATTATATGTTTATTAAAAGAAAATCAAATTTAAAATTTAAAAGAATTATTAATTATTTGATTAAAAAATATATTTGCTAGTAAATTACATAAATATTATGTTGATATTCAAGAAAAAACATAACCGTAACATAAAAACTCATAATTATTGTAATTTCAACAAGTGAGAAAGGTTTATAGTGAAGTTTGCAATGGTGTTACTGCTGGTTTTTGGATGGATGTTTTGGCTTCTACCTGTTTCTTTGATGTAGGGGTGCACAGACCTCAGTTTGGACAAAATTTATATCTAAATTGATATGATTGATTTAAGATAAGATAATTTTTTTGTTGTAGCTCAAACTAATCTAACCCGATGTACAATATTTATTAGTTTGTCAATTGAGTTTAAAATTTAACTCGTTAGCTTTTAATTTTAATTTTTTTGCTTTGTCAACCAATAATTTTTTTTATAATAAAATTGGCTCCTTTTATTTTAAAAAAATATTTTTCATTTTATCTGATATTTAGAATATTTAGAAAAATTATTTAAAATATTTAGAAAAGTAGACTCCAATTGTTTTTATGAAAAATTTATTTTAAAAAAATATTTTTATATTTTCTGATATTTAAAATATTTATAAAAATTAGTAAATAAAAATTTTTTTCTTAAAAAAAAATCATTTTCGTCATTATGAAAATGTCATTAACATCACTATATATATATATATATTTGTTAAATATTTTATTTTCATTACAATTAAATAATAAAAAATAAGTTATTTTGTTGAAAAATATTTTTTATAAATAAATATTTTTTAAATATAAGTTATTTTTTATAAATAAATAGAATCTAATTTTATAATTAAAATAATTCATCACAAATTAAAATAATTCATTAATTGTATTTTAAAAATTATTACATAATAAATTATATTAAATAATAATAATAATAACTAACTCACCACAACATTATTTAAAATATACATGATTTTTGAATTTTAAAATAATAAAAATTGAACAACATTATAAAAAAAATAAAAAAAAATAAAAAAAAAAGATTGCCACATTTGGAAACTTGTAAATCCCGCATCTAAGATGTTGCCATATCACTATTGATCAAAATTGCCAGGCCGCTCAAATGTATTGATTGTACAATTTGATTGATTTTATTTCAGAATATTTAATTGCAAAATGGATTAGTCAGAAATAAATATGATTGAACTTAAAATTCTTAACTACAATAAATGTTAAAAGACCAACTAAATAAGGCTATTTATTATTTGAAGTATGGTTTTCAATTTACAATGAATTACATAAGAAATAAGCTAAAATTTGAAGAAATACCTCAAGTCTTATAAGCATTAATGGTATCTCAAGAAAAACTTTAAGTTAAAATTTGCAAGAAATTATAGATGGAAAGTTGATTTCATCCATGTTTTGAGCCGCCCTAATTGTTCTTCTGGAATTATGTTCTTATTCAATTGCTCCTATGTGGAATGGTGGTTTATGAAAATGGAAGCTTATATCTCCCTTTCTTCTCGAAAGGATTTATCTTAAATTAGAAGTTTTTTCTTATATGTTGATACAAGTTAACTTGACCATTATAATTAGCAAGGTACTGTAACTAGGTCTTTTTGGATCAAGTTTGCTTATGAGCTAACTTTGTCCTTGAATGTTTGTAATGTAAGGGTTGGCTGGCATCATTAGTGAAAGCTTAAAATCCCACAATATATAAAGTTTGTTTTACATAGCAAACTTATGACGAATGTAGAAAAGTGCAACATAGGTTATATGTGGAATAATGATTGTTCTATATGTAGTATTGGTATATAATCTATATTTCATGTCCTCAGAGATTGCCATTTTTGCCCAACATATATGGAATGTGGTCTAAGATACTATTTTAATGATTTTTTTTAACATGCCTATAGAAGACTAGTTAAAGTGTGGAAGTGATCTCACTATATCTTTTAACTCTGATTCGTCTTCTATATTTGTCTTGTAGATTATCTTACGATGGTTATGGAAGTGGTAAGGTGATTTTATATTCCATAGAAACTAAATTTCTCTAAATGCTTGTCTTGCTTATATTAAAGTGCAAGTGTCCTCTAATACCGAGGCATGAGAATCTTATTTGAAATTTTATCCGGAAGCTTCTTGCAATAAGACAAGGGTTGTGGTTCCTATTTCTTAAAATATATTAGCACCAAGATAGTGGAAGTTAAATGCAAATGGTGCATGCAAGAGAACCTCGGTTGCGAGGTTCAAGAGTCTAAAATTTTAGAGACCAAATTATAATTTTTCAAAAATCATAAGGAGAATTTTTAGTACTAAGTGGTAGAAAGTTGAGGATCACAATGGTTATTTGTAAATTATTTTTATTTATTAATTTTAGGGAGTATATCATTTTAGACATACTGATATCTCCTCCTACCACACCCCATTTTGTTCCTAAGCCTACTAGTTGACTACTAATGGGCAACTGTAGTATTTAGTCAGCAGGCACTATAAGTTGTTGTCTCACAACTCCTTGAAGAATTTCCTTTTACGTAAAAGTGATGTATGGGTTATTAATCGATTATATCAATTATAATTTATTAATAAAAGAAGTAGCCTATTCATGAATGCCATGTTCACTTATTCCTTATTCTTATGGCTATTGTGAGGCTTATCAATGTATACTGCTTATGAGCTTCCTTATTGGCTTGTGAAACCTTATTGTAATGACCTGGGAATCGGATCACTATCGGCGCTAGGGTTCAAATAGACTTAAGATCACCGAAACCTGTAGCAAGCCTATTATATATCCTGTTACATCTGATATAATCCCATATATGATCACATGAACAACAAAAACATAATCATTACATGAATCAAGACTCGACCTGTGCATGCATCATAACTGAAAAACAAAAAACCCATACTAAAGCCCTCATCAAATGCTCCTATATGGTCAATATAACATGCCTCAAGCTCAATTCAAACATAACTTATACTTAAAAACTTTTACATAAAAGGATCATGAAGCAGGGATTACAAGGAAGAATCTGGGCAAAACACAATTCTAATTCATAAATTAATATATGTCCATAGCTATACTATTACAACAGGCTATACCAGCAACTCAGCCGACTTTTCGAACTAACTCTGATCCTGCAAACCTGGGGTTAGGGGAAAGGGGATAAGCTACAAAAGTCTAGTGAGCAGAACATAAAAAACAGTTCAATAAAACATATCATCATATGAATGCATCACAACACAAACAATTTACATCAAGATGGACTTGTCACCAGTAACTCTCTATAGATTCCAATAGTGTCCGACCCACGATGGGTGCTCCTCAGGACTTCCTCTTAAACATAACATAACATAACATAACATATCCATAGTGCCGAGGCGTAGAATGGGTCTCGACCTGGACTTTCTCTTACATATTGCCAGAGGCGTAGAATGGACCTCGACTTGGACTTTCGTATCCATTTTAACATATCATAACATACTCGAGGGCTAGTGGGTCATCCAACATCCATCTACAATAACAATAAATTATGCAATGTATTATATTCGTGAACTCTAATGCAAAACAACCTAATTACAATATGCATGGCATTCGTAATGCATGAGCATGCTTAAAAAGTTTGATTTCTTTAAATAATGATTCCGTTTAGTTCTACTCACCTTTGGCTGACGCACGCCTAATACTGAAGCAGTTATCTCACTGCAAGCCTCTTCAGTCTCCCAAGTCTGATCCTACACAGATGGACTTAAATGAGGGACCAAACATAACATTTACAACACTTAAAACAACCCCAAGAAACCCCTAAGTGATACGGATCCAATAGGGTAAATTTCTAACAATAGTGTGGAGCAAACTTATGTCATTCAAATGGATCTAAAAGGAGTTCAAAATCATATTCATATGATCCATATAAATTTGGGGCGTGCTTCAACTCATATGGGGTAGATTTGGTGCAACACTTGCAATCATAGGCTTAGGGAGCCTAATCAAACCTATGGGCTAAAACTACATAAAGGGAAGCCTAAAGTGAAGATCAAGAAAGGCTTTTGTGAACATTCAGCTTTGTTATTATGGGCTTTGTAACGATCCGAAAATCGGACCGCTACCGGCGCTAGGATCCAGGTCGGCTTAAGGCCGCCGGGACCCGTAGCAAGCCTAACATGCATCCTGTGAACCTGATTAATCCCATACATGATCAACAACATACATAAAAATTAAAACTTTTCTTTCATTCATTCTCTCATACACCAACTCAACCTGTGCATGCACTGAACATAAACATAATCATAAACATTGGCCCCTCTGTGGGACCTCATCAATGCCCCCAATGGGTGGCATAACATGTGTTGAGTTGGTTTACATAAGCATTACAAAACATCTAAGATCATGTATTAAAAGGGATACCATACACATAGGGTCAAGCACAATCTCTAATCCTCAATGTCATTACATTACATAACTATTCACAACTCTACATCATTATACAATTTGTCATGTCCACATTCTAGCTATTACATACATAAGACTTCATTACTCTTACTGACCTCCTGGTCTACCCTGTACCTACAAGACTGGGGGTTAAGGGAGAGGGGTGAGCTACGAGAGCCCAGTGAGCAGAATAATAAAACATTTGGAACATATGATAACATGAAATGCATCACATCACAGCTAATCACATCAAGGATGAATTTGTCACCAATAGTCCTCTACATGGTCCAACTGTGCCAGGGGCGTAGAATGGGCCTCACTGGTCTTTCTCTTACATAATCGTAACATAGCATAACATAACATTCCAACTGTGCCAGGGGCGTAGAATGGGCCTCACTGGTCTTTCTCTTACATGGTGCCAGGGGCGTAGAATGGGCCTCACTGGTCTTTCGTACCGTATCATCATCATATCATAACATATGAGGACTAAAGGATCATTCAACATTCATCCGCATCATCAACATATTATGCAATGCAACATATTCGTGAGTTCTAATGCAAGCACCCTATTATATCTCATGGCATTCATGATGCGTGAATCATGCTAAAACTGGTTTATTTATTTAAAAGCATAAGAGTTATTCCACTCACCTCTGGTTGAAGCTCTACTGACTCAGAAGCAGCTGAACTCACTGCTGGGGTCCTCGGTTCCTCGGGTCCGAACCTACACAGGTGGACTCAAATGAGGGACCAAACAACTAGAACATAACTCTAAAAACATCCCCCAAAAACCCCCTAGAACATCATGAAATAATCATAGAAAAACATGCAAAAGAGGGCTGGACAGGGCACTTTCGGCGGTAGGTTCGGCGACCGAAAGTCCCTCCAGAGCCGAAAGTCAAGCAAGTTCGGCGGCCGAAACTCCCAGACAGAGGCGAAACTCATGCATGTTCGGCGGCCGAAACTCCCAGACAGAGACGAAAGTCTCCTTTCGGGGGCAAGCTTCGGCAGCCGAAGGCTGCTTCCACAAGCATGTTCGGCGGCCGAAAGTTCCTTCGGCTGCCGAACCTGGTTTCTCCCTTAGTGGCAGAAACTCAGTTCTTCTATGCATATACGCCTCCAAAACTTCCCAAACATGCACAAACCTATTCTACAAAACACATACACAAGCATAGCCGAAGGCTGCTTCCACAAGCATGTTCGGCGGCCGAAAGTTCCTTCGGCTGCCGAACCTGGTTTCTCCCTTAGTGGCAGAAACTCAGTTCTTCTATGCATATACGCCTCCAAAACTTCCCAAACATGCACAAACCTATTCTACAACACACATACACAAGCATACCAGCTCCTAGGGGCTTCAAACTATCCTAAGCCCCATCTACAACACATCAAACATGCATTGGCAAGCCACATTGTTCAAAAACACAACATAAACTCATAAACCTAACTATAAGCTAAACATGCATTCTACCCCATAGATCTTCATAAAACTTACTTAAAACATGCAATGAGCTTAAGATCGGCTCTTACCTCTTGAAGATCGAGAGAGAGAGACGACCTAATCTTGGAGATGGGAGATTTTCAACTTCCTTGGGTCTCCAAGCTCAAAACTTGCTCAAAACTTGAAAATCTTCAAAACAAGATGAAAACTTGTGAAAATCGTGAAAGATTTGAAGGAAAGGACTCAAGATTGGTGAGGGACGGCGGAGA